>NW_020173116.1:11610896-11654064 GCF_003031525.2 Neophocaena asiaeorientalis asiaeorientalis | reverse complement strand
AGGGGAGGGGGAGGGGAAGGGGAGGGGAGGGAGAGGAGAAAAAGAAAAAACCTGCTGGGATTTTGGTTGAGACTGTATTAAATCCATATAGATTAATTTAGGATGAATTGACATCCTTTTCACCCTTTGATCAACAAACACATAGCATATTCATTTGTGTAGTTTTCTAAATTCCTTAAAATGTTTTCTGTGTAGAGGACTTGCATGATTTTCATTGAAATTATTCTTAGCACTTTAATTTTTTAAGCTATTGTAAATAGTAAATTCAAGTTTCTTAGTTTGGAATTTTTGCTGCTGAATAGAAATGTAATTGATCTTTAAAACCTTTTTATTTTGAAATAACTATAGTACTATAAGTAAAGTTCTTTCACAAGAAGTTGCAAAAATAGTACAGAGAGGTTCCAGGTCAGTTTTTTCCAATGGTAACACCTTAGCTAATTATAATGCAATATCAAAACTGGGAAAATCACACAAGCTACTTAGATTTCACAGATTTCCATGCACTTATTTATGTGTGTGTTTATAGTTCTGTGAATTTTATCACATGTGCAGATTCATGTAACCACCACCACAATCAAGATACAAGACCTGTGCCATAACCACAGAGATGTCCCTCAAGCTGTCCCATTACAGTATGAGCACCACCTCTGACATCCCTAAACACTGGCAACCACTGTTCTGCTCTACATTTCTGTATTTTTGTCATATCAAATAAATGGAATCATACAGTATATAATATTTTGAGATTATCCTCTTTTCACTCAGTGTAATGCCTTTGAGATCCATACAAATTGTTGCTGGTATCAAGTTTCTTCCTTTCCATTGCTGAGTAGCATTCCACGGTATGGATGTATCAGACTTCAACCATTCACCCACTGAAGGACATTTGGATTGTTTTCTATTTTTACCTATTATAAAAAAAGCTGCTATAGATCAATGGAACAGGACAGAAAGCCCAGAAATAAACCCACGTACTTATGGTCAATTAAACTATGACAAAGGAGGCAAGAATATACAATGGAGAAAAGGAAGTCTCTTCAATAAATGGTGCTGGGAAAACTGGACAACTGCATGTAATACAATGAAATCAGAACATTCTCTAACACCATATACAAAAATAAACTCAAAATGGATTAAAGACCTAAATGTAAGACCAGATACTATAAAACTCCTAGAGGAAAACATAGGCAGAACTCTCTCTGACATAAATCACACCAGTATTTTTTTGGATCCATCTCCTAGAGTAACGGAAATAAAAACAAACATATACAAACGGGACCTAATTAAACTTAGAAGATTTTGCACAGCAAAGGAAACCATAAACAAAATGAAAAGACAACCTACAGAATGGGAGAAAATATTTGCAAACAATGCAACTGACAAGGGATTACTTTTCAAAACATACAAACAGCTCACACAGCCCGATATCAAAAACAACAAACAACCCAATCAAAAAATGGACATAAGATCTAAACAGACATTTCTTCAGATAAGACATACAGATGGACAACAGGCACATGAAAAGACGCTCAACATCACTAATTACTAGAGAAATGAAAATCAAAACTACAATAAGGTACCACCTCGCATCGTCCAGAATGGCCATCATCAAAAAGTCTACAAATAGTAAATGCTGGAGAGGGCGTGGAGAAAAGGAACCCACCTACACTGTTTGTGGGGATGTAAATTGGTGCAGCCACAATGGGGAACAGTATGGAGGTTCCTTAAAAAACTAAAAATAGAGTCCCCATATGATCCTGCAATCCCTCTCCTGGGTATATATCCAGAGAAATTTCTAATTCAGAAAGATACATGCACCCCAATGTTCATTACAGCACTATTTACAATAGCCAAGACATGGAAGCAACCTAAGTGTCTATCAACAGATGAGTTGATAAATAAGATGTGGTGTATATGTATATATATATATATATATATATACACACACACACACACACACACACCCATACACACAACGGAATATTACTCAGCCATAAAAAAGAGTGAAATAATGCCATTTGCAGCAATATGGACGGATTTAGAGATTACCATACTAAGAGAAGTAAGTCAGGCAAAGACAAATATCATGGAATATCGTTTATATGTGGAATCTAAAAAAATGACACAAATGAACTTATTCACAAAACAGAAATAGACTTACAGACATAGAAATCAAATTTATGGTTACAAAAGGGGAAAGGGGGTGGGGGAAGGATAAATTAGTCAATAAGGTACCACCTCGCATCGTCCAGAATGGCCATCATCAAAAAGTCTACAAATAGTAAATGCTGGAGAGGGCGTGGAGAAAAGGAACCCACCTACACTGTTTGTGGGGATGTAAATTGGTGCAGCCACAATGGGGAACAGTATGGAGGTTCCTTAAAAAACTAAAAATAGAGTCCCCATATGATCCTGCAATCCCTCTCCTGGGTATATATCCAGAGAAATTTCTAATTCAGAAAGATACATGCACCCCAATGTTCATTACAGCACTATTTACAATAGCCAAGACATGGAAGCAACCTAAGTGTCTATCAACAGATGAGTTGATAAATAAGATGTGGTGTATATGTATATATATATATATATATATATACACACACACACACACACACACACCCATACACACAACGGAATATTACTCAGCCATAAAAAAGAGTGAAATAATGCCATTTGCAGCAATATGGACGGATTTAGAGATTACCATACTAAGAGAAGTAAGTCAGGCAAAGACAAATATCATGGAATATCGTTTATATGTGGAATCTAAAAAAATGACACAAATGAACTTATTCACAAAACAGAAATAGACTTACAGACATAGAAATCAAATTTATGGTTACAAAAGGGGAAAGGGGGTGGGGGAAGGATAAATTAGCAGTTTGGGATTAAAATATACACACTACTATATATAAAATAGTGAACCAACAAGGACCTACTGTACAGCACAGGGAACTCTACTCAATATTTTGTAATAACCTATAAGGGAAAAGAATCTAGAAAAGAACATATATATTTGCCATATACCTGAAACTAACACAACATTGTAAACCAACTATTGGGTTGGCCAAAATGTTCGTTCAGGTTTTCTCCATAAGATGGCCCTAGGAGCACTTAGCTGTCTTTAACTTCATTAAAAACAATTTTGTTAGACTGTATGTGACAGCTATCATATCAGCGTGCATTTAAAAAAAGACATCAAATCCAAAAATGGGCACAAGACCTAAATAGACATTTCTCCAATGAAGATATACAGATTGCCAACAAACACATGAAAGAATGCTCAACATCATTAATCATTAGAGAAATGGAAATCAAAACTACAATGCGATATCATCTCACACCGGTCATTAGAGAAATGCAAATCAAAACTACAATGCAATATCATCTCACACCGGTCAGAATGGCCATCATCAAGAAATCTACAAACAATAAATGCTGGAGAGGGTGTGGAGAAAAGGGAACCCTCATACACCATTGGTGGGAATATAAATTGATACAGCCACTATGGAGAACAGTATGGAGATTCCTTAAAAAACTACAAATAGAACTACCATACGACCCAGCAAACCCACTACTGTTGACCAGCTAGAAGGGGGGGATAGGGAGGGTGGGAGGGAGGGAAGAGATATGGGAACATATGTATATGTATAACTGATTCACTTTGTTATAAAGCAGAAACTAACACACCATAGTAAAGCAATTATACTCCAATAAAAAATGTTTAAAAAAAAAAGTCAGAAGAGCTCAAAAAAAAAAACAAAAGACATCAAAATTGGTGAATTTTTGTGTAGCCACTTTAATATTGAAGACAGAAGAAAAAACACAACATTTTCAGCATATTATGTTTTATTATTTCAAGAAAGGTTAAAACGCAACCGAAAAGCAAAAAAAGATTTGTGCAGTATGTATGGAGGTGCTGTGACTGATGGAACGCGTCAGAAGTGGTTTGCGAAGTTTCATGCTGGAGATCTCTCGCTGTACGATGCTCCACGGTCGGGTAGACCAGTTGAAGTTGAGAGCGATCAAACTAGTTGAGAACAATCAACGTTATACCACGCGGGAGACAGCCAACATACTCAAAATATCCAAATCAAGCGTTGAAAATCATTTGCACCAGCTTGGTGATGTTAATGGCTTTGATGTTTGGGTTCCACATAAGTGAAGAAAACCTTTCTGACCGTATTTCTGCATCCGATTCTCTACTTACACATAAAGGAAAAGTTCTGATTTTAAAAGAAATTGTGACAGGCGATGAAAAGCGGATACTGTACAATAATGTGGAACGGAAGAGATCATGGGGCAAGCGAAATGAACCACCAGCAACCACACCAAAGGCTAGTCTTCATCCAAAGAAGGTAATGTTGTGTATATGGTGGGACTGGAAGGGAGTCCTCTATTAGGAGCTCCTTCCGGAAAGCCAAACGATTAATTCCAACAAGTACTGCTCCTAATTAGACCAACTGAAAGCAGTACTTGACAAAAAGCATCCAGAATTAGTCAACAGAAAACACATAATCTTTCATCAGGATAACACAAGACCGCATGTTTCTTCTTCTTTTTTTTTCTTTTTTTTAGTGCAGAATCTTTATTATTCTTTCCATGTAGAATTTATTTTTTGTATATTGTATAAGATAGGGATCCAATTTCATTTCCCCCAAATTGAATAGCCAGATGTGCCACAACTAGTTATTAAATAACCTACCCTCATTCTCCTAAATTGAATTTTCAAATTTAACACTGTTGTATGTATAGTGATCTACTTCCAGGTCCTCTATTTTGTAGACCGCATGTTTCTTTGATGACCAGGCAAAAACTGTTACACCTTGGCTGGGAAGCTCTGATTCATCCACCGTATTCACCAGACACTGCATCTCCGGATTTCCACTTATCTAGGTCTTTACAAAATTCTCTTAATGGAGAAAATTTCAATTCCCTGGAAGACTGTTAAAGGCACCTGGATCAGTTCTTTGCTCAAAAAGATTAAAAGCTTTGGGAAGATGGAATTATGAAGTTGCCTGAAAAATGGAAGAAGGTAGTGGAACAAAAGGGGGAATGCATTGTTCAATACAGTTCTTGGTGAAAATGAAAAATGTGTCTTTTATTTGTACATAAAAACCAAATGCAGTTTTTGGCCAACCCAATATATTTCGATAAATGTTTTTCAAAACATAAAACAAAACACTGCTATGAACATTTACTTTCAGGTTTCTTTGCGACATAAGTTTTTATTTCCCCAGAATAAGTAAGTGGAAGTGCTGGGTCATATGCGGAATGCATATTTTGTTTTTTAAGAATTGGTCAAACTCATTTCCAAAGTGGCTACAGACTTCTTGCATTCCTACCAGTCACATATGAGCGATCCAGTTTCTCCACATTCTCACCAGCATTTGATGTTGTCATTATTTTGTATTTTAGTTCTAATAGGTTCATTTATAGTGATCTCTCATTTTGGTTTTGTGTTTCCTAGTGGCTACTGATGTTGAAAATAATTTCAAGTACTTATTTGCCATTTATCCTCTTCGATGAAATATCACTTCGTGTCTTCTGCCCATTTTCCAATTGGGTGGTATGTGTTTTTACAGTTGAGAGTACTTTATGTATTCTAGATGTGAGTTCTTTGTCAACTATAAGGTTTGCAAATATTATCTCTTATTCTGAAGCTTATCTTTTCATCCTCCTAAGAGTGTCTTTTGCAGAGCAAAAGATTTTAATATTGATGAAGTTTAATCTACGAATTCTTCCTTTTTTGAATCACACTTTTGGTGTTTTGTCTAAGAACTCTTCATCTAGTCCTAAGTCCCAAAGATTGTCTCCTATGTTTTCTTCCAAGTGTTATCGTTTACGTTTTACATGGAAGTTCATGGTACATATTGAGTTAAATCTTGTACGAGTAGTGTGGTTGAGACCAAGATTCTCTCTCTCTCTCTCCCATCTACGGATGTCGTGTTTCTCCAGCACTATTTGTGAAAAAGTCTATCCTTCATTGCATTGCTTTTGCATCTTTGTCAAAAATCAGCTGGGCAATATTGTGTGAATCAGTTTCTGGGTTCTCTATTCTGTTCCACTCTTCTGTGTGTGTATTCCTCTGCCAACATCTCACTGTCTTGATGACTCTAGCTATGAAGAAAGTTTCAAAATCAAGTAGAGTGATTCTTCCCACATTATACTTTTTTTCCCCCAAAATTGTTTTTGCTGTTCTAGCTCCTTACCTTCCATATAATAAGCTTAGAATAAACTTGTCTAGATCTACAAAAAAATTCTTTCTGGGATTTTTATGCAATTGCATTAAATCTATAAATAAATTTGAGGAAAAGTAACATCTTTTATATTGATGTCTTTTAATTATATTGATGTACTATAATACTGATGTCTTTTAATGCTTAAACATGGTACATCTAATTTATTTAGATCTTCTTTGATTTCTTTTATTAGTACTCTGTAGTTTTCAGCATACAAGTTCTCTACATGACTTGTTAAATTTATACCTAAATAATTCTATTTTTTTGAGAGATTGTAAATGGTATTGTGCTTTTAATTTTGTTTCCACATGTTCATTGCTAGTATAAACACACAAATATCAATCACATTTCTATGTACAAAAAGTAAATATGTGGAATCCAAAATTAAAAACATAATACCTTGACTTCCCTGATGGTCCATTGGTTAAGACTTTGCCTTCCAGTGCTGGGGGTGCGGGTTTGATCCCTGGTCAGGGAGATAAGATCCCACGTGCCTCACGGCCAAAAAAACAAAAAACTTAAAATGGAAGCAATATTGTAACAAATTCAATAAAGACTTTAAAAATGGTCCACGTCAAAAAAATCTTAAAAAACTAAAAAATAAAAACATAATACCATTGGGAATTCCCTGGTGGTCCAGCAGTTAAGACTTGGTGCTTTCACTGCCATGGGCCCGGGTTCAATCCCTGGTCAGGGAACTAAGATCCCACAAGCCATTCAGTGTGGCAAAAAAACAAACAAACAAACAAAAACCCCACAATAACCAGAAACAAACAATAAAAAAAACCCACAATACCATTAACAGTGAGATGCTACTATCCACCTGTTAGAATGGGTAATGTTCAAAACACCGATAAGACCAAATGTTGACGCAGTTGTGGAGCAGCAGGAACTTTCATTCATTACTGGTGGGAATGCAAAATGGCACAGTCACTTTAGCAAATAGTCTGGCAATCTTTTACAAAGCTAAACAAATTCTTACCATACCATCCAGCTATCACTCTCCTTGATATTTAACTGAATGAGAGGAAAACTCATCTCCACCCAAAATCCTGCACACAAATGTTTATAGCAACTTTATTTGTAATTGCCAATAATTGGAAGGACCCAAATGTCCCTCAATAGGTGACTGGATAAAGAAACTGTGGTATATCCATACAATGTAAATTTTCCAGCAAAAAAAAGGAAATGGGTTATCAAGCCACAAAAAAGACATGGAAGAATCTTAAATTGTTAAATGAAAGAAGCCAGTCTTGAAAGGATATATACTCTAAGATTCCAACTCTATGAGATTCTGGAAAAGGAAAACTACGGTGACAGTAAAAAGATCACTGGTTGCAAGAGGTTCAATCAGTGGGTGGGTGGCTCAAGTTTTTTGCTCCTTTGTGCATGTCTGTGAAAGCACCATGAGTATTCATTTTTAAGGTTACAAATGAATTTCAGCAATTAGGCAACTTCACAAATACGGAAACTGAAAATAATAAGGGACTGTAATTTATCTTTGTCTTCTGGCTGCTTTTAAGATTTCCTCTTTATCTGGTTCTTAGCAGGTTTATAATGACGTTATCTAGGTGTGCTTTTCTCCCTGCTTGGGGATTACAGAGCTTCTTCAATTATTCACTTAATGTATTTTTTTGTCAACTTGGAAATAGCATTGCCCGCAATCTCTTCAAATATTGCTTCATTTTTACTTTCCTCTTCTTCTGGGACTCCAGTCTCTACATATGTTAGACTCTTACACTGCATTCCCTATGTCTCTTATGTTCTTTTCTGTATTTCCCATGCTTTTTCTCTCCGTGATTCATTCTGGAGATTTTCTATGGAGCTACTTTCCAGATCAGTAATCTTGTATTTTGCTGTATCTAACCTGCTGTTAAACTCATCTGTGGAGTTTTTTGTTGTACTTTTAAAAATTATTTTATTTTATTTTTTAAATGGAACAGAATTTACCATCTCAACCATTTTACGTGTACAGGTCAGTACTGTTAAGTACGTTCACTTTGTCGGTCAGTCAATCTCCAGAACTCTTTTCGTCTTGCAAAACTGAAGCACTGTGCCTATTACCCGATAACTTCCTATTCTACCCCTCCACACCCCCAGCTCCTGGAAACCACCATCCTGCTTTCTGCCTCTCTGAACTTGACTCAGCTAGATTCCTCACATAAGTGAAATCGTGTAGTATATGTCTCTTGTGACTATTTCACTTAGCTTAATGTCCTTAAAGGTTTATCCATGTTGTAACGCATCGGAATTTTCTTTTTAACGCTGAATAATATTCTGCTGTATTATAGACCACATTTGCTTATTGGTTCATCCATCAATGGACAGTGGGTTGCTTCCACCTTTTGGCTGTTGTGAATTATGTTGCCATGCAGATTGGATTTTTTTTTTTAATTGGAGTATAGTTGCTTTACAGTGTTGTGTTAGTTTCTGTTGTACAATGAAGTGAATCAGCTATATGTATACATATATCCCCTCTCTCTTGGACCTCCCTCTCACCCACCCCCATCCCACCCATCTAGGTCATCACACAGCACCGAGCTCAGCTCCCCGTGCTATACAGCAGGTTCCCACTAGCTAGCTATTTTACACATGGTAGTGTATATACGTCAATCCTAATCTCCCAGTTCATTGCTATGAACATGGGTATGCAGATATCTCTTCGAGACCTTGCTTTCAATTTGGGGGGGGTGTATACTCATAAGTGGAATTGCTGGATCTTATGATAATTCAAGTTTTAACTTTGCGGAGGAACTGTCATACTGTTTTCCATAGCACCTCCATCATTTTACATTCCCAGCAACAGCACACAAGGGTTCCAGTTTCTCTACATCCTTGCCAAAACTTGTTATTTTCTGGGGGTTTATTGGGTTTTGGTGGGTGTTTTCGGCTTTTTAAAAAAATAATAGCCATCCTAATAGGTGTGAAGTGGTATCTCATTGTGGATTGACTTGTGATTCAACTTGTGATTCCCTTATGAATAGTGATGTTGACCACATTTTCATATATTTATTGGCCATTTGTGTATATTCTTTGGAGAAATATCTATTCAAGATTTTGCCCACTTTTTAATTGAGGTTTTAAAAAGATTGCTGTTTTTGACTTACAGGAGTTCTTTACATATTCTGGATATTAACCCCTTACCACAGGGGTCCCCAACCCCCGGGCTGCGACCGGTACTGGAACCAGGCTGCACGGCAGGAGGGGAGCGGCAGGCGAGCAAGTGAAGCTTCACCTGCTGCTCCCCATCACTTGCGTTACCATCTGAACCATCCCCCCCCCATCGCTCGCATTACCGCCTGAACCATCGCTCACATTACCACCTGAACTGTCACCCCCCCATCACTCGCATTACTGCCTGAACAATCCCTCCCCACACTTCCCATGGAAAATTTTTCTTCCACGAAACCGTTCCCTGGTGCCAAAAAGGTTGGGGACCACTGCCTTATCAGATAAATGATTTGCACATATTTTCTCACATTCTGTAGGTTGTCTTTTCACATCCATGGAGTTTTTAACAGTGGTTTCTGTTATTGGATTTTTATTTGATTCTATTTCATTCATTCTAGTTCTCTGCAGAAATTTCCAATCTCTTCATCTCTTTTATTCAACATGATAATGAAATGATCCAATGTAACTCCAATATCTGCATCACTTGTAGGTTCCTTCTCTAGTACATTTGTTTCCTGGTTTGGTTAACTTTTTTGTGACTTAGAATGCCTGACACTTTTTTATGCTGGACATTGTGTATGAAAAATTGTAGACAAAATTTGAGGTTCACTAATGTTATCTTCCTCCACAAAGAATATATTTTGCTTTCTGTCAGGCAGTTAGAACAGGGACACATCACCTTATCCAGTCTGGGTCTGAATGATTCAAAGTTGAGTTTCAGTCTTTTGGAAAGGCTAGTCTTTTTCTGGTTTGCTCTTAACTCACGTGTAGCCCTCGCATGGCATCAAGAGGAAGCCTGGGGTGTTTCCCAGGGCTTCTCCCGCTTAGCGGGCAATTAACTGAAATGTTTGCCTCCCCAGACTCGTGAGACTGCCAAAAGCTCGCTTAGTTTCCCAGCTTCTTAGCTTCTGGCACCCGTGATGCTTTCGAATCAGCAAATGTCCGAAGGGAGAAGTGGAGCAGAACGCTGAGTTCTGCTCAATGTGGCTTTTATCTCTGGGATTTTACACTCTTAAGTCTCGGCTGCTCTGGTAGCCCTGACGTCTACATTTTGTCTCTCCAGTCACTACGAGATTGCTGAAAGTTCAACTCAATTTCCCAGCCTTTTTGCTGCTATTTCCTGCTCTTGGACCCATACCACTTTCGAATTAGCAAATCTCTCAAGGGTAGAAGCACTGAAGAATATTAGATTCACCTGCATATAATTCCTTCTCTATAGCATCAAGGCCCCTTAAGTCCTGTCTGCATTAATAGCTCTCCAATGCTTTCAAACTGATTTGACTTCTACCGTCTATGGCATTTTAGTTGTTCTCAGTGGTCTGGAACATGCTATTCTATCATTGCCTGATACCTTTACCTGCACTTAAAAATAACAAGATGATTGTTAAAATGAAAAAAACTTAAAGAAAAAAGAAAAAGAAATCAGTACACAGGCCGAAGGCCAAAGTCAGGAAAAATCTGTAAGCAAGCTGAAAGACAATGCTAAAAACTTTAATAAAAAAGACAGAGAAAACATGAGAGTCAATCCACCAGGTAGAACATCCAAGTGATAGGAGTTCCTGTGATGTCAGAGCTAGTGAAAGTGGGGGAAAATTGAAAAAATGGTCCCAGCATCAAATAAACTCACCAGACTTCAGATTGAAAGGGACCACTAAAGGAATAGTTGGGGGAAAAATCCAGTAAATGAGAGAAGACTCATGAGTATTCAGAATACCAAAGGTAAAGGAAAAAATCCTAGATGCTTCCAGAAGGGGAAACTTTCAAGTACCAAGGAATGAGAATCATACTGAATACAAGTCCTCACATCAGCAACAATCAAATGATATGACAAAGGAACAATACCTTCCTAATTCTGAGGGAAATTTATGTTAATAGAGAATTTTATTCACAGGCAAACTATCAATCAAATATGAGACATGGAAGGAACATAAACATTTTCAGAAAGACAAAGACCTGAAGTTTTCTTCCCATGTACCCTTTCTGAGGAAGTTACTCAAGGATATGCTTCAAGAAAATAAGGAAGGAAAACAAGCCAGGGAAGGAAATGAAATCCAGAAAGCAGTTAGTATAACCCAGGTAGGGAAAGGGGCAGTGATCAGTAAAGGGAAGTTCCAGAATGAGAACTGGCCAGCTCTCATAGACAGCAACTGGTCCAGGCTAGACCAGGAAGTTGCAATGGTCCTCAGGGATGTCTCTGAGAAAGGTGGATTGCATTCTGTAGGTGGTATCAATGAAAGCCTGGGTGACTTGAAAGATAAGATGAAGACATCTTTCTTTAAAGGTACTTCAGGATTCTAGGAAAAAACTTCCGTTTAGGAAAATCATGGTTAAAACATAAACCATGGTTTGAGTAATTAATAGAGTATAGAAAAAGATCATCAGTTTGATCCAGATACCAGAACTATCTTCCTTTCAGTGGAATAGAGGTCATAACATTTGACTGTAAAGAGGGAAAAGTAGTTCTAGCAACCTCTTGACTAGGCAGAGAATAGTATCAATATTTAGAGTTGGACTAATGTAAACACTATACATCTATTTTCAAATTTCATAATCAACCCATAGACAAAGCATGGAAGACTTAAATATAGTAAAACGTGTTATTCAGTATGAAATAGTAAAAAAAATTACAAAACAAAACGTGCGAGGCAGAAGATAGAAAATGTGGTACAGGGCAAGGCATGGGACTAGTGTTCTCATCTTACTCCATAAGGAAGTAACACATCCTGACTAAATTTGGTACAACCAAAAAATTGATGTTTACGTGTTTTCTCCTCCCCCTCTGGACTGCGCTAGTAGTTACTGGGTATACAATTTTGTCAAGACTCATCAAAGTGTACATTTTTAATGGCCACATTTTATTGTATGTAAATTATATCTCAGTAGATATTTTGGAATTAAACGTTAAATTAAAAATATAACAAGTAGAAGAATAAAAATACATAATTCTGAAAAGCTGTGGAGGTGAGGAATAAGAAATGAGGGATAAATTAGTCAAAGCCTTGTTTTTCTCAACAGGGAGTTAATAAATATTTAAAGTTGGTAAATCAAGAAAAGAGGCATTTTAACAAACTAGAAAGTCTCTCCCGTTAAAACAGTGTGCCATTTTGTGCATAGGAGGACTAACAGAACAAAACAGAAGATCTCTAAATAGTCCCCACTGCGTACACAAACTTAGCATATGATAAAGATGTCATCTCAAACCAGAAGGGATAAGCTGGGTTTCTTAATGTGTTATAAAGCGTCAGGATAACCATATGGAAAAAGCTAAAAAGCAGATTTGTTCCTCACACGGCACGTCAGAATAAATCCAGACAAATCAGACATAAAACGTTTTTTTAAAAAAGAAACCATACCAATACTAAAAGCAAATGTGAGCCAATTACTCTATAACCAGGATCGGGGAAGTTTTCCTGACTCAAAATTAAAGACCACTAAGCTCATGTCTAAAATACCAAGGAGCCAACTTGAGGAGGCCCCTACTGGCCAGAGCAGAACCGCTGGAACATTGACAATTCTGACTTTTAAAACAATGTATCAATTACAATGTGTTAAGTAGATCCTGATTCAAACCCACTGTTAAAAAATCCCTGAGACAACAAGGGAAATTTGAATACTGAATGACATTTGCAGAAATCAGGAATTGCTGTTAGGTTTTTAGGTGTGATAACGATTTAGTCAATTTGGAAGTGGCACTGAAATATTTAAGGACCAAATGAGCCAGTGTCTGGGAACTGCTTCAAAATACTCCATGAGGAGAATGGGGTGGGAAGATAGATGAAAGAAATGGCCATCCATGGGTAATAGCTGAGGCAGGGTAATGGATACACAGGGGTCCATCTTCTACTATTTTTGTCTGCACTTACATTCTTCCATATAAGGCTTTAAAAGGTGCTATAAGCTCTGCTGGTTACTTACTGATACACTGCATAGCAGATATGAATTTAATCAATCAACAGCATTCAGCGCCAGCAGTGATGCATGATTTCTTTTGTAAATCAGATCCAATCCTCTAAGATTCCACTGGTTAAAATGTTAAGAAATTCAAACAAAATTGTGTCTGGAGGATGGGGCTTCTCTGGATGATCATATCAGAATCTTTGGAGCTTACATGTCATCTGAAAACAGCAGATAGGTCTCAATTCTTCGGCCCGTGGAAACGTTCACCGTTCAAGCCTGTGGAGTCTGTCCGTCACCCGGGGATCTTTGGTTCTGCCCCCAGGTTTTTGCACTCATTTCCTGTGACACTTCTCCTCTTCAGGGGTGCCATCACCTCTCCCCTTCGTTGGACCCTGCTCAGGCTGTCATAACGAAAGACCACAGACTTTGTTGTGTAAGCCACTGTGGGTGGCTTACACAACAGAGATTTATTTTCTCATAGTTCTCGAGGCTTGAAGTCCAAGATCAAGGTGCCGGCAGGTTGGGGTTCTCCTGAGGCCTCCCTCCATGGCGTGCAGACAGCCGCCTTCTTTCTGTGTCCTCACGTGGCCTTTCTCTCTGTGTGGACACTCACGATGTCTCTTCCTCTTCTTATAAAGACACCAGTCTTACTGCATCAGGGACCCATCCTTATGACCTCATTTAACCTCCACTGCCTCTAAAAAGGCTTTAATTCCACATAGAATCATGTAGGGGGTTAGGGGTCCAACATATGAATTTTGAAGGGACACAATTCAGTCCACAACAGGCCCCCTTTTGCTCTTCCCCAGTGGGCCTGGACTCTTAAAACAGAGGTCTCTGCAGTGAACATGTCTTCCGGGTGCCCAGCACCTCCATCTGGCCTGAAGTGCAAACCCATCACTGACTCTGCAGGGATAAGAGAGGCGAAGGCCTGGCTGCCTTGGGGTGCGAAGAACCAATATGAGCCCTTCTGGGATTTCTCACCGTTTCAAGAGCAAAACATACACTATATCAATAAATGTACATATGCCAACTATGCCACAGGGGTGAGAGTCTCTGATTCGTTCTTGCTAAGGAACCTTCTAATGAGGGATAAGAGGTGTGGGCAAGTGACAGGCTCTCTCCCCCCTGGGAGTTCTTTGTACTTCTATATGATTGTGGAACTTGGCTCAAACGACTATGCTAAACCTACACATTTTCCAACGTCCTTACTCTTCCTGTTTTTACTAACAACTTCTCTAGAAGAGTGGTTCTCAAGCATGGTCCCAGACCACCTGCCTATCCGTTAGAAATGCAAACTCTCTGGCCCTACCTCAGAGCTCCTGAACCAGAAACTCTGGGATCGGGTTCGGCAAACAGTTTTTAACAAACCCTCTAGGTGATGTGACACATGTTCAGGATTTGCTAGACCACTGAGGTAACTACACTTGGAAGGGCTGTGCAGCCTCACGGCTCCTTCTTCTCTCCTGAGCCCCAGCGCTCTCCTCGGGGTGCCCTGGGGCTCGCCACAACTGCGGGAAGGCTGGCATGTCTTTTCAACTCCTTATAATGAACTTGCTTTTGGAGTCTGAGCTACAATTAGATCCTTTTCCTTCACGTTATACAATCATCTCAGCATGCAACACAGTGGCTCATACATAGTATGGTACTTCACAAATATTGATTGAATGGATAAACTATTTCATGCATAAAACTATAAAGACACTTACCTTGGCGACTTCTCTGGCCCCTTTCTCTCGGACCAGTGAACCTCGCCCGGGAGCGTCCCCAAATAAAGCTTGTTTAAGCTCTCCTCCGTTTCTTGGTGCCGTTCCTTACATTTGGTGCCGAAACCCGGGAAGGGTACCAAACCCCACCGGTTACCGTGCGGACCGCTCCTCCCCTCCCCCAGGAGACAACCGGGGAACCTCTACTCATCCACCCGATCTGGCAGAAAACGGGGTAAGTCCCCCTCCCTTGTTCCCTCTGACCCTCAGAGTCCCTGCCCACCGGACTCCCTGTCCTTAATCGTGGCTGCGTCAGGGACTCCTCCGTCCTCTCTCCGGGCCTCGGGCAACTGTGGAGACGTCCCAATCGCCTGACTGCCCTCTGACCTGCCGTGAATTGGAGACTGAGACCAGGGACGCCTCTCTCCCTCTCCATTCACTCAGGGACAGACTGGGGGTCATGAGAACCTCACAATCGAAACCAGATCCTAAGACACCCCTGGGGTGTCTCCTAGCCAATTTTACAGCCCTCGGTTTCTCCCAAGATCTCCGTCGCCGACGGCTTATTTTCTATTCCACTGTGGCCTGGACACAATACCCTCTAGAAAATCAATTCTGAAGGGACTTTAGATTTTAACATCCTCCGTGATCTAGATAATTACTGCCGCAGGATGGGCAAATGGTCCGAGGTTCCCTATGTCCAGGCCTTCTGGTATTTGCGCTTCCGCCCTTCCCTCTGCGTCAATTGTTCCACTTCCCAGATCCTTCTGGCCAAACAGACAACTCCTACATTCAAGCCCTTAATTTCCTTTGACGATGACCCCTCTCCACTAGCCGATCCACCCGAATCTCTCGCCTCTCCCGGCTCCAGAGCTCCTCTCCAACCTCCACCCTACCCTGAAGCGGTCCCTCCTCCTCCCAAACCCGCTCCGGCCCCTCCAACTGTTCCCCCGCCTCCCTCGACGGTTTCTCCTCCCACGCCCCTTGCTTCGCCAATTAGCGCACATACACGCTCTCACGACTCCCAAGATCCAAATCTCCTCTGCCCTCTGAGGGAGGTAGCAGGAGCGGAAGGATTAGTTAGAGTTCATGTTCCCTCTTCCCTCCAAGATCTCTCTCAAATAGAAAAGCCATTAGGCTCCTTTTCTGCCAACTCTTCCCGCTACATCAAAGAATTTCGCTATCTCCCTCAAGCTTACGATCTGACCTGGCACGATATCTTTGTGATTCTATCTTCTACTCTGACCCCTGACGAGAGGGAAAGAATTCAAACTGCTGCCCGAAACCATGCAGATCAGGTTCACCTTACCGACAACTCCATGCCTGTCGGAGCGACTGCCGTACCCGGCACCGATCCAGGCTGGACTTATCCGGATGGCCACGATGGCCGTCGTAAACGCGACCTCATGATCCAACGCCTCCTGGCTGGCATGCAGGCCGCCTCTCATAAGGTAGTCAATTTTGAAAAACTAAAAGAGATAACCCAAGAACCTAACGAAAATCCAGCTATCTTTCTCAATCGCCTTACAGAGGCCTTAAAAAAAAAAAAAAAAAAAAAAAACACCTTGATGCAGGTGCTCCATGATCAGTTTTATGGAGGTTACACACATGCTCTCAGATGGCTGAACCTGATGATCTGATCCTGGCGGATTACTGTCTAAGACAGGAGTCTGGTCCTACTTCTGGCAGATTCCAGGAGAAGCATTCTCTTAGGCTACACCCAATTCACAACAATGGCTTCAACACAAACAGTGGGGTGGAAACTCCTGCATCTGGTTCTCCAGAATCATGTCAAAGGATTGGGAGCATAAATTAAAACAAGGGTGTTGTACTTCAACACAAGGGAGATTATGACCCGGACTCTTAGGCGATAGCTACCTGCCCTGCATTTTGGCCACAGTACAGGGTGAGTCAAGAGGAATGCAATACTCAGCTCTTGTCAGTCACTGGGTTATATATACGTGGATATGCCATGATGCACACGTCACAGAGCTACCATCGTGTTTCTCAGTTTCTGCACAGGTCCTGTGCTCATATGGATCGCACAGTGGCAGGAATCAGTATCTGGATATAAAGGTGGGATGGGTTCTCCCCACAAGTACCGGAACCTCTGACCACTTCACGCTCAGCTCCCACCCCGTGACTCAGAGGTCCCGGCTGAACTCACTCCCCGGCACTGGATGGGGCCTTCTGTCTAAACACTGACCGCAAGCTGCACAGAACCTGTGACTTCTTGTGGGGCACGTGAAATCGCAGGGCTGCTGCCCTTCCTTCCTCCTGGCCTTGGGGCAATGAAGGGCTCACCGAGGAGGGAAGACAGAGTTACCAAGGGCACCACATCAGTCTCACGGGGAACAGCAAGGGCTTCTTACCCATCAGGCACTGCCAAATCGGCCCGTGATATCTGCCAATTATGTGGTCTGCCTATCCTGGCCTCTCTCATGTTTCTGTTTTAACGAAAACCATCAAAAATTCTAAAATCCAGGTTTCTTGATGAAAATATGAACAAGCTAAAATAGAGCAGAATCTGTACCTCCTTTGCCTCCCCATCCCAGGTAACATTCTGGTAGACCGCTGTCGTAAAAAAAATTAAAGTGTTTTTAAAAACTATTTTAAAACACCAATCAAAATAATGTGCACTAAGGTGTAGAAAAACCAGACTCTGGAGATGAACGGACCAGGTCCTAAGCCTCCCCAGGACCAGCCCCTAGCAGGTTATTTCACCTTTTAGGAGCTTCAGTGTCTTCTTCAGTAGAATGTACCAATAATATTTACTTCAGATGATTCTAGAGTGGATTCATTCCCTAGTGGATGCTGCCCGAGTGGTGATGGAGAACTTAAAAAGTGGCTCAGAACTGAGATGCGCTGTGTGAAATCCACAATTTCAGTCTTAGTGTGGAAAAAAGAATGTAAACTATCCTGTTGTTTAAAGTCCTGATTACACGTTGAGATTATATTTTGGAATATATTAAGTTAACTAAAACCATATTAAAACGGGCACAACTAAGTATATGTTGTGTCTTACACTAGAGACTGACAAAGTGATGGTTTATGTTGCCAGCTGAACTTACTCGTGTTCACATCTTAAAAGCTGCTGCCGCCGCAACTACCCAAGTCATTAAAAAGTATCCCAAGATTGTTGACATCATTTACTTTGGGGGTTCTTTTCTTGCAAGGTTAACTGTTTAAAAATTGCCATTATTCACCTGTCAGAATTATCACCATACTAGAAAAAAGAAAAATAAATCTGATATTGACATTGACATATATTACTCATAAACCCCAAGAGCAAAGCAGTATCGGTTCTCACTGCTGATCTTTGGAGAACATTATACATTTGAACATAATATCTACACCAATACCTCTTTTCTCTGCTTTATACACTAGCATCCCATTGTTTAAACAAAGCTGGAAATCTGAGACAGTTCTGGATCTGGGAAAATGCAATCAGTCCTCTTTTGCAACCAAGAGGATTGACTAAAGGCAGAAAGCCCCCCAGAACCAAACGGTCTCAGGTCCAGGAGGACCTGCTCATTTCCCGTGATGGCAAAGTCCCAGGATTCCTACTTGGTAGCTGCAGGGTTCCCTGGGGAGTCAGCCATGGTACTGGGAAAGAGGAATCAAAGGGAGTGAGGCTTCCAGAGGGGCCCTGGGTGGGGCATGAGGGGAGCTCTGCAGTGCAGTGAGCACCTCGGTGTGTCCTGGAGAAAAGTTCCCAGCCATGCCCTTGCCCATCCGTTCCTGCTGCAGACAGTTACCACTAGATTGTTGCCTAAACACCTACTTGCTCAGAGGTTCATTCCTGTTTACAAGGAATACCAAGGCCATCTTGCACTTGGGCTCAAGAATGTTCTCAAATGGCCCATGGACCGTTTACCAGCCTTGTTTATATCCAGTCCCAACAAACCTCAAAGGTCCTCCCCTACATCCTAACGAACCTCAAGGGACCTCCTCTACATCCCAACAAGGTCAGCCTCAAGGGCATGGGCCTGACCAGCCATGGAAGTTGCCCATTTCCTTCTCCTGGTCCCTTCCATACTGAAAGCAGAGTCTGTCTATGGGTTCAACCCACTTTTCCTAGATCTACCACTTGGTACCTCACAGAGCTACCCCTCCTGCCTCTAATTATCTCTCCAAATAAAGTCAACAAGCGGTGCCCCGTCTTCTCTTCTACAGGCCAAGCAGACATGTGTAAAAGCCCTTAGTACATGCCTGGGGCCTAGCAGACACACACAGAGTGTTTGCTGTCATCATTGTTCTTAATGACTCCAAACTGGATTGATTAGTGGAACTAACTTCAGAGGTTTATAATGACTTCTCCTAATTATCTTTGGTACCTTTTCTTTAAACCAGTCTTCTCGGCAACTGGTCTGGGGCCCTTCCCAGTCGGTCCCTCACCTGTGCCGAGGCTGCGGTTTGTCTGGATCCCACGATGGGTGCATCCAGCCAGGTGTGACCTGACCAGAACAGGGACATCCTCTTCTCCCACTTCACCGCTTTCTCCAATCAGTCCAAACACACACCGGCTCTTGGCAGCCACATTGCTGTTTTTGCTAAAAAGTAGAAACCTTTCCGGTTGCACTGTTACTGGAGGTTCTGTTTTAACATCCAGAGAACACTGATCACTGGCTCTGGAGCTGCCCCTGCAGACAGCGCCCCGCACTTCCCCCAGGAGGACCACACCTCCAGACACACAGCACCCAGCGATGCACAACCCACCAGACTCACCCAAATGCCACCAAGCTCCCAGAAGTTTACGAGCATCCACACCTACTCAACGAGGTACCCTGGCAGGGCAGGTTCAAGAACAATTAGAAGGCCTTCCGGCAGGCAGCACTGGGGAAATGTCCTCGATGCCAGTAAGAGACATGAGGCCCCAACAGGACAAGGCCCTTTGGAAATGGGACAGTTGAGCCCACCTGCTCAGGACGAGAAAGGGCTCTGGCTCAGCAGGACGGCTCTCACGGCCCTTCCTAGGGGCAAGCACGCATGCCAGAGGGATGACCCGAGGACCCGATAAAGACCCCAGCTTCCCAGGGTTGGAGGCTGGCCCTCCGTGCGCAGGTTGGTGCTGGGTCTTTAGGCAGCTGTACTTCTGGAAGGTTCCCCCCAGTCCCAAACGTGACCACCCTGCACCACCTGACCTGTGAAGCGCCTGATGTTTAGCATCAACGTCTCGCGGGGAGGGGATCTCTGGGTTTCTAAGAGCTGGCAGTGGAAGCGCGTCTCAGCAGCAGGAATCCATCTCCGGGGCAGCTTGTCAGGCTGCTTCCCCCAAGGGGTGAAAGGTTAGCCCTGCAGCTCTCACTGGGGGCTGGGACCCGGCTGGCTGGCAGTGACGTGGTCCATCTGTCCTAGAGCTGAAGGCAGCAGGGTCAAAGATGAAGAACCAAGGATGTCGACAGAAAGAAAATAATAAAACGACAGAGAGAACAAAGCACAAGCTACAACAGGATGAACCTCCGGACACTCTGTGAAACCGAAGTGGCCAGTGACAAAGGACACACACTACAGGATTCCACTGACACAGAACGTCTAGGAGAGGCACGTCCACATGGAGAGAAAGTGGTGAGGGGTTGCATGAAGTTTAGGGGGATGGGAGGGGAGGGGAGGGGACTGAGGGACAGCAGCAAAGGGGTGTGGGCTGTCTTCTTGGGGTCATAACCGTTTAAACATGGATTGTGGTGATGTAGCCACAGCTCTGAAGGACTAAAGGCCACCAAATAGTCCGTACACTTTATTTCTATTTTTTTAAGATTTCTTTTTTGTTGGATGTGGACCAATTTTAAAGTCTTTATCGAATTTGTTACACTATCGCTTCTGTTTCGTTTTGGTTTTTTGGCCGCGAAGCATGTGGGATCTTAGCTCCCAGACCAGGGATCGAAAGCACACCCCCTGCATTGGAAGGCGAAGTCTTAACCACTGGACCGCCAGGGAAATCCCAGTCTGTACACTTTAAATGGTGTGGCATGGATCGTGTGGCATGGATTATCTCAATAAAGCTGTTAATAAAAGAATCAAGGCAGGATTTAATATCTTTATTGTAGAAGAGTTGTTTAGTACTGTTTTCTAAGGTCTGTGTTAACGTCGGAAAGAGCGGCATTGCTTTGCTCAAGCTGTATCCACGTCAGCCCTTTGCAAGACTCCTGAGGGGCACGCTGCCAGAATTTCACAACTCAGACCAAAATAAAAACAACAATTTTTTATCATTTTGTGCTGGACCATCTAATTCAAATTTCCTGTAACCAAGCAAACTAGGAGATGAGACTCAGCATCAAGGAACCGTGCTCTTCTGACAGGAAGCCAAGTTGCAGCCGGGGGACTGGTGAGTCTGTTACAGGACCCGGGTGGCCCACGCCCAGCATGTGAGACTCTCACAGCCCTCCCGGGGCCTGGCTACCCCAGTGCACTTCCTCACCAGCCCCACGCTGCACAGGGGGCTGGTTTCATCCCTAGATTAACATCAGGGTTTTTATTTCAAGCTACTGAAGCAAACCACCAGGAAATTCTCTGAGGAGCAGAGCAGTTAGAACCAATCTGAGCTCACATGCAGGCTCTGTATTCAGACAGAAACAGATTGAACCAGAGCGCACCGTGCCGTCATCAGCGTATCAGAGAGGATAAATGAGGTGATGTACGAGCACAGGGGAGTTGGGAGAGGCAGAGGCAAAGCTGCAAGAGTTCCCGCAAGATTCTGAAATGCAGATAGGACAAGATCATCTTATAGTGAAGGGCGAGGCAGACCGGGTGCGAGACTCTCCTGTCTGAACACACGTTACTTCTCCCATAAGAGAATGTAATAACTATTGTGCCCAACTTAACTCCTTAGCCATTTTCCTTCACAAAACACAGCGCCTGCTTCTCCTAAAACGAAGCCTGGGCATTGTTTAAGTCCTAGATGGCAGATAAAGCAGCAACGTCGCCGCACCCTTGAATGTGACACCAGATCAGCGGGCTGGCACCCCTTACAGGGGCTGACGTGACCCTGGTGGCCTCCTGTAAGTGAAACCTCCACCGAGGAAGCGAGGTTGGAACGGGGGCCATGAATGACGGGGTCACCACATGTTTATTCCCTGTCACCCACACCAGCTGCAACGAACAAGTAGGAAGGGAACCAACTTGCTCCTTGTGGGGGCCTAGGTATCTACGAGTTTATTTTCACCTTAGAGAAAGAACGCGCTTCCAGTACGAAGCAGAGGAGCTAGCTGATGAACCCATGCAACCGAGGAGGGGGCTCGGGCAGGGTGCGGACACCCATGGCGTGACCTGGCATCTATCCAATGAGGCATGTTCCTGCCAGGCTATGGGGGGTTGATGGGGCACACCCGTGGGTGGGGCTGATGACCTTGCACTGAAGGAGCTCCAGTGATTAGGCCTAAGGTCACATTTATGTGTCAATTTGAGACAGCGTCCCTTTCATCATCCTGTTAGCTACAGAACAGACAGCATGCATGTAAAATGAGCTTTACTCCGTTTTTGGCTTCAGGAACACGGCGATCAAGAGCTCACCCATCAATTTCATTCTAAGATCTTTGAACAAGTGTTTGCTGCTTTCGTAACCTGTGCCAGGTGAGCCCCTGGGCCATCCCTGTTAGGGAGATGGCAGGATCTAGCAGCCGCCCGCTCAGGCCAGGGGTGGCACGGGGGAAGGAGGATCCTTAGAGGGAGGAAACATTCCGAAGGAAGAGAATATATTTGAAACTCATGCCACATGAAATAGGTGTCATCTTTACTTTATTTAAGGACAAAAGAGGGGAGAAGAGGGACAACAGTAATTTTCATAATACACAGAAGACGAGTTAGCACTGAAAAAAGAAGGCTGTGTGTGTACTTGCCACCAGTCTGCTTTGCAGCTCTGATTAGTAAACAATGCAGCTTGTCATTTGCATTACTGTTTAGCAAATTTATAATTGGCAAAACTGGGGATTATGAATCACCGTAAGTGGACTACAACGAAGACAAAAGCCTAAATAACCCACAAAAAATCACTTAAGGATAAACCATAAATACGTGATGCACCTTAGTGTAACAAAACCATTTTTTTGTAAACATTTTCTTCAACACAACATGGGCGTGAGAAAAAGTAAAAACACTGCGCTCGATACAGAGAGACTCTGCTTTAAACACAGAAGGGTGTCACTTATTAAAGCTCTGACTAAACCTAGAGCCATATTGGTATTTCGTTTGGAAGAGGTGTCATAGTTTTCCGCGTTCCACATTTAACGGTATCAGCATGTACTATCTTCTGTTGATTCTGCCATCTTTGCACTTCTGTGAAGTCACTACCCTGTTAAAGGAGAAAGATCATCCCTTTCTCTAGGAGCAAGACATCGCGACAGCTCACCATCTTTCACGGAGAAACCTAACTGGGCGCCTGCTCGAAGCTGTGGCAACAGCCTGATCTACAAGGCGGGGAGGCCACGGAGGGAGGGATACCACGGCCGAGGAAAGCACACCGCAGGCACCCACCCAGGGGACCAGTGGCCGGCTGACCTCGGTCAGCTAAGCCCGGCGATGGATTGAATCACGTTCAACTCCAACACCGCCAGGTGCTGCCCAACTAGGACAGGCCCACCCTGACCTGAGCTCGGAGCGCATCGCCCCTGAGGGAAATGTGGTTTCTTCAAGTTCTCAGTACTCGGCAATTCCAAGGGAACACCATTTGCATGGCCTGTGTCACAGCCCTTGACTTACAGACACTGAGCTTCAAGTCTGGATGATGCAGACCATGAGGCCTCATCCCTTTTTGTATCTTCCATGTCGGTATCAGAAGTTTAGTATTTTTTTTTTCAAAGACACCTGCCCAACTTTTACCTTTCGCTAAAGTCACGGGAGGGGGCTACAACTGACCCCGCCACGTGGTCCTTTCTCCTCCTGGTGCACGTGTTCACTGAGGCACATTTCGTCTTGGGTCAAAAGCCAAACCGAGTAGGGAAGCGCCAGCAGTGAAGTGACTGTGACTGTCGTCCCGTGGCGACCGAGTCTGGCCTGTCTCAGAAGTCCCTTCCGAGGGTGGGATTAACTCCCCAATCTTCTCTATGTTCGGTATGAATTAGTAGAAAACAACTATCTCTTTCTGCCTTAGACATCAGCACCACACCGAAGTCTCACACACGGAAAACCTGTTTCCCCGGCCTTATCCTTCCAGTACGGGGGCGGGTTTTCTCAGCGGGTCCTGTTGTGGCGCGTGTACCGCGACCAGCTGTTGTTTCTGCGTTTGCGAGTGTATGTACTTTTCACTAGGGTTTGAAATTCACAGGAGAGCCTCTGGCAAAAATGCTGACCCAGGAGGAAGAGAATGACGAGTCAAAATGGATGCCAAATGGGATGCGAATGCCGGGCCAAGCCTCAGCAAACAGGTGCAGGTGATTGTCGGAGGAAAACCTCCACTTACACGTCACAAAAGAAAATTCGCCACGGAGGAGGAGTAAGCCTATGAAACACCGAGCTTTTGTTTGGTGGATGCAACACTCCCATCAGAACTCAACAACAGGAAAGGTGGACGGCAGAGCCATGGTGCGGAGCACTGCTCCTCTACCAAGCGATTAGATCCTCAGAGGAAGCGAGTGACCAGAAGCCATGAAACCAATTATTACCCAAGACATTTATTACAAATGTCATGAACATATGCATAAAGTAAAACTGGTTTAGAAAACAGAGAGAGAACGGGAGAGCAAGGGAGAGAACGAGAAAAGCCAGGGCTTTGATGTCACACCCAAAACACAGGAAGATGCTATCTTATGAATGAGCAGTATTAACGACATTCTTAAAATAGTTTTAGTTGCATTTTTTAGAAAAAGGGAAATACCCCTGGCCCCAAGGAAAGGTTCCTGCAACACTGTGAACAGTTTGTGGGGCTGTCCCCATATGACCACCTGTCTGCAAACCCCGATTTGAGAACACTGAGGCCCCTCGTGCTCTGGGTGATGGCCGCCCGCCCACCACCACGGGTGAATCTGGTGGAAACAGCGCGATCTGCTCTCTCAACTGAGAAAGCAGACGCGCCCAGCGAGACAAGCCTCGTGGCTGTTTCCCATCTCCAGGGACAATTTCTCTTGTGCCTACTGAGACCTGTGACGAAATAAGTCAAACTTCAATTGGATAGTTTTGGTATTAAGATTAAATTAAACATTAATGTTTTCCTCCAAAAACATATAAACTAAACCACCTCTTAATGCATTAAAAACAATGAGGTAGGCGAAAAAATAAACACGTGGCTGAAAAAAAATTTTTTTTCCCTCCGCAAGTGCAGACCGTGGTGAAACTGCTGTTGCACTTCTAGGTTTAAACAAAAATTAAACCTTTGACTGAGGCAGTGCTAATACTGTCACACAACAAGGTTCTGGCCAGGATACAAATGCACACCTTTTCCTTTTTTTCTTTTTTTTTTTCTTTTTTTGAAGAATTATCTGCACATGATTTAGGCAAAATATGTACCCACCCACCCCGCCTCCCAAGCCCCAGCCACAAAAAAATTATCCTAGTAACTGTGTCTTTCACATTTTATAAATATTAACTTCTTAAACCTGCACCTTCTTCTTTGTCCACATATGGTCACATTACAAAAAAGAAATGTCAATTAAATACATTGTTAATGTTACTATATTAAATCTGCTCTTGGCTTCAGTGACCTGCTCGTCCGAGCACACTTTACACCCGCTGTGCCCACTTCTAACCACCCGCCGGCGTGTCTGTTCTCCACCTGCAGACACCCCGGGACAGAGTCACAGACGAGGAATTCTGGAGCTGGAGGGGAGGCGTTTGCGTTCTGCCTGATGCTTGATTCCAACACCGATAGCACCTGATGGTAGAGTCTCAACAGCACCAGCTGCGTTGCAGCCTTGATTTATTTCGAACAGGACAAGAAGAGAGTGGGGATGAACTGGTAAGAGCGGGCGGGAGGGGAGAGGAGACCCCCGCCCACGCGGCCTGGGCGTCTCCGAGCTCCAGTTGCCAGGAATTCCAGGTTCTCATCTCGATGACTCCGGGGCCGGCATCCCCGCCCGCCACTCCTACCAGCTCAGAAGAGAGGTCCTGCCCAGCGTCATGAAGTACACCTGGCTGCTGCCCCCGGATCGGACCGAGGCGAAGAACACCTGTAGGAGGAGAGGGGAGGAGAGGGAAGGAGAGGAGAGGAGAGGGGTCAGCAGGACCCTGGTCCCACAACCCCAGGGGCCCCTCCCAAAGGAAATCTGGGGTGATGTCCATTCGTCTGTGAAGGAGCCAGTTTTCATCTTGACCAGGAAGGCTCCTTAGCCAAGGGATGACTCCTCGTACGTCGTGCCCTATTGTGAGAACGCAGAGCAACAAAGGCGGTGTTCCCGAAACGTGATCATCTGTGTTCACCTCCACGGCTAATACCTTCTGAAAGATGAATGGGATTTTGGCAAACTCAGTGCGCAGAGGGGAGGCTCCTCAGCTACCTCGTTTCTCTCTTTTAGAAAATGAAGCTGAGATGTATTAGTTATTTCATATGACTCTACAGTCCAAGTAATATAATTTAGTTTTCTGCCTTTTATTAATAAACCCCGATGGATGTGACATCATGAAGGATAAAAATATTTAAATGCCTGAAGTTCAAAGAATATCATGGTTATGGCTCCACTGAACATACTTAGGAAAGCGTAAGCCAAAAAGCTGGCAGAATCCTGGGTTAGGTCTGGGGTTGTATGGATTTTCAAGGTAAAAGATCTAGGAGGTATTATGTAGGAAGACAAAGGCCAAGTACACCGGCAAATGGGCTAGAGGACGGCAGGAGGAAGTGGGCTGGTGGTGATGCAGCTCTTGAGGAGGAGAGCGCGTGGCCGGGCAGGAGGCCCAGCTGACAAGGAGAAGTGACAGCTCTCTTCCTCTGAGAGGTCAACCTGAGGTCTGCTTGCTAGGAGGTTTAATATGTTTTAACGTGAAGCAAAAGGGGGAAATGTTTCTAAGGCTGCAGTGGGCGGCCCCAGGTGGTCAGACGTATTTTTATTCAAGTGACGGAAGACAGAGAAATTTGGGCTTAGAAAAGGCCCGAGGGGTCAACACCCTTGGCCAGTGTCTGTTCCACTCCAAGGCTGATCTGGGGAGGGAGGGAGTCAATCCCAGAGAAGACAAGGATGCAGGCAGTTTCAAAAAGCAAAGGTTTTAACTGGGGCTTTGATGCCCCGGGGTCTCACCTGCAGGAAGTACGCCTACTTCTGCATAAAATGATCTCCCCTCTTAGGCATTTATGCCACACAAACAATGAAGTTATTTCACTACTCAAAAGGTAGACCAACAGTGGTGTATTTCTGGTACGTATCAGGGGAGAGGAAGTTTTACCCTGTTACTTAAATTTTCGCGCGGGTTCCTTCTAAACACAAAAGAATTCCATCCATCTAAACTGGTAGCTTTAACCTCCTCTATCCCTAAACCAAACGTAGCCTAGGCAGGCCACCTAATGGGAAAAAGAACCCCGAAAGACAAAAAACAAAACCCAACATAGGATGATTTCTGCAGAGATAAACATCTCCACCCCCTCAACAGAAACAAAATAAAATATATCATGACCTCCATACACAGGCCTAAAAAGTCACTGCTGAAAAGTTCCTTGATAAATTTATTTCAGAATCCATCAAAATCCCAAGGAAAGGCTTCACCAAACTTCATGGAAAATAAACCATTGCTAAAAGATAGTCGCAAACTAAAAAGAATCTCTAAGGAAGCCGTTACCTTGTCGTTGCGTTCACATAAGAATTTCAGTCTTTGAGCCCTTTTGTGCATGAACACACCGTCCAAGTGGCCGGTCTCCACAGACCGGATCTCTATGGCCTTTTCTCCCCAGCCCATCGTCTGATTGGATCGAATATACGCTTTTTGAGAGGAGAAAACACATATTGTTAAAGGTAAGAAAACAGCCGTGGAAAGAAACTGCTCAGGTCGGTCTCTCTCTCTCTCTCTCACGCCAGAGCATCACCCGCCCCCCCCACCCCCACCCCATAGCTTAGCTCGTATTTTCATCACACTAGTTACCAGGGAGGCAGCGAGAAGGAAAGCCAAGCGGACAGAACCAGTGACGTAACTGCAATTAAACCAAAACAGTTTGGGGACATAAACTTGGAGCCGTGAGGGTTCCAGAGGTCAGCCTTCGCTGCTGAACGCACAGGGACGGTCAGGGGGCCGAGTGTCGACTGCGGCTGGGCCACGGAATGGCAAGAGTGATCACTTACCCTTCTGTCTCCCCTCACTTCCCGCACATCAGTCAACAACTACACCTGCCCTACTTCCCCTGGCTGTCTTAAAGATTAAATGAAGGACTGTGAACAACAGAGTTTTAAAAAATAATTCCTTGGATTTTGTCCTAACTAAGACTATTACGTGTGTCACGGTCTACAATCTAACTTTCCACCATCTACTGCCAGCCACTCTGTTAAGTGGCCAGAGGGTCTGAAGAACACGTAAAATCAGTACGCAAACCACACGCCTCTTTAGGAAAGGCCTCTTCCTGTCAGGGACGCGCACCTACAGACGTTGGCATCTCTCCCCACTGCAGAACCACATCCTTGGTAATCCTTCCATAGGTGTTCACATAGACCCCTTCGTCTTCATAGCACACCAGAAGCTCCATTCCATCCGTGTTGGGGAGGATGATGATTGCGTGGGGTTTGATGCTACACTGGATCTAGAGAAGAGGAACAAAGCACAGGCAAGCATGTCTGTGGCTACTTCTACCCCTGCAAAAGGGCTCAATAAGAATGTCTTGGGGAATGCGCTGGTTCAGATTCCTGGTGACAAACACAACACTGGATAACACTGTGGAAAACCCATGTGATATACGTATGTATCTAAAAGTCCACCTTTGATAGGTCCTATAATCTACGAGTTCACGTTTTCGGAGCCCCTGGAACACATTTGGAGTGGGGGCTCCATTTAATCAATCATGTTCCTCTAACCAGTCCCGGCCCACGGAGGTTCTGACCTGACAGCAGCTGCCCGACCCTCCCGTGTTAGTGAAAGCAGGGCGAGGAGGTTTTCAGGAGAGCTTCGGAGCCAGGAGGGTGGGTCTCCACTTGGCTCGGAGCAGAGTGCTACTGAACAGGGGCGCCATTTAAATACTCACCCCCACAGCACAGGGAAAGCAAGGGATCCCTGCTTGTGTTAGCTCCCTAAGCAGAGTAAAGAAAAAAGTCAAAGTAAAATGAAGCCTGTCAACCAACCATAGAGTGTGGGTTCTTTCTTACGTGTGTCGGTAGATAAATGTCATAGACTGATCCTGAATCCACGTCAACAGCATGGAATCCGGCACAGGATCCATAGATCACTTTCAACCTCTGGCCTTCCTCAACAGTGAGATCCACCAGTAATGGCTTATGCACCAAATCTCCAAATGACTACAAAGAAGCAACGGAGAGAGCAGCCGTGAGACGAAGCAGAACTTATTTCTGACGGTTCAAACTGGAGGAGCTAGACCCAGGCACGCCGTTACTCAATTACTGAACCACCCTGGCAAAAACCGTAAGCAAAACTACTCTGCACAGTAAGTCTTTAAGTTATCTTGCTCTTATCTGTCAGTCAGCACCAGCTGCTCCAACGCAGACGGTGAGGAGAGAGAGCTGCCGTACGATACACGTTATCAGTGTGATCATCACAGTCTCTGCTGAGCTACTCAAACCTCCACTTTAATTTTCCAGCTAGAGTGATAAGGCTAACGAGAGGCTACCATGTACCGTAACAGCCTGGGCGGCCTCAGTTTTCCCTTAACGTCAACACGTATAGCTCATAAGGCAGATGTGAATACGGTATTTATTTATAAAAGCAACGAGTACAGTTCCTGGTACCTGGTACATGAAGGGAATTAAGACCAGATCTCAGAAGATAATTGTAACTACACAATCGACAGCTTTTAGTCAGTAATATGTGGCTTTGTTTATTTTTTAAAGCAAATATGATAACCCCATTTATACTGCTTTACTGGGGAATCAAGGCAATCTAAATACGTCCATCTTCCAAATAATGGAAGCCGCCCCTTAATAAAATATGTCAAAACTGTTTAAAAACATAAGTAAATAGAATCTTTTTGGATACAAAATTCTTAACTTCTTCCCCTGCCCTAAAACAGCCCCGGGGGACAATGCTTAAGGTTTTTTGTCTAATATCAGAAATGATGTTATTAAGTGATACATCATATCTAATGTTATAGTAATATCATTTTCAATTAAGAATTTTATAAATTTGTATCTAGTGCAAACTCTAGAAGTATAAAAAAGAAATATTAAAAATATCCACAAAAATAACTGCTAATATTTTTCTACAGTATCTTTCTTTGAACAAAAATGGTATATTATACATATTTTAATACTTGTTCTATTTAATGTGTAATCATGCATTCCTTGTGTCATCAAGAGTTTCTGCAACTTCATTTCTAAATAGTCCTCTACTGAATAGATATACCTTAAAGCTGCCTGTTGCTGGATACCTGTCAAAAACATAAACATCTACATCTTTATACACGTCCATGACTTTAGGTGGAAAGTCAGGTCTGCTTTTTAAATGGAGGTGGTGTCAGTCTGTCCTTTCAATCCACGTGTCTGCCCAACATTCCACTCCTCTCTCACACTCCGAGGACTTAGAAAGCCGATAGCTCAGCTTGTTCCATTAGAAATGGCCTCTCGCATGACAAAGTTATACCAATATCAGCACATGCTTTTAAAAGATCAGTTGTAACCATTCGGGGTTGTCACACGTATTCCCTGGCTCTCGGCCACAGCGTGCACGGCTGATGCTACTTTTAAGTGCACTTGATGTTGTTACCTTAAAGGCCATAAATTTGTGATATGGCTTGGGTGCCCACGCATACACTTCCACAGAACTCTTCAAAGCAATGACCAGAAACTTGATTCTTTCATATTTTACTGCAACAACAAATAAGAGGAGCACAGGTCAGTATCAATGTGGGCTCTAAATTCTTTCAGCTGTCCTCTGCAAACTCTAAATATGCCTTCTGCTGAGCCACCAAACCAACAAAAGAAAATTGCTGCTGAGAGGTCAAGCCTCGTGGTTCACTTTTCCGATTCTTTAATGTACAATTCAGGCTGTTCCCATCCTCCTCCATGTTGTGTTGGACTCAACTCCATACCCTGGTTGCCATCGATGAGCACTTTCGCTGATGTCCCTAACCTTACCACCTTGAGGGCTCAGTACTAGTTCAAAAGGATAATGATGTGATTTATCAGACAAGAGGGTCCTGAATCCCAGCAAGAGGTCAAATCTTCCACGTGGCCTTTCCTGAGTCCTGCGTGGGGCTTACAGATGGAGGAACACAGAAGGCTACGACAAAATACTCATCAACTGAGTTTGAGTTCTATCTATTTCTGTGTACAAGATCAAGTATCATTTCAAACCACTTCCTGAGCTATAGAGACAATAGTAATTGCTAGGATTTTAGTTAAAGTTGTGTACTAAAAGTAAAGAAAATCTCTCTTTAACTTTTATATATATATATATATAGGCCTCGTTTACACAGCTGTTTCAGTCCTCTTCACAGCCAGCAACTCCGCTTAGAGCAGATACCCGGAAGGGCCCTGGCCACATCTGACTTACTGGCTGGTGCAGACTCCCGGTGTTTTCATGGGCTCTCTAAACCGCAGCACTCCGCCTTTGACCATGAGACTTGATAACTCTCCTTGTCATTTCATGTATTGTCACTATTCAAGTGAATCACATGACTATTAAGATACAAAGGATTATAAGAGGCCATCGAAAGCAGTGCTGATGGGATAGAATTTTCTGTGATGGAAAGGGTTTATGTCCACCCTGCTGATACGACAGCCACTAGTTACATGGGGCTACTGAGCACCTGGAATGTACTCATGTCACTGAAGAAAGAAACTGTAACGTTTATTTCATGATAATTAATTTACATATAAATTTAAATACCCACCCCCCACCCCGCCTTCTGAGCCCGGCTCAGGTTAACACATCTGCCTCTCACTCTCCTGTAGGGTCATCTATTCAGAGCCATTTCATTACATTTAGCCTTAGACGATTTCAGTTACTTATCAACAAATAAAAACAGTACACAGGGGCTTCCCTGGTGGCGCAGTGGTTGAGAGCCCGCCTGCCGATGCAGGGGACACAGGTTCGTGCCCCGGTCCGGGAGGATCCCACATGCCGCGGAGCGGCTGGGCCCGTGAGCCATGGCCGCTGAGCCTGCGCGTCCGGAGCCTGTGCTCCGCAACAGGAGAGGCCGCAACAGTGAGAGGCCCGCGTACCGCAAAACAAACGAACAAACAAAAAACAGTACACAAAAACACAACACAGAAAATTCTAATCCCGAAATCTATACCGAGGTGATAGAGCCCTGCAGGATCACTCAGAATCAGTCCACTATCGGGGTGGCAGCCGTACTCATCAGTAACCAATGAGCTGAGGGCCGTGGACAGGTTACATAAACAAGACGACAACGCCAAGGATGTAACATCCCTGGGAGCAGAGGCACTGACTACAGTATGTAGTTTCATAAACACAGAGGAAAAGAAAACACACAAGCAGAAATCAACATTCAATACACCCCTTACGTTGCTCAGTCTTAAGTATACAGTCTCTGTATACTTAAGACTTGTACCATTTGCTAACCTTCTCAATCTCCCATTTCAAATTCAATTAGAACACATCATCTTGCCCATAAAACTGTAACTGGGCTAAGCTCCATTATTTCCCCTTTATTTCCAACACTAGTACCTATATTTTGATTTTCTTCCCCAACACGAAAAAGCTTATTTTGGTTTTGTTCTTGTGAGATCTTATTTCACGAGAAGCACGGCAGGCATGTTGAGGAGAAAAGAACAAAACGGTTGCCATGAAACACTGACTGGCCAGCAAGATTCATTTCTTAGTGATGAGCAGAGTAGCCCTGCACAGCGCATTTAATTCGAACCAACAGGCCACAGCTACTTGGGCAAACTCTCAAATGTTCAATCAGTGACTGCCAAGGACCCAGAGTCCTCCAAGTGAGGACAAGCCTACAGCGCAGAGGAGGAGTCCGAACGTCTCTCCTCTGGCAACGCTCCCTTCTTCTCTGCCAAGATGTGAGCCACATCTTACAGAGTGTGGATTGTCCAAGGAAAGGGTGAGAAGAGGCTCACGACGGACGGCAGGGACAGCGGAGTTAAGATTAACTGCAGGCCTCAGGATTAGAAGGTGCCTCAGAAACGCCCTGATCCAGAAATGCGTTACAAGTCTCAGAGACAAGTTCATTACTGAAAGCTTCAAAAACACATGGATTTTAAATGGAAGATTAATTAAACCTTGGCAAAACAAAACCCTTACGCCCGTCGTGGGACTTACCGACTTTATAGTGGACGCATCCTTCCAGATCTCCCACGGTCGTCCAACCCTGCTTCTTCTCAACTTCTGGATCGTTGTGAAGTATTTTATTTCTTAACCAGGACAAATAGTAGACACGTAACTTATCCTTTTTGCCTAGCAAAACAAATATAAGTACTTTACATGCATATTCAAAAGTAGATATCATCATTAACAACAAGAGTAACCAAAAGAAACTGCAATAAACAATAAATGTCATCCCCCCAGGGAACCGTTTTGTAACAGTTTCACTAGCAACTCAATTCAAGCTATTGTCATCTGATTCTCAAAACCCTCTAGTGTAACTATTATTTCCCATTTGAGAGCACCAAAGGGTTTCACAGATCACCCAACTTGGGAACTTGAACCCAGCCATAAACTGGAGATGGGCACAACTTACTGAGCTAACAGAAGACTCACACCCAGAACACGTAAAGAACTCCTATACATCAATTAGAAGAGAGATAACCTAGCAGAAATATTGAGCGAGCGCCTAGAACAGACAAAAGATGTTATCGCATAGACTCATAAAAAGGTACTTGCTCTCAACAGTCTGAAAAGGATACAGACTGCGTAAGCCCACCTATGACATTCTGGAAAAGGCAATATCGAGACAGTAAAAAAAGACCAGCGGGTGCCAGGGGCTTTGAGGGAGGAGGGAGGAGGTGGAGAACCAGAGGGTTTTTAGGGCAGTGGAACTAGTCTGTATGAAGCTGTAACGGTGGGTAAAATTATGCGTGGGTCGAACCCAGAGCGCGCACACACACACACAGAACGCTAACGCAAACCGTGGACTTCAGCTAACCTGTTAGCTAAAGTATTAATATTGGTTCATCCGCTGTAACAAATGTACCACATTAATGCGAGAGAATAGGGGAAACTGGAGAGGGCCAATATGGGGACCGTCTACACTTTCTGTTCAATTTCTGTGTAAACGTAAAACTGCTCTAGGAAAAGAGCAGTGTTCTAAGGTGTTCAAAGTCAGAACAGGGCTTCCCTCTGGGGAGGAGGGGCAGCGCAGGGGAGCCACCGGGGGGCTGGGATGGCTCCCCTCGTCCCCAGGGTGGGGGGCTACGTGCATGAGTTCTAACTGTGACTCTTCACGGAGCTGTACACCACTTATACGTCTGTGTACTTTCTGTGTCATGTCTTATACTTCAACACAACCTTATTAAGTTTTGAAGAATTTTTGAATGTGGGAAAATACTCAATGTATACTCAATGTATTAAGTGAAACAAAGATGACATCGTTTTATGTACAGTGTTTTATTCCCACGCTATGAGATATATTTACAGAAACGAGGAGGGGGAAATACAATAAAATGTTAACAAGAGGTATCTCTGAGATGGGGGTTACATTCTATTTTATTCTTCCTAAGTTTTTTCCTGTTTTCGAAGTTGCCTACAACTGACATGTATTAATTACTTTTATGATTTTGAAAACCACTGAAAGCTATAAAGAGGAAAAGAATACCGAAAAGTCGGCCAAAAAAATGGTTATCAGTTGATTACTGATCCCCATGAATCATCTTGCTCACTGGATCACAAAATGACGTTTAAACCATTTTTTAGCAGATTTATTTTTCCTACGATTCTAAAACTTATCTTCCATCACTTAAATTAAAGCTCAAGTTTTAAACGGCTGTTTTCTCATTTAAGTAAGAGACGGACGGCGGACGGTGAAATTTCTGCATTTCAATGAACATCTTTACTTAAACCAAAAGCCTATTTGAAAACTAAAATAACCCCCAGAAATTTGTTACACATAAATAAATGTAACAAGTTTGAGTCAGCAGGTAATTAAATCAAAATCACTGCTGTTATCAGAGGACAGGTCTTACACTCCTACATACTCTTTGACCCCAGCAAAACCACAAATTATTAGGAGATTATGATCTAGGCAACATGGATTCATATGCCCGATGGTTAAGTGAGCTGCAAAGATACTTGTGAAAAATGTTTACATGAGAGGGAAAAAAAGGAATAAATGGAAAGACTAACAACAGAAAATAGGCAACAAACTATAGTACGTCTATGCAAAGACACATCCTGTAGCCGTGCAGAAATGGGTACCATGAAGGAACATTCAGGGACAGGAGAGAGTAGCCCACAAGGTTTGGACAAACAAGAAAGGACGGGATACACTTAAACTTCAGGGCAGTGGCTACCAAGGGCAAGTAGACGCCAAATGTATGCACAGCAGTGTATTCTAACATCTGTTAAAAACTATCTTGTCAGTATATGGGTGTCGTATTATTCTCTCAGTGTTTGAAATGTTGCGTAACTATTTTTATGGAGATTTCTACCCCCTAAGTGTGTATTCTGAGTGTGTGTATGCTTAAAAGACTGGAAATTAAAAACTGAAGTTAACAGATGTTATCTTCGGATAATTTTACTATTTATTTCTCCCATTTGCTTTTCTGCAGTAGTTTCTTACTTTCTACAATGAACACATATAATTTATACTAAGAAAAATGCTCTTTCTAAAAAGACACTTATAGTAAGTGTTGACTGACGTTAAAAAAAAAACCCACGATACTTTTACCATCAATGGCAAAGAACAGTTCCTTGTGCGTGAGAGAGCCCTGTGGAAGGAAGTGGACATAAACCCACACTCTGAATGGGACAGGCAGCAGAGGGCGGCAGCAGGGTGAAGTAGGAAGTGCAGGTTCCTGTGCTCCCCGGGACCTCTCAGCAGAGCCCCAGGCAAATGTGTACACGTGGGTCCCCTCTGAATACATTTTCCTACCGTGTTACTGTAAAATCACGCTACGGTTCTAGGTCATTTAGCTATTACTTCAGAAAAGGAACTCACTCGAGTTCTGTGCCACCGAGTACCACGTTTTTAAACAGTGCTGGGGGCCTGCTTTCCCCGAACACACGCTTACCAGATATTGTCACCAAGACATTCAAGCCTTCCAGGACGTCCATCTGTTGAAATCGTCTTCTGTTGATCAGAGGATACACCTTCCCTTGGCCACTTCTGTCCAGCAGCATCAGGCCACTCTCTGTACCCACCAACAAGTTCACTCCTATTTGAAGGACACAGAAAGCCCACAATTTTACACTGTGCTTTGACAAACAGCCTTGTATGGAGCGCACAGCAAAGCTTATCTGGAAGAGTGGTTTCCTCAAGCCACCCACAGACAGAGCTTAAAGTACCCAAACTGCAACAAATCGTCACAGAAGAGAGAGGATGAAATACTCACTTACATGTAAAAAAGGATCTACGGGGGGGCGGGGGGGGGGCAACGAGCCCGCCTCATCCCCCTGATTACCTTCACCACCCTCCAGTTTCCGGTTCTTCCTCAGTTGCCCCAGGACGTCCCAGCCCACCGTCTCCTGGGTACCACAGACTCTCCATCTCATCCGTCACATCAGACACCCGAACAAACCTTCATCTGATGTCACGATCCCCGCCTGCTTCCTTCACCTGTCTTTGCACGGGAAAACTTCTAGAACGAGCCATACACAGCCCCCTTAGTCCTTAACAGTTTGTGACTGCTCCGGCGTCTATCACTCAGTTTAAGGTTTTCTTAAAGACCACCCTCCATCATCCTTAAGAAAGGAACAGCTGCATTCGGTCCTGCGGTTTCTCACCAGCAGTGCACGTGCGCAGGCTGGGGGCGGGGCGTGCCTGCCGGCCGCGGGCCCATCCCGGCTCCACCCTCTCCAGCCTCGTGCGGTCTCCCCCTGGTCTCCACGCACCTTCTCTGCTTCCTAAGCGCGGGCGTCTCCCTTGCTGTCTGTCTGTCTGCTGGAGCAGGATCTCAGAACCAGAAACTCCTGGTTCCACCCCCAACTCCAGGCTCGTCTCCATCCACTTCCAGTCCTACCGAGACCAGCCCCTCGAGCCCTGACGTTTCTATCAGCAGCAGCGCCAGCACAGCTGCTCCATGAAACTAGCCAAGCTGACCCCGCCCGAGAAGACCCCCCTCACGTTCCTGTTCCTCCGCTCTCCCCGCTTCAGGCTCCGGCGGCCTCACACCGACCGCAGACGGGTAGAGGCCTGAGGTGAGGCTGCTGCGACCCCCGCCCTCCCTCTACTTTCTCGCGACTGTACCGCAAACAGCCCTAACCTTCCTGCAACACTCCTCGGGCCATACCGTGCCCTCAGAAACGGCTCCCACTCTCTCCGAGAGGGTACAGAAGCACCCATCCAGCATTCAGAACTCTCTGCCCCTCAAGCCGACTTTATCACTCACTTATTTCCCCAATTACACTGATTTCCTTGGTCTGTAACCTCGGTTGCCTAAACTAACTTGGTAACTGGTAGCACAGAGCACCTTGTACTCCTAGGGGATCGGGCACTTCTATGTTTGCACTGAGTCCCTGAACTGGATAATAAACTCGCTGAGTGAAGGAACGAAGTATGTGTGCTTTTACAAAGTAATCGCTCCATCGGTATTTTCAGGCAGATGGAATGACAGGGGAGAACAGCATATATTTCTTGAACCACGTTAACCATATTTACTCAGACACACACACACACACACACACACACACACACACACACCTTTCCAGAAAACTTCAAAAGAACAATTGTGAAGGCAACAGGAAAACACCCTCCTCGCCCCCGCTCAGCTCCATGCCTATTTGGTATTGAGTGGGGGAACCCTAGCACCAGGAGGACAGCATCTACCCAAGAACACCTTGTGAGGAAACCAGAAACACCTTTTGGGTCCTGGGGGACAGCGGGGAAGCTGGCATTTACACATGTACTCACATCACCGCTACTTTAGCAACTAACAGAGAGCCAGGCATGCGTGGATGCGGTTACCAAGACGCTGGAGCGCTGTACACTGCAAGCTAAGCTGCTGTCCAACTTTAGCCGACAGCCAAGGAGTTCACTCCGAAGGTCCCAGTTCATACGCTATTTCAGCATTTTCCTGGTCGACCTTCCATATTGAGAAGCTAAAAAGAATCTACGTCAACTACCCAAATGTGTAATAACTACACCAAATACGACGAGCATTGTGAAATCTATTATTTGTGGTTTCCAAAAACAAACACCATTCAAACCTCCATCAAGGGTTTACGGCAAGAAAGATTCAAACGAGCTGAAAAAAGTCTTCACATACACAAAAATTGTAGCTATTTTAGCACTTACCACATTTTCCAATTCTCCAAGAACTGTGTCATTTTGTAAAATACTGAGCGCTAGCAGTCAAAAGAATACAGACAGTCACTGGAAAATAGCAACCTTGGAAATTATGGGCCTATGAAAAAAACTGTGGCCTGCTGCACCAACCGTTTTTATAAATGTACTTTTTTTAACCTTACAACTGTTAGTTATCATTAAACTTTACAATGCTAATTGTTCAAAGGTAAGCAGGGCTAGGAACTGCAATTGTATCCGCAGGAATCTGGTGCAGGGTGATGGAAGAAATGGCTAAGAGCTCTATAACATGTGATTTAAAATTTCCTTTCAATTCTACGATGAATTACACTGTGGTCAAAGCAGCAAAGTAAGTGCACACAATTCTTCATGATCATAAGAATGGAAACTACTATCACATCCAAAAGATGTGTTAAAATAATTCTGGCTGTGAATAAGGAGAAATTGCCTTACTAAAAAATTAAATAAATATGCAGTAGTTTACAAAACAAAAGTCAGTTCAGTAAGATGAAGGATGCTCCCTGCAAGCGTTTTCTAGGAAGGTACACAAAAAACTAACCTAACGCGGGTCAGCGAAACACAAATGCGTCAATTTCACCGTTTCAAGAGCACTGCAGCCTCGTCTGGACCTCCCCTTCTTGTCAGGCTACAGCTCTCATAGCACATGCTTTAACTTTTCTGGGTCTATGTCTTTGAGAGACTTATTTTTAACTTCACTTAAAAGGTAACTCATGACAGCTATCCCAAGCAGTTTAAGGAAATCCACCAGTGATGTATGTGACCCAGACACGGGGCAACTCAAACACACTCGGATATAGAAGTCACCTATTTTAAGTCACCTCCCTCTCTCTTAACATGATGAAACAGAGAGTTCTACTGCATTTTAAAAGACACAGGCTTGAGAGAGTCACCTATTTTTCTCAGAGGTAGTGAAGAAGTTAATTAGGAAAAAGAAGGATTTTAGTTTTAAAAAAAAAAAATCAGATAATGGCACACAGAATGGGGCCCAGCACTTCGCAGGACATTAGAGGACTATAAATTAAGTGTGACACAGCTACCAAGGGCAAACATCCTAGGCACAAACTACTTCGCCAATTTGGAAAGAACATATTTAACATTACTTCTACGCTGAACATAATGTCATCATTTTGATGATATAAACACCCCCAAGAAGGCCTTTAATATGAAGAAAACCGTGCCTGCAATGGGCAGAGACGGCTCTTCCAAAGCCCTCGGGGGAGCGGGGGTAGGGGCTCACGGAAGGGGCAAGGGAAGCCAGGACGGACCAAGGCCCAGAGTGTGGAAGAGGAGGACAGTCTATCAAGTTACGGGCCCTTCCGGAACACCAGGAGGGAGGACCATCTCGAGGTTCAGCAGGGGAACCCTGAGGCCCTCGTGGCTGCTTCCATCGCCCTGGGCCAGGCGAGGGGCCGGAAGTGAGAAGAGCTGATGGGGTCACAGGGGAAAGGCAGAGCCATCATGGACACGCCAGGAGAGCCTGTGAGAGGATGTGCTGTGTCCTCATGCGTTTACACGGCAACGTCCAAGAAGCAGGAAACTTTTCTGAATACAGTGGCAGGGCTCCTCCCCGTTTCAAACAGCCCATGGCAGGATTCCGGGAGTGTTAACAGGTGTGGCGCTGGAAGGCGTGGTTCACGCAAGAGCAGGCGCACCTGCGGGGCTGGGGGAGGCGTTGGACGGGGGTGACAGCCAGGAGGCGGCAGAGCCGTGCGCGCCGCAAACTCGGAGAACCCCTCTCGTGGTGCCCACACAAGCCTGCGTGGTGAGGCGGCTCACGGCCCCCTCCCGCAGACTCTCGGCCCTGGCAGACTGCTTCTAAGAGCTCCACTCAGATGTTAGGCCCAAGTCACAAAGAGCAAGGGAAAAATGATAAACTGAAACATTTAAAGAAAAGCAAATTCGACAAATTTCTTCATTCTCCCTATAAGTATGGGCCAAATCAAATGTCTTTCTCATTTTTCCCTTTTCTTCTTTATATGAACAAACGGAGATGAGTCAGTCTTTGCAACACCCGACGGCTGAAACAAGGGCAGGCCTGTGTGTGTCCCTGCAGGATTCCTGCAGGGACAGGGGACGGGGACGGACGTCAGGAGTCTTCCATCTCACCTGCCGATGACGCCTCCAAAATCACCTGCACTACCTATAAACGACCGGTCCACCCTTGAGACTAAAAGCGAAAGGGTCAGAGTCACAGTGAGATACCTACCCCACAAGGCAGCGCACAGAATCTCGGAGTTAAACCTCTTCTTGTATTTGCGAATCTCTGGGGTGTCGCTCTGTGGCCTAGTGTTGGTGGGGTTCACATTGACCACTGAGCCCTTCCGGGTAGGATCTTGCCTTATGGCCTCCGATCTCATTCCATCACAGGAAAATCCCACTGAAACACAGGACACTGGAATTATTTTGTGTCTCCACGGGCACTGGGCCTGCTCCCTTCCCCGCTACGCCTCAAGCAGATACTCAAGTCACAACCAACTCTGGGCCTAGGAAGAGAACTCTGTAAGGAATGTACATGGAAAAAGGAAATGACCCTGCAGCTCATTGCAAATAAGGCAGTGCAAGCGGGCTGGGCATCCGGTCCGAGGTCTGCGCCTGCCGGCCACCAGCATGCGTGCCCAAGCCACCAGAAAGAGCGGCGCAAGGCGCCCAAGCCCGCTCGTCAGCTGCTTTCCTGTTGCTGCTTTACTTACCCACAGAAGTCACTGTTGTCCCACTAGATGGAGAAATCTGTAGTAATCTGGGGTCTATAAAAGGTGTAAAGGAGGAGGAAGATTTGTGTTTCTGGAGTGTGCTACTAGCGGACTGAGTCTGCAATGTAAATTCAGGTGTGTTAATACAATGACAGTAAAGGAACAAACATAGAACACTTCAACCCACCTCTACAATGCACTGCTTCCCAATACAAAAGCCCTATCCCCCCGCTTCCTCCCCCAGAATGCTCCGGAGGTGCTTCTGCATGTGTAGCCCACACCCCCCAGCAAAGGCTGTTTAACCGGGAGCCAAAGAGAGCTACCCCTCTTTTCAGAAATATCGCTCCTCTAAGACGGAACACGCAAGCTACCAGCAAAATCTAGACTTCACGCTCCTCCGGTTTTTAATAAATAATTATAATGAAAACTCCTAAAGGAAGTTTGAAATGTCTTGATCTCAATTCATCAATTTTTGAATTTACTCTCCTGCCCCCCCCGCAAAAAGTCCAATGAATCTATGTTGGAATACTGGCAAATCTTCATTTTATACCGTTTCTTTTAAAGTGAGCCTCTTGCCAGAAAGCTACAGAAGCTTTGGCCACCATCATTATAGGTACATCACCATAAATCCACATCAAACAGGGGCTCATTAGCGACAGGTGTAAACACAGAGTAAGGCACAGCCTTTTGCTCTTTTAGGAATGGGAGTGCTTTGGTTAATAATGTAACTTAAGACAGAAGAAAAAAAAACGGCACGAAGGAAGTGAAACAAATTGTTAAGTGGAAATGTAATGACAATTAAAAACAAAACAAACAGAAAAATAAACTTGCCAGTTTAGTGAGTTAAGGGTTATTGTAAATACTACACATTAGAGCAAAATGGAGCCAAGTGTAAATATAAGAAGGGATGTAAGTGTAGGTGGGATATATAAACGGAGGAAAAATACCATGTCTGACCACGTGCTTTTGTCCTGTACCGTTGCACCCCCCTGGGCAGCTGAAGTCACAAGTCCTGCAGCCCACCCCCTCCTCAGCTCTCCCCTCCCACCTGACACAGCTGGCCTGCTGGCAGGCTTCCTGCCCAGGCCCACGATCTGGGGCCCATCCAGCCGATGGCGGCCAATGGGATGCCGAGCCTGCCTTGGCAGTCAACTTGCCCCTGGCTCCTCAAGGGGAGAGGATTATTCTGACTCTTTCTAACGAGGGAACCAAAATAGGACCAGGTGGGCAGGCCGGCAGTTCAGTGCTTTCATTGACACGACTGGCTGAAGCTACGTGCCACCTGCAACCTCCTTCAACTGTTAGACAAAGGCATTGAAACCAAAGCTCCCACAAAAACGATCACTTGCTTAACTAAGGACAGGGTGCCCACGGTGGACTGTCCCTGCACTTGGGGCATAACCCTGTTCCAACCAGCAAGAATCACCCAACCGGCACCCAGACTGAGAGCACATAGCCACGCCTTCGAACAAGCACACAGGATTTCCCATTCAAAATTTGAAATTAAAAGCACGCTCAGTTCTTTGCCTTTCTTGTTTAACATCCTAATTTTCTAGGTTTCCCCCAAAAGCAATTTGGCCTCTTAAACTCTGAGTGATGGTATATTTCAAGGAGAGAAATCCTTCAACAAGGTTGGCAAAAATAAATGAGTAACCAACCAACAACGCCCACCCCCTCCCCCCACTCCCCGAAACAAACAAACAAAAAAGATCCAGCCCTTTTGGAAGGAGGGCCCTGTACAGAGCAACACATTTATCCCGATAAGGCCAAGTCTGCTTAATCAAATGTTTCTTATATTTGATGTACTGGATAAAAAGAATGAAAAAGGCAGATTCCACAAATGACTACCAGAATTTCATGCCAAATACATAATGCATCTGAGAACACAGCGATCATTTTAGACTTTTTTTTGAAAAATAAACTGAATGAGGAAAGCCATGCAACTACACTTATCTAGAGAAAGGTAAACAGTGAACTGGCAAGTTTGGGGGGAGATGG
>NW_020173116.1:11558728-11609356 GCF_003031525.2 Neophocaena asiaeorientalis asiaeorientalis | reverse complement strand
TGGCCACCTCGGGGCATGCAGCACACGACGCTACCCTCCGGGTCTCTTGTTAGGTGAGAACAGACGATGATGTAGAAACAGCATGAGCGAGTGAATGAGCAAGTGGGTTAATGACTACAGGAGAAGCCAGCCTCCAACGAGGAGAGAGGACACGGGTACCTGGCGGACAATCAGGGTGCCCTCCTTGGACGGGGTCATGGCTGGTTCACTCTCCACGTCGTCGTGGACAATCATCGTTTTCACGGACTCCGTCTCACCGTTGCTCAAGTTCAGAGATGACCTATTGAGACAAAATCCAGACGTGAAGGGCCATAACCCACGAGCCGAGGATATACCGTTGAGATTTTCAACCTTCTCTGAGTCCTAAGATGAGATCGGGCTACAGGCATAAAGTTTCCTCTAGGGAAATGAACTGCCGTTTCCCTTTTTTCACAGCCTCAAATTAAGAGGAAGAAATGAAACACACGGAGTACTGGGAGAGGCCCTGACATGCACACACACCAACGAAGAGAAGGGGGAAAACAGAAAGGCCGTCTGCTGCTGACTGCACGACGGGGAAACGTTAACTGTTCACAGGATCAGAGGACAGGTTTTCAACAACTGGCCCCAAGTGGACAGAAGGCCCGGTGGGGACAAGCATCCCCCCTGAAGCAGGGCGGGACTGACGCGGCTCGGGCGTCCTCCGGCCCCGAGGTGGGCTCCTCGGGGCCTTCCTGCTCCACGTCGTCGTCCTCCTCATCCGTCGTCCCGGACTCCTCGCTGGACGACGAGTAGTCTGTCACCTTGTGCGGCGGCCGCACGTCTTCCGCCGCTCGGAGCTCTCTGGCCAGGGCCGTCAGGTCCTAGGGCAGGAGACAGAAGAGAGGGTCAGGCGGGAGAGCGACGGGGAAAGAGTGCAGGGCCAAGCGCTTCGTTCTCACTATCCATCAAACGGCCGCGCCAGCTTTGCCAAACTGCCTTGCAGGGTGTTTATCGGTATCATGGAGGGGAGCTCTCAAAGCTTTCGATAGAAAAGACGAGACCAAGAAAAGTCAAAAAGATAAAACAAAAGATAGAAAAGATTTTTTTAAAAGTCCAAGGTGGTGGGGCTTCCCTGGTGGCGCAGCGGTAGAGAGTCCGCCTGCCGATGCAGGGGACACGGGTTCGTGCCCCGGTCCGGGAAGATCCCACGTGCTGCGGAGCGGCTGGGCCCGTGAGCCATGGCCGCTGGGCCTGCGCGTCCGGAGCCTGTGCTCCGCAACGGGAGAGACCACAACAGTGAGAGGCCCGCGTACCGCCAAAAAAAAAAAAAAAAAAAAAAAAAAAAAGAGTCCAAGGTGCTGTACACAGTACAAACCTCACAGCCGTAAAAAAAAACAAGAGCCGAGCACATTCTTCTCCGGCTATAAAACTCTGGATCAACAGAGTTGGTCTGTGCACACAGACCTTGGTAGTGTGTTATAAAGACGCCCGCCCCGTGACAAAGTCTTCTTTTGAGGAGATTTTGCAGAAAGCAAGATTTTAGTTAAACAGGGGTGATTTCAAGTACTTATTGGGTGAGGTTTTTAACTCCAACTTTTATTTTTAAAAATTTCCAACTCGCAGAAAAATGAGAGTGAAGTGAGCACAGGGTACGGCTCACATCTGGCTTTACCGAGGGCCAACAACTTGCCACGTGCGTGAACAAAGTTCCTGACGTGTGCTGTGAGAAAGCACTGCCGTGTGTCTGGCCGTGGGAAGGCAGCTGGGCAGGCTACCCTGCCGCTGCCTCGAGCGTGCACGCTGGAGGGGGAAGCGGCCCAGGGTCAGCGCTGCTGTTCACGAGGGCTTCAGTTCCCTTTCCTCTTCTACATGCAGACACTGTGAGACCCGATCGACTATCCAAATATAACTTCCGAGCTTGACTACGATCTCTATTGTACATTTTCATACAGAAGTTCAACGTACGTATCTTTCCACTTAAAATTTTCACTTAAAAAGTAGTGGTTTTTTGGAAGGCAGGCTATGTAGCCACTCTTCCTTCTCCTTCTGGCGTCGCTCCTTCTCACCAGTTAAGAACACGCTTCTTTCCCTGGAGCCTGAGCCTCTGAGACAAGCGAGCAGGGACTGGCCTTGAGTCCTGCTCGCGACTTCCCGAGAACAGCTGCGGCCTTTTGTTAAAGTGACTCTAAAGGGCCGTATTTAATAATAAGAATGAACGCATGCAGCCAACATTCAGGGTTTCTAATTCTAGAAGAGAGCAAGCTGAGGAAGGAAGAGGCATGCAGGTCGAATGCAGGCTAAAGTTAGAACGCTGCTCCGACACTGAGCCGTTCAGACGGGGCTTACCACTTCGCCCTTCGGTCAGCGGGGTCCCATCGAGCCAGAGAAGCCATCGGTGAGGAGGAACCCACAGCACAGGAAGCAGGGAGGAGAGAAGGGGGGCGGGGGGGCACAGAAATCAATGCAAGCGGGAGACAAAACCACCCCAGCAGGCTCAAACCCCCAGTGCGCCCAGTGACGGGCAGCTACTGCGTCGAGGACTAAGGAGAAGAGGAACAGCCACGCCGCCGCCCCACGTACCAAAGGGCAGCATTTAAACCATGGGAGAGTTTAAGAAGGTGGTGTAAAAACATCTCTTCCAGAAGCCAGTATTTTAGATGCCCACTCATCAAGAGCATGTAAAGGTTGATGCCAAGCAAAGAGATAGAAGGCTTTTCTTTCTTTTGTATTTTTTAAATGACTAAGTGGCGGGGGGGTGGGGGGCAGCGGCACAAGTGGGCCAAGGTTTACCGCTTTCCTTATAACCCCTCAAACCTGCGAGACCCCACAGGGAGGCCTGCAGGCCGCGCAAGGAGAAGGCTTTAATAGAAAGATCTCACTCGAGTTTGAAATGAGTAAAATGGATTTTGTGCAATTCTTACAGCGGGCTTGAGAGGTCTAAAAACTTCCTTTTTATCTTCAGGCTTTTTTGCTGCATTTTCAAGGCGCTGAGATGGCGAGCCCTCAGATTTGGATGACGCTGTGAAGTTCAGAGACAAGAAAGGCCGAGTCACGTAAACATCTGAGTGTGGGCCACGAAGCCACCCAGCCCCCCCGGCCCCCGTCCTCTCCCCTCATTAGCCTTGCTCACAGCAAGGTCTCCACACGCTGGTCTGAACCCCGGGGTTTGTGACTCCTTCCCGAGAACCCTCGACTGTCACACTGCACTAACACGTGTTCACAACTCCTTGTGACGTTACATCAATAACACAGTAGAGGGAATTTCCACTAATCTATTCTTATGAGTAGGTTACGATATCCAATACTGATGACAATATCGATGGAGTTTAGACTCAGAAGAGTGGGTTCAAATCTCGGCTTGGATATTTTGCTAATCACCTTGGATGAGTTACGTAAACTCACTGACCTGCAGTTACTTGAATCTGTAAAATGGAGACAGTACATACCCATCTCCTGGGGTTACTGTAAGGATTAAACGAGACAATGCATGGACAGTACTCGGCATGCGTCAGCTCTCAAAACCTCACGCTTTACTATAAAATTATGACGACTGCTATTAGTGTCACTAGCAAACCTACACTGAGACACTGTTTTGTATTCATAATATGCAGCTGTGACTGAAAAGGATTTCCAAAATACAGCCAACCCTTGAACAACACGGGCTGGAATTTCGAAGGTCCACTCACGTGTGGATTTTTTCAACAGTAAATAATTCCGTACCACAGGATCCACAGCTGGTTGGATCCATGGGCGTGTAACCACGGATGCAGAGGAACCGGGGGTGCAGAGGGCCGAATACAGATGAGGATTTTCAACTGGTGGGGGGTACCCCTAACCCCTGGGTGTTCAAGGGTCAACTGTACTGACTGGAGCCCGATACGGTGAACAGGCACAGGGAAAAGGAAAGGTAGGCATCCTACATCTCACTCTGAAGCGTTCCCCGGAGCCGCTCTGAGACCCAGGGTGGGAGCCGGGCTGGGATCCTGAGTTGCTGGACCCCGAGGAGCTGCCACTGCCAGGCCTGGGAACCAGCTTCTCCACTCTCTCCCATAGCAGCCTGGGCTCGATGCTGCTGTTGGAGAAGACGAGAACAGCTAATGCATTATCCCAAGACGCAGGGTCGAATCATAAACATGCACACCGTGTCTTTCGAACGCAGGGATAATGAGAAAATCAGCCTACCAACAGCATTTAACGTGAAATTCACCGAAAGTTACAGTGGCATTATTCATTGGTTTTATCTCAGATTATCTTAACAAACCCAAAATGCTAAAAGACATTCTACCATTAGCAGACGAATCTTCTCTGGGTGTGAGAGGAAACGCTACTGTCTGGTCTAGAAGTGTCACTCGTTCTGTCTCAGCTACAAACTCAGTTCCTTACTATGAAAAATTCCACTTACATAATTACACACAAAATCAAACTACACACAAATTCCCAGTACTGACCACCACCCCTCACGGCTCTCAAGAACTGACACTTAGGCAGTATGCTCGTTCTTTCGTGCTCTGGGCTGGAAATGTGACCCCACACGGGCCACGGTGTATCCCTGCCGTCGACACACCACAGCATGAGTTTTCTAGGTAAGAATGAACACACGGACTCGGGCATAGGAGAACCCCGCAGCCCACCCTGATCACTAACGGCTCAGAAAGCTCTCTCTCTGCAGCTTCTGGGCTGTCACCCACTCCACTTCCTCATGTTATATACCGAGACACCAAGTACAGAGGTTCAGCGATGAGCAGAGTACAAAACACTCAAGACGGCCTTTCCTTCCTCTGAAACGGTGCTTGCTGGTCGACGGAACGGAGGTGATGACAACATGCTACCGCTGGGAATACGGTCGCCACCGGCTACGTGAGGTAAGGAGTCCCTGGAATGTGGCTAGCTCAGCTAAGGAAATTAAGTTTTAATTTTATGTAATTTTAATTAACTTCAATTCAAATACAAGTAGCCTCATGTGGCTAACAGCTCCCATATAAAACAGAATGGCTCCAGAACCTGAAAAATCCTTTGTGGTTAATTCACGAGTTTCTTGCCAACTCTGAGTCAACCACTCCCTTTCTTCCGTAGCCTGTGTGTGATTTCCGTACACTCCCAGAGCCCCCAAACATCCTTTGCGTAGCAAGCCCTCTCGGGTTACAATTCCCTTAGAATCCCCCCTTCCCTGCTGTTCCTTCCTGTTACTCTCACTGAGGCAGGCAGTTTTCACCTTAAAGCTGCTGCAATACACAGTCGGATTTAATCTCTCTTTTCACCGCAGATCAATTTGATGTCATTCATGTGAATGGACTTCACGGCATTTCCTTTATACACGGATCACCTCTTTGCCCCAGAACTTCCACGTTTATGAGCATTTTTACGCAAGCAGACGGTATAAGACTGCAGGACACTGTGTAGTAAATCTGCCCCTAAGCTTCGCTCTTCTCTTACCTGGTGGAGTTTCTCTGACCTGCTTGGCTGTTTTGCTGCCCACTGCCCTGCAGCGGGGAATCCCGACGGGACAGGACGGGGGACCGGGACGTCGTTCTCACAGGAACCTTTGGGTACAAAATACAGCAATTAAATTACTGAAAACATGAGGAGGAGAAGAAAAGACTACTCCCTACCACACATGTCTCTCAGGCAGTCCTAGTTACCTTAGCCTTGCTATCACCGACCTACCCCCAACCCCTGATCCTTCTCTGCCCTCCAGTGATACAACAGAAGAGTAGTCCAAGCCATCAAAGGCACTGGGACAACCTTTCTATGCTCCTAACCACATTTAAATGATGTTGGCACTGAAGCTTGGTGGCAGGGCACGTACAAAGCATCTTACTGAGATAATGTGAGAATCAGGAAAACAAGCTCAAAGAAACCAAACAATGGCCTACAAATGGATGAGCGAGAAACGAAGAATGTAGGAAGCAAGAAAATACTCAGAGGAAGCAAATTCCAAGTGGAGGAAAAATAAAATGTGTCTTTTTGTTTAATTTCAGCATTAAGTAATTACCAAACCAAAAATTGTAAAAACATGGAATTAAAAAAAACACCCAAACAAAAACAAAAATCCCTCAATTAAAAAAAATCATTTTTTGAAACATTCATGTTAATTTTTTTCCCTTATAATACCTTTTCTGAAAATTTTGATATTAATTAATGGTGCAAAGTAATCGATAGCTTTTGTATAAGCTTAACACGACAGCTGCTAAAACAAATTTTGATTCGGTCTGTTCTAGAAGCATACCCTTTACAGATGTACTCTTAAGTTATTTTGGTACTTTGTGCTTAAGTACAGAGTCAGCGACAGCAATGAAAAGGTAACTGGCCGATGGCTGAACCTAACTGCCTCACTATGGAATTTTCTCCCCACCGTCAAAAGTTCCTCTGCCATTGCCCCTTAATTCTGGTGACGTCACCACACCCTTAATTGAAATAAATAATTTTAAAAAAATAACAAAAAGGAAAAAGAAGCACACATCTGTTTTCCTGCTTCTTACCCTTGGAGGCACCTCGTCACTGTCTGATCTAGACCAAGCCTTTTGGGCGGGGTCGGGTACCTCCGACTTAGAGTCAGAACTCTGACTTAGCACCTCACTGCGGGAAGGTGGACATGGGTCCTGAGAGCGAAGATGGTGGTGTGCAAATTTGGGAGGAGAAGGGTCACTGAAGGAATGGGATCGCGAGACAGGGGAAACACTGTTCTTGAGAGATGCCAGGTGGGACCACTGTACCTTACAAGAAAACAAAACACAAAACATTCAATGCGTTCTGCAGAAAACGCTTTTCTGGTCAATACCAAATCCAAAGCGGGAGCCGGGGCAACGCACAGGAGGCAGTCAGGACTAGGTCAGCCAAGCAGTACGACAGTTATGCTCTAAGTGGAGAGGTGGTCTGGGGAGCACAATATGTAGAAAAGAACAAATGTACATTTATAAGGAAAACTCTTAATATCCAGACAAATGTTAGAGAGCAGTAAACGTGAAGATTTAAAAAAAAAAAAAAAAAAAAGCCTCACAGCGCTCCTGTCGGAGGGGCAATGTGCGGCATGCATTTCTGCGTCAAAGCAGCGTGGACGGGCAGAGAGGGAGGAGACCGCAGGACGGACATCGCCACACGTGCAAACCTCTCTACCCACCCTCCCGTTACCTGGCAGGGCAAGACGTCTGACCAAGTAACAACAGAGCCACGTGTTTACTGTGCGAAGACCAACCCCGCACGTTTGGACAGATTCTAAGAGCGTAACTTAAAAACAGCCAGCTTTCCAGATACACCACCGATTTTCCTTCTTTCTTGTCCCAAGTCTTAAAACACTCCAACCCCACAGAACTCCACATGTCTTTGTATTAGTTAGAAAAAAAAAGAACTTTGATTTCTTTGTATCCTGTTCAGCGCTAGGATTCCCTAAAAGGACTGCTGAGGGGGGTATTCCTTCTACTTGACAACTGAAGAAATAAGACAGGTCCTTGGCAGCTGAGTTCATCTGGTCACTTCCAAGTTGGAAAAGCAATCTCTGAAACAATCTGCATTTTCTGGAAATTATACTTTTTGTTTTAAAATAACTGTTCAATGTGGAAATTTACATAATTCTAGCTATACATCTATTACATCATCACATTTAATAAAAACAGGAAATACCAAATCAGGATTGGCTCAACCTTGCCAAGCGTTAAGATCCAGAATTGGTTCCGAAAGAATGTTCTCGTAAGTACAGCTTTTGGCCAAAAGCAACTCTAGATAGAAAAGGGACTCTTTTTCCTGGCCCTACGTTAATTAATCAGCAGTATAAAAAGCAGTCTACACAATTCATGAACTCCTATTTTCTAAACTGTTAGTGGCCACATAAAGATTTTCTATTTACGGTAAGTATAACGTTCATCAAACCTATTTTCCTTGTCCCCATTCCCCTCCCTTTCCCCCTTCATCCTGTCCTGCTTTCTTCTGCATCCTTCTTCTTTCCATTCCTCACTCTCTGGAGTTGCCCAGTGGCTTGTGCGTCAGCTCTTCTGGGAATCAAGACGCTGCTGGTCTCACGTAAACACCAACCTCCCAACACCCGCCGCCCTGCCGAGCTTAATCCTGGGTCTTCTTTTTACTGTAAAACTGCTCCATACCAAGGATCTTTCTTGTAAAGTGCATTCAAGTCCTCATCTGGGTTTGTGTGAACACCACCGCTACCACTACCGTCCCCCAATACATGCAGACATCAGTGACAGGTTAACTCGGGCTCAAGGACTTGTGCCCAGTACTCCGGATGACACGGCTGCAGGGAGCGAAATGCCTGAAAGTCAATGATTTTCAGCAAGAGTGGGAACCAGCGTCTTAAGGATCTCTGGGATCTCCGACATGCGTCATCTCTGCTGTCTGCTTTCTCTGCCAGACAGCACGGAGGTCCCCGACCTGGGCGAGGCCGAATGCTGAGGCCGACCCAGTGGCCTCTATCCTGACCTACTTCAGGAAAACCCACACCCAACCCACCGGGCCGTAACCTTTTTTGGATGTTGAACCTTTTGAGAATCTGATAAAAGGCCCTCTTCCCAAAAATATATGTACATTTGGACAAATCAAAAAAATTTTACGTGGAATTTCAGGGCCGCCCACTCGTAGAACTGGCTGGGAGCCAAGGACCCCAGCTTAAGAAAAAGTCTCCCTCTATGTACTTACGACACTAACTTTCTAACAACTAAACTGAAAAGTCTCTGTATCTGAGTAAGGAGGCACTTGTTTACGAACATCTGAGTCAGGGAAGGCAAAAAGTCAGACAGAAAGAAGAAATCACCGAATCCAGGTATTCTTAATAAGTACAACAATCTTTAAAAAGAAAATCCTGTTTTTCCCTATCAACGGAGGCTACGTCCTCTTTAGTCTAAACTCCCTCTGCTAAACTCCTCTCTCTCTAAATGCGGTAACAAACCAAACTGAGCAGTTCAAGCAGGCTGGTGGCTCAGTGAGCCTCTGTGTGCGTCTCCTTGACCCACAGCCAACTGGCCGTTCTACCTGTGGCTCGGCTGGTCTCTGCAGGGCAGGGTGCACAGACTCGGAGTTGCCATTGGAAAAAGATTCTGATCTGGAAGGCACTGGTGGCTCCAATACTCTGCCTGTCTGCTTAGACTGGGCTTCAGGGGAGCTGTGGTTAGTTTTCCTAAATCTATCTTCCACCTGCGTCAGAGAATTAGAAGACATAACTCAGGGTTAGTAGAAAAAAGCAGAGATACCGAAGAAAGCCTGAAAGTGGAAGGAGTCTAAAAAGAGGTCTTTCTTCTGTTTTCCTCAACTACAAGAAAAGAGAGGAGGCATATAACACTAGACTGGGATCTGATGCAGAATACGGAATATTCATGAAGATAAAAATTTAGAGAGGCAGCCTTTAAAATCTCCCCCGGCAAGAAGTCTAGGACTGCACGTGAAGATAAACTAGGAAAAGAATTAATCTGTCGCAACCAACTAAACCCACGGATTAAAAGAGCGTCGCCAGGAATCTAACACACGTTTCATTCCACGAAAAATAAAGGCACTGCAGAACAAGCAGGACACTTGCTCCTAGAATGTGCCGTGTGAGGGCCGGCACGGCGGGAGGACGCCCCCGCCCGGGCCAGCGTCCCGCACTCTGCAGCCCGCCCGGCCCACCCTGCCAGGGTCCGAGGAGCGGTCCTGCTTCATCGCATCCTCCCTGGGAAGCTCTGGGAGCCCAGACGCCCCAGTTCAGTAGCAAACCCTGATCACCGAAAAGCCAGTGAATCGGGCCCAGGCAGGCTCCATCCTCGCAGCAGTGTTGGAAAAACAGACGACAGGCCACCCTGCCCATCGTTTACAGCACAAGGAAAAATGCTGCCACACAGCCTCCTCTCTTTCCAGTCTCTTGGTCAGCGTCCAGGTCCCCCGAGACCTGCAAAGCTCTGAGGCGCTCCGTTCCCCTCTAGACAGACGCTAAGCAGAGAAGAGGCCCCGCCCTGTGCCCTGGGAGCGCGCCCGGAACGGCGGGGGCCGTACCTCGCGGGCCCGGTCAGCGGGCTCGTGCTGGGCCTTGGGCTCGGCGCCGTGCAGGCCGGCCTTGCTCCTGTCCAGCGGCGGGGGCGGCCTCCGGGGCTCATGCTGCAGAGACAGGAGATAGGCTTGTTCCTGCTGCAGCTGCCTCTGGAGCCGCTCCGTCTGCCGCTGCTCCTCCAGCTCCCGCCAGCGGCACTCCTTGGGGGGAGAGGGACACTCAGTCCGGGGCCCGGCGCCCGCCTCGCCCCGGCTCACTTCTCCCCAGCCCGGCGTTCACCGACGCTTGTTTGGTGACAGAGCACAACGGCCGGGCTGTGAAATGGCAGGTTACCTGTGGGAAAACCTGACAGCTTGTCGCTAAGCATACTGTCACTGGACAGAGTAAGAGAGAACCCAAGGAAACGCTGGTCTCGGCGGTTTCAAAGGACACTTGGAGTACTCTAGGTACGGGTCCTACGGCACGCGCCTTGAACCGCCAGCTCTTGGCATTCTAGCCTGTTCACCGAATGCCAGGTGCTGTGCAAAACCTCGTCTATCTACCAAACGAGAACAGTTAACTCAGCAACGGGAAATAAAGAGGTAAACAGAAGCCGCCCCGACGTGGGCCCGGCCCTGCCCAGCGCGGGGGGCCCTAGCTACGGGACGGGGCCAGCGCGGGGCGTTACCAGTAGCATGGCCTGCTCCTGGAGCAGCTGCTGCTGAAGGAGTTCCAGGTGCCGCTGCTCCTCTTCCAGCTGCCGCCTGATATACTCCTGTCACACAGAAATCAGCCGGCAATCAATGGAGCCCCAAGGAAAGCACCAGAACCACCTGCTGGGGCGCCCAGAACCATCCGCCCTATCATCTGGGGTAATCCACTGAGCGATCAATGGCTCAGACAAGCCTACTGCCGAGGATTTCCCCAAGAACTTCGAATTAGTCTCTAAGATCTAAAGAGTCTAATAAATGATGACACGCGCTCAGCGATGGGTGTGTGTCTATGTGTGTGTATGTGTGTGTGTGTGTCTATGAGAGAGATAAAGGGAGAGAGAGAGGGAGAGACAGAGAGAGAGAGAGAAAGGGGAGACAGGCGTGAGGTGACACGTTTTCAACGGGGAGAGAACGATAAAGCTCTGTAACAACAAAAACACATCCAAAGGACGTTACATAAAGAGGAAAATCCCAACCTTGAAGGTGCATGCATATTTGATGGGCCGGAGACCTTGATCTACGACAACAGATTAGTCTCTAGCAAGCCCGTATCAAGAATATTCTCTCCCAACTCTCAGGATTTTGGGGGAGGCTCAAGTATGAAATAGGCGTGAAATCACTTCGAAAAGCAGGAACATTTTACAAATAAAAGACATCTATCTCCTTCTTTGTCAACAGGGGAAAAGCTCACTACTCTGGAAGAGGAGTAGATCGAGGGGTCTGGGAGGAGAAATTTTATTTTGAAATTCAGATTATTTACAGTGTCTACCGCCGACTGAGGTGCACGCCTTAAGATAAAAGCAGTCATACATCTGGGCCGAACAGGAGCTTTAGTTAACCACTCGTCCTGGCAGAGAGAATGCTGGGCAGAAATCATGACAAATTTCCTCAGGAACTTTTTATCTTACAAAGCAAATTTAGCCCAAAAACGCCAATCTGGGGTAAAGTGTATCCACAGGGCCGCTGGCAAAGGCCACCCCCCCTGGTTCCAACCCAGGCTCCAGTCCCAGGCCTGGAAGCCCCACCCCAACCCCGACGACCGAGAGGACTCCGACTCCCAGCTCCCCTCTTCCCGAGCCAGACAGAGCTGAACCACAGCTGCGAGCTCAGGTCACTATATCACTGGTTTTCTGCCTTCACATCACAGGGACAACCAGACAATGACACATGTACACAAACATGCACATTCATGCAGAAATGACAGGTTCCTACAGCACGGCTGACACGGGGAGTATTTTGGAATAAAACTGACTTTTGATGCTATTTTTATAAAAGAAGAGGTGAAGAATACTTGCTATACACAAAAGCCAATGACCCCCTTAGAACACTGAAGGTTAGTATTACATTCACACCCTCTTCTCCCAATCAAGGTCAGAGAATTATCCCTCCGTGACTCAACTGCTTCAAGTTTATGTTTTCTCCTCTTTGTAGTCCCCAAGTATAAATCAGAACATGAAAACTAAACGCACCACAGTTAACAGGCCAACAACGTCAGTAAAGTAAGAGATCAAGAGAATCACTTAAATTTCAACAGAAAAATAGTATGTAGACCCGACACTGGGAAAGCCGAGGCGAAGGAGAGTGGCGGAATGACCGAATTTGGAAGCTAATGCTCTTGTTTACAAGCATTTTAAGTATGAACTTCAGCTATCATTTAAATTGGTCCCCCCTCATATATTTTTTCCTTGTTCAAAGCTCATAACAAAGAGTGATCAATTCAAAGACATGACGGGCAGAGAGGCGATGATGGGATTCACGCGGACAACGCAGACAACAAAAAGCACAATTTCTGCTTGCACAGGTGGTTCAGGAATCAGACTCCTAAAGGCAACTTTATGTGATGCTAATAACATGCTGCAAATATCGCTAAAATCTGATCGCTTTGGGCTAATGTTATCAGCTGTTCTAACGTCACGTATGTACGTACTGAATTATATGCAAATACATCTTAAAATATTCAGTTAGTCGCTGGATACTTCCAACACTGCTCGTAGGAAGTGTCTTACAGTTGGTTTTAAATTTCATTAGACACATTCGGAAATCCTTCAGGCCTCATACTAGTGGAGACCACCCTGCTGGTTTCAAGAGCTTTCTAAAGTGTACCGATTTCTGTATCTGTCGGTAAAGACAAGAGATTCAGTTTGCTGAAGTGAATGTGCTTCCAACCGTGCTTCTGCATTTTCAGACTGAAGTCCTGAACACGTGTGCACACGCGTGCATGCTTTTTGCCCCGGCTCCCCCAGCTCCGCACGGTGCCAGCCCCCGCGGTCCCGGCCGGAGCGCCCCCTGCGGACCCACCTGCTCCCTGTCGACCCTCCTCTTGTCCTCCTCCGCCCGCCTGCGCTCCTCTTCCTCCTGCCGCCGTCTCTCCAGCTCCTCCAGCCGCCTCTTCTCCTCCTGTTCCCGCCTCCGCTGCTCGCGCTCCTGCTGCCTCCTGGCCTCCCGCTCTCTCCTTTGTTGCTACGGAAGTAAAGCGACCCAGTCAGCGGACTCTGCAGCCACGGCACGGCACGGCACGCAGGATGGTCTGCTGACCAGTTATGGGGAGAGGCCGAGAGGGAGAGCTCGTGGACCCCACCTGCACCGGCCACCTACTTGCACACTGCCCCTCCGCTCACACACACACCAGCCTCCTTGGAAGTACCCGTCAGAGCCGGGTTTCACGTGCTATCTGTTATTCCCCGTTCTTCGCTGAAGCACAGCAGTGAGGGGACAGGGAATGCTGTATCCTTCAGTATCACTAACAGGGTTACCCCGGGCCCTTAGGTCAGAAGAAAGAGAAGAGAAATGAATACAGGAGAACAGAAATAGCGCAGAGAAAGGAGAGAAATACTTAAAAGAGGAAAAAGGCAGCACACATCAGGGAGAGAAGAAGTGACACCAACGAGAATCAAGAGACGCTATTATTATTACCATGAATGTATAGACTGCCATGAGCACAAGCTCACTCTGTGTCTCGCACGGTGCTAAGTATCTAACGGTCTTCCTTCCATGTCCTTTACCTAATACGATTCTCATGACAAACCTAGGAAGCACTTCACTCCTACTCCACAGAGGAGGAAACAGATTCAAGAAGAGAGAAGTGACTTGTCCAGAGTCACCTGGGCGGTAAGCCCCCAGGTCGAGGGCCGCTGTACCTCCCAACGTCAATCAGACAGCATCCTGCATCCCATCAGCAAGTGCACAAGGCGCTGTTGAGTCACCAGACTCGCTCCGACAGCCTTTCCTAACGCAGACCATCTGTCAACCCCTCGGTACCTGGCGGCGTGACCCTGGGCACACGTCTGGCCCCTTCTCATCCAGCCCCAGACATCTATCTGTCAGTAAAGCACTGCCACGGCGCAGAGTATAAATCAACCAACTCCTCCCACAAATGTGCAGAGTGCTGGCCTGCAAAGTGATGCAGCCGCTTTGCAGCCCCCCTGGGATGGAGAGGTGCCCCATCTCAGCACAGCAGCCGCTGGCTGCAGACGGCTACTCAGCGCCTGAAGTGTGCCCAGCACAGGAGGGAGGAACTGAGTTTTTCGTTTTATTTTACTGAAGTTAATTTAAATTGTCTCTAGCACAGCTCTAGAACCACAACCACAAGAGAGGAAGGCAGGTGGAGACTACCAATTCCCCTCAAAGTCAGTCAGACAAAAGGAAAACAGAAGAGAGAAGGCAGGCAACCAGTGTCGACCACTCAAACCTCCCCCTTAGCTTTTCAAGCCGATCGGATTCAAGCGAACGGGTCAGAAGAGGCAAAGAGTATCATACGCTGACTTTTACCACCTTCAGGTGACAACTTGACTTGCTTACGAGCCAAGGTCTCACAAGCAGTGAACTGTCAGAGGACCGTCCCCCTCGGAAAGGTCTGGGCTTTCCCTTTCCCTCCCCACCTCCCGGGGGAGATGATATGTTTGCCAGCAGGCTCTACGGGCCAGCAAGGCAACCGGAGTTGAGGGGAAAAAACAAAAAAACACACCCAGGACTTTTATGTTCTTATACTCCCAGCTCGTTCTTTAAGATAGCTACTTCTGCATGTTTCATAATGTACGTATCAGTACAATACAAAATCACTAGATATATCTCTATCAGATACATGCTCAATTTTTTTTTTTTTACTGATGGAATGCAAGATTCAAAACCTTTCTGGGCCGCTGCGCTGCACTCAACAATGCCGTGTGACCACAGACACCACCGCAACAGCCGCAGAGATGCACCCGCTGCCCTGTCTTTACAGACCACACAGGCTACCAAAATTCTTTCATTTTTAGGAACGATGCTGAAGGAAAGGTGCCACTTAGCCCCCTGGGATCACAAAACAAAAAGAAAAGCCGTGGCGGCTTCACTTGCTTTCTCCTCTCCTGTTATTTACAGAATCTTGAAAAATCTTTAGTTCAAAAAAAGCAGAGCTGACGCCTTGGCTGTTATCAGCAAGGACTCTTCCAGAAAGAGCCAGACAAGGAGAAAAACTGCAGTGAGAGTCCTGGAAGCTGCCATGCTGCCCTGGAAGCAGGGCTGCACTCTGGCCGCCACACAGCCGTTAAGTCCAGATGCGGCCAAGTGTCCACCTCACACCAGCCTCGAGGTTCAAATTTCTGTCTCCAGAGGAGACAACGGGAGATTGCAAAGGAAGAGCGGAGGGAGGGAGTGAAGCAGCGCGGGAGCTGGCTTCCCACACACTGGCCCCTCACCAGCAACTCCAGCTGCCTCGGCCTACCGAGCGCAGGGCTGACCCTGGTCCAGCCCACACCCAGGAGCCTTCTCAGCTCACCCCCTGCCTCGCACCCCTGAGCTGTGGTCACCCGGAGTCCCAGGGAGTGACGGGACCCCGTGCACATCCTCTGGCGCCTCAGTGAAAGCACTCGTTCTCACACCAGGCAGGAAGCTCCAACATGGTGAAATGTGCAGAATCCATTTCGGGGGGTTATTTCCAACTACACTGAGGGCAGGGCTCCCAGGCCGGTGGGAAACCTTGACTTCATCTAACTAAATGCTACTAAGAATTTTTAACTTTCAATTTCAAATGCCCTTACAGGTAGCCTTTTCCATTTTCATTTGTGTTTAAAAATTTTTAATCAAAGTACTAGACTTTAACCATCCTCAAGCCATAAGATATACATCTTTGTTAACACCCTTTCTTTTATTTATTAACATTTGCTATGTTGCCGCCCCATGATCACTTATATCTAAAATGCCATGGTGCCGTTTTGATTGTTGTTAACTAGTGACTACCTGGAGAATAAAAATCTGAGGCCAATTTTTAAAAATTTAAAAGAATAAAATTTATATTTAAAAGAGTAAATAAATCTATGTTATTTTGTCCAAAATACATACATACATACATACATGCATAATAGTAAAAAAATTGCCTTATTCTTGTTTGTTTGCCTGTTTTTTCATGGGCCCATCATAGCATCATCTGTAAAGTCTACACCATAAGACTCCTTTCCATATGGTCAAATGGGTCAGGTATTCTTTCTTTCTTCTAGAGATTAACCCTCTCACAGCCCTTTCTCTTCTCCTGGGCCAACCTAAACAGGCTGCTCTCCAGGCATCCCATCCTTCTGCCCACCTGCTTCCTAGGAATACTTCTGGACCCTCTCCTGTACAGGATCCCCTGTCAACTTCTCTCTTATTTGCGGAACACATCCTCTAGTAGTTTCCCGAGGAAGCGTGAAGACAAGTAGAGGACTTGAGAGACTCTGTAGGTCACAAAAGCTCTGCTCCCATGCTGTGCATATACTTCTGGCCGGGGGCACTAACTTCCCTTCAGAGTTGCAAAAGCACTGGTGTGTCACCTCCTACTTTCTGATGTTGCTCTGGAGAATCCAAGCCCATGTGGATCCTTGACACTTAGTACCAGCCACACCCACACCCCTCTATATGCTCCCCTGACAGCAGCTTTTACCATCCTCTTTTCATCCTTGAGTTTCTAAACTTTCAAGATGATGTATGTGCCTCTGAACGGCGTCTTTTCTCATTCGCTGGGCTGGGTACTCAGTAAGCCTTTCAATTCAGAAATTATTTCTTAGTTCTGGAAACTTGTCTTGAATTCCTGCTGCATGTTCTCCCTCTGGTGTTCACTTCCTGGACCATTTGTTAAATGGGAGTCAACCCACCTGGACTGATTCTGTTTCTCTTCTGTTCTAGTCCCCCTAAACTTACCTTCTCTCCCCACTTTCTGGGAGTTTGAATTTATTAAAAATTTTTAAAACTTTTTTCTGAATAGTCTTGTTTCATGATTTTTATATCTTCTCTCTGTAAGGATATTAAGATTTCTGTGCATGTGTACATGTATGTGTGTGAGATATTTTCTCTGTTCCCTACATTGTCTCTATTTCCTTCACCCTCCTTTTGCTGTGTGTCTTGGAATCTTTCAAGTTAAAGATTTTTCTGCGTCCTCAATCTCGGGCCATCCAGTGACACGCAAGGCAGTGAAGAGCAAGCTGTCAAGCGGTGGCTGTGAAGCTTCCAAGTCAGGTGACTGTGAGGCAGCGTGACCTCTTCCCTTGGGCGGGTGAGTCTCTGAAGAGAGGGATCTGTGCAGTACTGAGTCCTCAGGTGAGGAGAGGGTGCAGTGGATGGGGGCGCCTGGAACGCGCGTGGCACCAGAGGACGGGCTCCAGGCAGGGTGGGTGCGCTTGCCCTCAGGCTCCTCGGCACTTAGCTCTCCACGGATGCCCTTGTCTCAGCCTCCCTCTCCACGGCCTCAGCTGTGCCCGAATCTCCGCTGCTCGCCTGTTCCAGGTGGCAGGTGTCGGCTGAGAAGGGGGAGCAGAGCCGCCTGCTGCAGGGGCTGAGGGCCCACTGCTCACATATACCTGCTTCTGGCCCCCTCGCCACCTCCCATGTTGGACTCTCTTCCAGCACTGGTAGCATCAACCTTCCCATGGTCTACGCTCTACCACAGACTCACGTCCACAACTGGGCTTCCATTCTTGTTCTCCTCGTTTAGGACACCTTCAGTTCTTCGCAGTCATTGCACTGGGATTTCTCAATGCAAGTGTGGTAAACATCAAGTCGTTTCTGTTCAACTCTTTACCAAAGTCGATATAATAAAGTTACTACGTAATTACTTAATTAAAATAATTTAAAATTATTATGTTAAGTTTAATTCAAAACGCATGTCTTAAAATAACAGTAAGCAAACACCTTACAGACAGGGACAGGCTACAACTACCGATCTCAATCGTCAAGTGAAAGCCTCTGAAAGGCTTTTTCTTCTTTGGTCCTGTGGAAGGATCATACTCTTGGTTACCACCATCAACACGCAAACAAAGACCATAAGCTCCTTAAAAAAGTAGGGAGCGTGTTTCGCTCATCTCCACCCCGCTCCCTGTAAATATCCAAGATGCCGTGATTTTCTAATATTTAGCATCTAGAATAAGCCTAAAGAATCCATCCATATCTCCAGGTCCAACCAAATCCTAAAGCCATCTTTTCAGGATCACCTAGTAAGGTGCACAGCGGGCTGGAATAGTCACTGTTAATCTGGACAGAGCCTCACACTTTACACAACACGCACTCTGTGCCTCAGGGTGTTCTACCAGGCCCTTGACGGTGGCTCTGGAACTCCAATCAGAGACCTCAAGCCCAAGCATGGCTGTAGGTGTACAGAACAAGTCCTTTCTTTCCAGAGATACAACAAGGACACAAATGCTGGTTCACCCATTTGAGAAATATTCATGAAGCGCCATGGGTACACAAAGGTGAATCAGACACAGCCCCTCTCCTCCGAGTCTTATAGGTAAGGTAAGTCACACACTTTTTAAAAATCCACAAGACAACGTGGAACGTGGTAAATTTCCCTGGACCTGCCCACTCAGCAAGTCCTGGTCGGGAGACTGATGGCCAAGGCCAAGAACGATGTAGTTACCGAGTCCTCTTCCACATTATGCTGTAATATTTGAAGCTGTAAATTGGACCAAGAGCAGAAATGTAAACTCCAACCATATAAACCACTACAGTCAGAACAGGCCCTTAACTGGGGTGTGTGTGTATGTGCGTGTGTGTTCGGGGGTAATTAAGGATTAAAGAAAGCCCTTAGTAAATACCTTAATAGATTACTGATGTGAAAAGCTGCCCTCTTGCAACAGAACTTCAAAAGAAAGTGGTCAAAAATGGAACATATATATCATCAGCCATCAGCTAAGCAACGTCAATCCACACTAGATTAACCTTCCGCCTGTGATTTCAAGCAACAAAACCCAGGAGACGCTAACGAACATGCCTGCTCAGGTTAACCCCATTAAGAGGAGCAAACGTAAATCCTTCAAGGCATTTTCAAACTGTCATTCTTATTTTTTTAAACCATTCTTTCTTTCAAAACAAAATCAAACACACTGAAAAACTGCATGATGCTGTAAAGTGATTTCCAAATCGCTCAAATCATAGCGATTTCCTTATAACTTCAATTTTTCCAAGCATGCCTGAGTAAATATGTACTTTTCCAACTATGCTCTAATTACATTTAAGTTCTCTTTCTAGGTTGGTATTTAAGAGCAATGCTTTCATCTCACAATTCGAGCTTTTCTAAACAGGTCATGCTGGTAACAGTGGGGTCCATTTACAGACACCCCACTGGACTTACGGGCTTTAAGAGAAACTAGACTTTAATAAACCATCTATTCTTCAGGGTCGACTATTTCCAAGAGCTCTGGAGGTCATGTGGCTGCACGTGTACCAGGAACCCCTGAGTTTAAGTGCAAGTTCTGATGAACTTTAGTAGAGAAACTACTAGACTACTTTGCTTCTCCCCAAAGACAACTCTTCCCCATCTTTAGGCAACAAATAACATTTGCCGAATTAAAATAACGCTTACAAAATGTAACTAGAAAAAAAAAAACACTAGACTGGGATGCCGAAAGAACATTTAAGAGCTGAGGACTTCTGAGAGGCGAGACAGTGGCCCTCTGGCAAAAGCAAGGCCCCCGTGCACAGCACGGGTGGAGCTGAGGGTGGAAGGCACACCCTGTGCTCACACGCACTCGCCGTCAGACACGAGTGAGGCGTCCAGCAGGGGCCTCTGTGTGGGCAGAGGGGTGAGGACACGCTGGGGGGAAGCGGGTCCCCGCACTGTCCTTCTGAGATCTCACAGCCAAGAGACAGACACAGGTGCCTGCCACAGCTCGCTCCGTTTTTCTTAGAACGCTCCAGGCTTTCCTAGTGTTACAATTTAGCTTCAAGACGAATCCCACTCCACGCAAATGTTCTTTTCTCTCTCTCTTTTTCTTAAAAGGCATCGCTCTTTTTTTTTAAAAAAAAGGCATCGCACCTCCGCTGGGCCAGATGCGCTCATTTTACAGGTGAAAGCTCTCCTGCACGGGCAGGAGCGGTATCACCTTCAGGGCTGCCGCCCCACCCCGCGCGCTGTCTCTCTCTCTCTCTCTCTCTCTCTCTCTCTCTCTCACACACACACACACACACACACACACACACTCACACGACCACCCACACCTCCGCCGTGCTGAGCTGAGCTTGGTGCACGTCTAAAGTGCGAAGCCTGGGGTGTCAGACAAAATTTTTTCTCTTGCTTTACTTTGTTTTTAATTTCTTCCACTTTCACCCACCTCTCTAAAACCGGGGTCACTATGGGATCTGCAGAAACAAGAGAGACGAATGTAAGCATGTCTCCTCTTGGTGGAAGAAAAGCAGAGGGAGGAGGTGCTGGTCGCACACCCACATGCGCGCCCCTCTCTGCGGGAAGCTGAGACCCAGAGCACAGGGACTGTGGCATCTCCGGGGCTGAAAACTTGGGCAGATCGTAAAGAGAAGAGATTATTGTTTTAAATACCTGCAGAAAAAGTCCCACAGTGGGGAGTCTGGAACATCCTACCAGCAGTTCAAGAACAGAAAGGGAGACGCAAGCAGCAGAAAAGAGGACTCGGCCCTCTAAGTGAAGTCCTTGGCCGGGTTCCAAGTCTGCAGAACCCATAGTCATCTTCACAAACGGGTGAGATGGGGAACACACAGGGAACTGCAGTTCTCCCTTTTCTCGTCTTTTGTTTTTAAGAAAAGGATAAGTTCTAACCTCAAATGAAAACTTTTTGTCTCTTAACTCTAATAAAAAGATTATGCAGTTTTTTTTAATGTGCTGTTGTTATAATAGTATCATAGGTTTGCTAAAAACAAATCTTCCCTAAGAAATGTTCTTTCTTTTTTTTGAATTAAGTAGCACACCAAACCACAGACAAATGTTATCTTGCTTTTACTAATAATCTGACAGTCTCCACGAGGTCAAAACTGAAAAATTATGAACTAGGACATAAGTGACTTCAATATGTAACAGGTTCAAAAACATATCCAAAGTATGGCAGCTAACAAAGTCACCTCAACTTAGATCACTAATGGGGTTTTCTCCAGGACGTCTTGTATAATATTTCTATTAAACTTAGACGAGGAATGAGCAGATGTGATCCATGTGTGGCTGTCACAGGAATGGGAGGAGTCGGTAGCAGGTACCAAGGCGAGAGTCAATGAAAAGAAAGAGCACAAAACCATTAGGATAAAATGACAGTATGATGAAATAATCTTCACTTCTGCTCAAAAGAAAAAAAAAAACAGAAAAAAGAAAAGACTGGGAGAAAAAGCTGGCCAGGGTGGGGGAAAAAAAATTAGCTAGAGGCAAAGCTCTACCAAACTGATCCAAAGATGTGACGATGCATCTACCTATAAAAGGTAATAGAGTAATATTAAAACTTCTCGATAGAGGGAGATCATTATCACACGGGGCAATGAATCTGGGTAACAAACTTCGAGTAAGCTGAGAAAACACTGAGCACCCAGAAGAGGAGGACAAGTGTCAGGGGCAGGAGAGGAGGGGACGAAGCCACCAGTGTGAACTCAGCCGCGTGAGCTCAGCACGCCCCCACTTTCCTCCTGGGACCATCCAAAAGCAACAAGAAAAATCAGAAACATCATTTTCAGCAAAACTGGCAGACAGACTTGAAAATATCTACAAGGACTTCCAAGATCTCCAGTTCACACAGGAGCCAAGGAAGAGAAAGCAAGAGAAACAAAGCAGAGAGATCCCGGCAGCAGCAACTCTCAACGGGCACCAAGCAAGAGCAGAGGATGTATGTACCACATGGACTTCTTACAGACGAAGGGCCTACGGGGGGCAGACCGCTCCCCCTACCTGCGGCGAGGTTCTGAGACAGTAGGGGCTGCGGAGAAGCCCTTAGCCCCCGTACACCGGATCTGATGGCACTTTCAGAGAAAGGAACATCTCCACTGTTTCCCTACAGCCTCGACTTTGGGACCATTTTTTGCCAGTCGCTGATAGAAAGTGATCACCTTTCAGTTTTAAGCATCATTTATCTTTTGAGTGAAGATGACCATCTTTATCTACTTTGTTAATAATAACAAAAGGAATCCCTATTCCTCACGCCTTTAATGCCAGTAAAGGGCTACACATCATTTATGGCACAAATATTCCCAAACCACTTCCTGGGGCCTTAATTACCAGGCTGACAAAAAGGTGCTGGATCACCAAGAAGACCCTGGCTCCATCTGCCCTGATTAAGAGGTTTAAAGAGGTGACTGCGCGTTTGAACTTTCACTGAGGAGCTGAAATTACAGGGCTAACTCAAGCCAGTAAAGTGCCGTGTTCTCACTTAGCTGACAACCCTGATTCTCTAGCCTCTATTGAGCTGACAGAGCAAATCGCTTTAAAACCTCAGTTCCTCTCCTTGAGCGATCGCTGGCCTGACCCCATAATCCTCACTCCCTATCATGTCCAGGGCCTGGATGATGGACACCTATCTCACTGTCACTAGGCCTGAAAGCAGTTTCCAGGGCCTGTGTTAGAAAGGGGCTCCAGCTGACCCAGTCCTTGATCCTTCAAGGTATAAACCACCAAACTCCCCTGCATCACTGAGCTGAAGGAAGTACAGCCCAGGGTTAGAAAGGACAGTGGAGGAGACTGCATAAAGCCGCAGCTAGAAGCAGACACAGCCTCAAAACTCAAGCACTCTTGTGTACTGAGCACACACGGTCCACGTACAGCCTGAAAAACCTCGGAACCACTCAAGGTTTCTGTTATGTTCACAGAGCACTGAGTCTTAAAACATTAGAAGAGAGTTTGCAAATAAACTGCAAAAAGTTACATGAATAGCAACGCTGCCCCTCCCACAGAGCAAGGTTGTACCCTGTGTTTTCTTCCAAAGCACTGGCCGGATACTTCCCGTCTCCCTAGTTAGACAGACACTGGTTTTCTAAACCAGGGCAGACTGTGAAGTTTCAGAATTCAGACCATAAACACACAAAACGAAGCAAAGATTCTCCCCACAAAATGTACCCTTAAGTAACGTGGGAAAAAGCATGTGTCGTCGTTTAAATTAAACTCCACTGTATAGTATCAACACATGGCTTTACTGTTGTTTGGGGTTCTTTTTCTGGCATGAAGGATAAAGGTGAAACAATAAGATGTATGAATTAAACGGAAACAAACTACTATGAATGGGAAATCTGAAGCTGTGATATATATAGTAAAAGGCAACCAGGAAACGAAAAAAGACTATTTTGAGCCCCAAGTGAAATGTAGGGAAATAATGTCTTTGTGAATTAAAAGTGGAAAAGCTGTGGGTAACCATATTACCAACGTTGATAGTATTAATGAATTAAACAAGCAGGTGGGGGACTTCCCTGGTGGCGCAGTGGTTAAGAATTCGCCTGCCAATGCAGGAGACACAGGTTCGAGCCCTGGTCCAGGAAGATGCCATGTGCTGCGGAGCAACTAAGCCCGTGCGCCACAACTACCGAGCCTGCGCTCCAGAGCCTGTGAGCCACAACTACCGAGCCTGCGCTCTAGAGCCCGTGAGCCGCAACTACTGAGCCCACGTGCCTAGAGCCCGTGCTCCGCAACAAGAGAAGCCACCGCAGTGAGAAGCCCGCGCACCGCGACAAAGAGCAACCCCCGCTCGCCGCAACTAGAGAAAGCCCTCGCAGCCACGAAGGCCGCGAAGACCCAACGCAGCCAAAAACAAAAACAAACAAAAACAACGAGCAGGTGGTACAAAACGTGTCCCTCGCCCCAACAAGTAACTAATGCCAGCACTATGGCTAGATTACAGAACAGCATTTGTATCGTGCCCAATATAATTCTCTTCTTCAACCCTTACTCTTAAAGGTATCTAAAGTTAAGGAATTTGTAGAAAAGCGTTTTTCCTGTGTACGTATGTTTTCAGAAAAATATGTACACCCCAACTGGGACCCAGAGGCCAAGGGTGGGATGGAAATGAGCTGGCCAACTCAGACCGTAGCGTACACGGCCTCCACGGAGCCGGGGCGACGCCACCTCTGGGCCCTGCGTCCCACACAAATAGGATGAGTAACTGGGGGCAGGTCCCTGACGTTTACAAAAGAGGGGAAAACAGGCCTCGGGCCTCCGGGAGCGCAAGGTCCCGCCGGTGCGCGAGCACATCTTCCCTTCAGAGGGGACCTCACTGGCCAGGCCGGGGAGAGGCACGACCTGCCTCACGAGGCCACGGAGAATGGTCCTTTGGGCATCTGGCCATGCCTGTGAACAAAGACCGGGACCCCGGCTCTGGCCCACGTGCCCCCACCTCTTCCAGCCGTCGCCGCTGCTCCTTCTGCTGCTCGATCCGCTTCTGCCTCTCCGCCAGCAGCTGCCTCTTGTATTCCTCCTGCTCCCGGAGCTGCTGCTCCTGCAGGAGCTGCTGCCGCCTCAGGGCCTCGGAGCGCTCCTTGTTCTCCTGCTGCAGCCTCAGGAAGTCCCGGCGCAGCGTGGACTCGCCAGGCACGTTGACGATGGAGCTGCAGGAGGAAGCGGGGCTCTAAGGGGCGCGGGCCACTCCCCGCCCACGCCCCGCCTCTCCCGAGCTCCTCCCAGCCCAGGACCCAACGAACTAACAAATCCACGGGGGGAACGAGCCTTCGGCTCAGTGGCATCACCCCTTCTTTCACCTGTCTCATAAATATCTTAAAACTCTGTCCTGGACGTTTGACGGGACATCTCCACATGGGACTCTCGCATCAACTCAAACCGCGATGAAGAGCTGAAACCACCTCCCGCCACACGTCATTAGACCCTCCGTGACCGCCCTGCTTCCCACCAGAAACAGCAGCATCACGTTCCGGGATTGCCCGGGCGGTAACACCAGAACAAGCTCCAGCACTGGCCGTCCCCTCGCCTTCTCCACGCGGTCCAGCATGCCTTGTCAGCTCTCCCCTCCCACCCTCTCTACTTGCAAGGCCGGTGGCTGAGCCCAGGCGGGTCCCGAGGATGAGCCATCACACAGGAAAATTAGCATCACTCCTAGGTGGTCTCCCGGCTGAGAGTCACTTCTCCGCTTTCAAAACTCCCAGAACAAAGGGCAAATCAATCTTCCTAAACTGCTTCTTTCGTTGTATCGCGTCCCTAACCCAAAACTATTATATTGCTCCAGCAATCAGCTCAAATTACTCTAGAAATTTTAGCCTCTGATGGATTCAAATCTTTTATGTAACTATGGAGTTGTTTTCAATAAATTCTCTTCTCTCTTGATATGCTCTCTTCAAACTCCCATTCTCTGCACACAGGTCCCCACAGGTCTCTCGAACCACCGTCCCTACCCTCCTTTTGTCTAGCTCGTCAGCTACGTGTAGCTGCAGCTTGAACACCAGGCAGGCAAGACCATTATCGAAGACTTTAAATCCTCTCTTCCCTGATTAATGAGTCGCTGTGAGGTTCATGCGACCACATCTTCAAGCTTCTGCTTCACTGTACCTCGGGGAGCCAGAGATGACCGAAACGACCACAAAATGGATCAGGACAGAATGCACGCCCAATAGAGGCAATGAAATGCCGACGACCACACCGGTGGGAAGAACAAAACCAACCAACCAACCAACAAGTCTTGGGAAAGACTCCAGTGTTTTCAAAGGGGGCCCTGCTAGCCCATGAGCAGGAAACTGTGTGTGTGCAGGCCTGCTTCATATGCTACAAGATGTCTTCCATCCACACCTGCTGGAGCAAGAAACGCCAGTGGCGAGCTCCCCTTCCCCAGGACCAGACACAACCTGCATGTTTCCAATTGACCGGGGGAAGAGGAAGCAATGCAGTCTCGGTAAAGAACCACGGGGTCAGGGCTCCAGAGGCCGAGAATGTTTATAGGAGTCTTTGAAAGAACAGAAGAATGCAAGATACTAAGGCACTTTCCGAGTAACTGCCGACTCCTTCCCGCTGCCCGGGCATCTCCTGCAGCCCCGGCACCCCCGAGGAGCAGGGTCGCGAGCGCCCCACCTCTACCTGGGCTCCCCCTCCTGCTCTGGCACCTCCTCTTCCTCCTCCTCACTCCCGCTGTACTCGTACTCGGTTTCATCTGTAAAGAAAAGGACAAGATAAACGAGTCAGTTCACGAAGCGTGACACCGTGTGTACAGGTGAGCGTCTCCGAGGGCATCGCCGCCCAATGAAAACCGTATATTCTTTGAGAAAATAGTAAAGTGTGTGGAGAACGTGGGGGTAGTAGGGGCATGACACCAATTCCCACCGTGAACGGTGCTCGTGCCCTGGGCCGGCCGTACTTCCCACAGAAGAGCAGATTCTCTTGTATTCCAGACAGTCCCCTGTGGGATGCACAGCTATGCGGGGGCAGGGCTGTGAGAGGGGCCCCAGAGCCCTTGACACATAAGAAAAGTGGTCCTGGAGCATCAGCAAATTCACAAAGTCCACTCTGATGCCAAGACTCGAAAGAAAGAGATGAACTGCCCAAACCAAGACAATAAGGCATGTGTCTGGTTACTTTCAGCACTGGGGGATTGCCCTGGACTTGCTCTTTGTTAGTTTCTTATTTGGCCTTGAACTTGGAGTGTCAAAAAAAAAAAATTCAGCAACGGGTTGCCTGTTATCCAGCGTCGTTCTCTAAAGTTCCTGTTAAGAATTCACAGAACAGGAAGGTCAATGGGAGCCAGAGGCCCCAGAGAAGAAGGTTTAGAGAAGACGGTGGTGAAGCCTGGCCTGCGCGTTGCTGGGCAGGAGGCACCGCTGAATCCAGGCAGGTGGACACAGAACACGTCAGGATAGGAAACCCAGGCACTGGGGACCAAATGGAACCTTACGTAATCAGCAAAGCAAATGTTCATGTTGAGCAGTGAAGACAGAAAAGCAGTCAGGCCGACGGGGCCCAGGCCTCACCACACCACCCCCACGAAGTGCAGGAAACCCTGGGGCTCCTGAGCAGGAGAGGAACGGGACAGCACATGGACGGTGATGTTCCCAGCTGACGCTCGGAGCCCCGCCTGACGCAGACAGAACACAAGGTCCACGATGAAGTTAAAACGCACAGCCACAAAGGTGTGCCCCCGAGGAGCAGGACGGCATCGAGCGCTGACTGGCCACAGTGCCCACTACCCAGTGTCAGCCTGGCAATGCACTGCACAGCGCCGGTCCCCTGTGCTGGAGCCAAGCTGCCCCCTCGGCCCATCCCTGGGCGCAGAGCAGAGACAGACCACTCAAGCCCCGGCCAGGTGGGCACAAACGCGGGTGGGAAAGGAATAATAACCTATTCTGGTTGGCAAACACCTAAACAACTGTTTCTTAAGATGAAAATAAAAACAGGTTTAATACCTTTCTCTCCTCTCTTCTTCCTGGTCCGGTCTATATGGTCCTTAAGCTGGATTCTAACCTGCCTTTCATTCGGCTGGTCCCTGATAAAAGGATGCTTCAGAAGCTGCTCTGTGGAGGGCCGCTGCATGTAATTCTTCACCAGGCACCCTTCTATAAAACTAAAAAATTTCTTTGACCTAGAAGAGGAAGTAAAAAAGATCATCAAATTTCTACCACAAAGGGCAAAGCTCCAAACTACCAGTAAACTTACAAGCTTGCAGACAGAGTAGGGCTCCAGAACTCACTGTGAACAACGCTGCAAAGGCACAGGGATAAAACAAGGAACAAAGCAGGGACCACGGGGCCCGGAGCGTCACTTAAACACGGTTTAGGAGTCGCACCACACACGGGGGGCCTCGGAGGCAGCTGGAGTTACTGCTGCTTTCTGACCGTGTCGTCATGGGGTAGAGGAGGCCAGGGAGTAAAGGGAGGTCTTTGCTAACGTAAAGATGGCAGAGGAGAGACGGCGGGATTCTCTAAGACAAGGACAGACACAGAGTAAGAAAGGGAGCCGAGTAAGTGACTCGGGGCTTGATCCTGTCACTGCGACGTTGCCATCAGTTTCAGGCTGGTTTACGTATCAGTTCTCTACGCTTAACGTTCAGAGGCAGAAATAATAGTGCTGAGGGGGGGAACGACCCTGCTGTTAACGTTTACCCCACCAGCCACTTTATTTCTGCCTGCTTCTCCATTTCCGGCTCACAGTGACCCCCTCCCTAGCCCCGGCTGACGCACTCTTACCCACCCTGTCCTTCGAGACTCAGCTCAGACACCCTCCCGCCGGTAAGCCTTTCCCGGCAACACTGCACCCCGCCCTCCCCAGGTCAGGAGCCTTTCCTTTGGGGTTGTCTGCACGTAACATACTGCACACTTCACATTTATGTTTCTGTCTCCCCTCCTGGTTTAAAACGGTACAGGTCAGGACTGGTTCCTAACTTCTCCATTTGTCAGCAATGCCCAACTCTGAGCATGTAGACTACAATAGGTATGTAATAAATTTTTGTTGAATGAATGAGTTACTCAGTCTTTAAAAATGTGGTTGAGAAAAAATTAGTTCAGTCCTTTCCAGTTATTTCACTGCTTTTAAGAATCATTTGTATTGTCTTCTGTTTCTACTCAAACTTACTATTTTTGTTCAATTCAACAAATATTTATGTGTCAACGACATACATTTATTTATGCTAGGCTCTGTAAGAGATACACATAGGAAATAATGTATGTACACACAATAGCGGATGTATACTCAAACTGCGAGGAAGAAAGAAGAACTACTGCCGACAGTGGAGTGGGTCAGACCTCAAGAAAAAGGAGGATTTCTGACATTCCAAAGATGGGAGAGAAAAGCCACTGTTCCAGAGGGACAGAAACCACATGAACAAGGTAGCAGAGTACTACAGGGAACAGTGGATTGTCTTCTGACACTAGTATGAAAAGTGGAGAAGGGTAAAAGAGATAGGCCAGGGTCAGCTCAGAGAAGGGCCCTAAAGTTGTGACTTTATTCTATGGTTAAGGAAGAACGCAGAAGATTCGACACAGCAGTGATGGAATGCTCTTAGCACAGAGATTCCCAAACCCCACTGCCCACAAAGATCATTTTGGGAGTTTATTAAAAATACAAATGCCTGGGTCACTCCTCAAACTTAAGAAACTAGAAACTTTGAGGTTGGAGCCCTAAGTTAAAAAATTCCAAAGGGATTCTCATGTGCTGTGTACAGATTAACATCTGAGAATCGATGATCTGCAATGTATTCTTGAAAGTCGATGACCAGGTTCTGCTGAAAGAGAGCTCACTAATCATCTTTTAAAGGCCGCTTCTCCAAAAACAGTCATGGAAATTTACATGTGGTGGACAGGAAGACGGCAACCATAAAGGAATTAGGACTTCCTGTCTGTAACCCTCTCCCCCCTTAGAGAGAAGCTTAGGTAGAGGAAGTCTGGTGGGAGAGCACAGGCAGAATCTACTGTCATCTACGTCCGTCTCTTTATCTCACTGCACTATATACACACAGTGGTTAATGCAAACCTGCAAGTCACGGACAGAGTGGGGGCCGACTGACAAAACTGTGAAATACCCCGAAGGTGAAGCATCAACTCGCTTTAATAAAACCTGACAGAGAAAAAGAAAGGGGAAGGTGAGCATCGTTCAGTTCAGCAGGCGCCGGACGAAGTGGCACCCAGCCCCGCAGCTTACTCCCTGGTGACATCTACTGGCCACCCACGGACGCCCCCGGTTATCATGTTTTAACACAGGAGACCAACCGGGGCTAAATCTTTGCACCCGTCCCGCCTTAAAGAACCTCGCCAAGAACTGGTTAAGTGGAACAAGATGGCCTCAGTTCCCCAGAGCTGAATGTGGTGAAAGACGGGATAAAGGAGGAAACCCCGCCAGCAAACAAAGGTGGGGAAAGCATGGGGAGGGCAGGGAGAAGCAGGAAAGAAACGAGTGGCGGTACAAGTGCGTGTCCACACCCGCGATGGGAGAGAGGCTCCACGACGCCCTGACAGCCGGAAGACCGAGGCCAGGAGAGAAGGAGGCTGAAATGGAGATCTCTGGCCTATTTCAGAATCAGAATCAAGAACCTAAGAGGAGACAACACCACCTGGAAAACTCATGAGAACAGTTTCAGAAAGGAAAAAAAAAAAAACCCACAGTAGGTAAGACCAACAGCAGAGCCCAGGAAACAGGACCGGCAAAGGAGGGAGGGAGGGAGGGAGGGCCCGAGTGCATGAGAGCCTGAGTGCAGATGGGAATCGACAGGAAAGGACTCAGAGGAACCCTTGGGAGGAAACAAGTGGGCAGAATGCTCAAGTGAGAAAACAAAGCACTGCCCTTTCCCTCCGAGATTTTAAAACTACACCAAACCAGCTTCACCCCACACGGCTGCACTTAACGCTTTCCTGCACGGAGATCGTCACCGTCTCCCTCCCTGGCATCAATTCTGTGTAGCAGCCGCGCAAGCAGGGAGAAGGAAGGGGGTGGCCCAGGGAGAGGACCCCTCCTCCAACGCAGGCTGCTGGGATGACAGGGGCCCATCTGACTTCAAAGTTCTGCAGTAACTACAGTAAACCCTTCCATAAATTTTAAGATATTACTTCAACTGAGGAACTACAAGTCAACACAGCTTTGCTTCTTAATGAAAAGACGGTTAGAAATATATTAAACTGAGAGGTATGTTTAAGTATTAAAATGGAACCTTTTTCTTTAGCGTGTTGGTGTTTCATAGGGTGGCTTGTCACCATTGTATCATTCAAGGACAACTGATCAAGAAAAAGAAACATTAAAAAATAAGGCGATACAACACTTTTTAACTGGTGTTCTGGGGGCACTGGCTCTTGTGTTCTTTTGGACTCAGAATGGCCAGAGTTTTGCCTTGAAGTCAAACTAGAAAAAGGAACGATTTTTTTTTAAAAAAAAAAAGGAAAAGAACAGCAACAACAAAGCACACACAGCTTACCATTTTTTGGACTTCAGCCGGGGAGGAGGGTTTCTGGGGATGAGAAACAGTGCTCTCATGGGATGCATGTCACAGAGAGCTGGGGAGAGGAGAGGGCGTGTCAGTACGTACTCAGGTTACTCATTCTTGATCTCTAGGGGCACGCGCTCTGCCCACGTCTGATCTGCCCATCGTCTGATCGGCATGCTTTACGTCAGGCAGTCTGCACATCTAGTTATACAGCTGAGGGCGTACCCTGAATACCCCACTTAAACACAACAAAATACGAGGAGGGAAAGCGCAACGAGAAGAACATACAATTTCAAACAGACATTGGAAAGTTTTCATAAATCAAAGATAAATATTGATTCAACGTCCTAAAGGAGTTAACAGCTTAAGTTTCTACACCATCTATCAGATGACAATGAGATAACTTTATTTTCCTAGGGTTGTTGTGAGGATTAAATTAGACTCGGTCGTAAAGGCCTTCACACAACACCTGGAACACAGATGCGTTAAGCCCTCCAGGAACGCTCGCTGCCGACTGTTAGAGCGAGTGTGCCTATGGAAGAGCAAAAACGGGGGCCAGACGGGACTGTTTAATTCTGTGCAATGACTGCCTGTTCTCCGATCACTTGCCCAACGAAGGCGTGTTAGGTGCACGTGTACACACGAGTATGTCACATCAGGTATTTCCGAGTGTTTATTCACCTTCACGAGACTCTTACAAGGCAGCTGGGAAATGGGGGCCAAAGAAAAGGAGGGTACTACTGTTCCTGCCGTGAAAGAGAACCGAGACAAAGGGCCAGGCAGTCCTTCCCCGTCTCGGTTAAGGGAGCACATGGTGATCAAGACGGACGGCCGCTTCTGCAGTGCAAACTAATCCTTAGCTGTGGGCAGTCTTTTATCATTCATTCAACAAACATTTATTCAGCAGCGACTATGTATCAGGAAGTTATACATTCTTTGTATACACTTTTTTTTAAAGGGGGACTGGCAGAAAATGCTGTTTTTCCCTTTGCTCTCTGAAACTCTACCCTGTTCCTGATTAAAAGTCAATTTCATGACGTTGTCATTGATTTAATCCAAAGCAGAAGCAAAACTTCACACATAATACTGAAAAAAGTTATTCCACAGATAAAAGGCTGTGCCTCTATTTGTAAAGTTAAAATGTAAGAAATACTGAAATTTCCTGTGGTAGGACCAGTTTCACGGAATATTAAGTTCAAACTGTAAAAAGAAAAATTACTGTGTATTATCTGACATCAGAATAATTTCAGGTCACACACGTCTGATTACAACTTAAATAAAAGATAACATAGCCCACGGACCTCAGGGAGATCTTCAAAAGGACTAATGCATGCCAAGAATTCCTTTCACATCGAAAACTCCACTGTATTTATGATTCCTTCGTCTGAACGCCCCATCAGGAACAGTTTCATCCATGCAGCCACTCTCTTTGAAGCCTTGAGACTAGGTTTAAGTTACACAGAACTGGGCTGAAAAGGAACGCAAGCTACTTACGGGGAGCGCCTTCTGCCATCTCAATGGCCGTGATGCCGCAGGACCACAGGTCACTCTGCAAACAAAGCGGGAAGTTAGGACACCGTCCTTGCTGTGAGGCCACCAACTCACCACTGCTGATCATTCACACAAATGACGCACTTGCATTCTTTGGGGTACGAACCAAAAGGAAGTTCGCCAGGAAATTAAAAGCACAAACACATCTGGAAGAACACCTTCCAAAAGAATGAATGAAAGATGCAATAAAGGTAACACTGATTGTTAATTAGAACCGCTCGTATCTATGACTGAACAAAGTTGGTTCCCCATTACATCTTCTCCCTACCCGCCCACTGCGGGCTCTGCAGTTCTTCATTTCTTTCCAAGCATTTGCTGATTTAGACTCCCAGCCTAGACAGATGTTTACTCTTATGTTTTATGACAATATCTCAAAATTAACTACGATGTTAAACGTTTAAAGGCTAGAAAGTACTGTTTATGAAAGGTCCTCAGAAGAATTAATAAAATCCACCCTCGCTCACTAAACGGAATGATGCTGCCATGTCTCTCTACTCTTCCTTCAAACTTAGGGGTGTGAGATAAGTGCATGCAGTCTTTCCCTTCCGATTCCCCAAAATATTAACTTTAAAATTTGAATTATACTCCTTTTTTTTAGGCTACGCCATGCGGCTTGAAGGATCTTAGTTCCCCCACCAGGGATCAAACCCGTACCCCCTGCAGTGGAAGCGTGGCGTCCTAACCACTGGACCACCAGGGAATTCCCTAAAACTTGAATTTTAGCTTTCTCCCCTACTCAAATACAAGTTCCATGGGGACAGGTATTTTTGTCTGTTATTCACCTTTGTATCCCCAGAGTTGTGACTACCACGTGGTAGGCATTCAATATACACTGGATGACAGATGAGGTTTTATCAGCTAATTTCTTAAAATCCAAACAAGATGTTCTAAAAGCAGATAACAGATGTTTTTTCGTCATTAGCCTTCTTTTGTTTAGACACTATCCTAATAAAGAAATTTACTTAAAGTTGCTCCGCTGAAGGGTTTTCCTCAATAACCTATAAGTATGCTATGGAGGCTCAAGCACACATGTTTTATTACAAGAATAAAGAGGCCCATGAACTGCTCCCTTGTTTTTACGGAGTTTTCTACACCCTCAGGTACAAAGAGCAATTCACCACCTTAACCAGAAACTAATATGGGCGGCATCAGTGGTGGGACCACCAGGTGGTCCCTAGGGTGATGCAGACAAACGACATCCATCTCCTCTCAGGGGATCCCGGAAGGCTTTTCTCGATACTAATGGAGCCTCTCCAGTTCACAGAAAACAAGGTAAATGGCATTACAAAGACTGGCAAGTTACAATTCAGAAATGCTAAGATACATCTAAAGGGTGGAACACTGCCTCTTCAGCAGGCTGGTGTCATGCAGAAAGCGGGAGCTGGGGGAGAGGGTGTGACAGTCTTCATTGAAAGATACTCAACCACCAACCAACCAATACAACGTCTTGTCCTATACTGAATACTGGTTTGGACAAACCAGGTGTAGACGAGCTGGGTCTAATTATGGACTCTGCATTAAGGAATCATTTTTAATTTACTTAGGTATGATAATATTTTGGATGCGTTAGAAATGTTTTCAAATGTTAGAGATACATGATGACATAACAAAGAGTGAAAACTTCTAAAGTCTATAATCTATTTGAAAATATTTCAGCACATAAGAACATAAAATAAATATTCCTCTCCACCACAGGCTCACATTGAGTTCCAGTAGTTGGGTATTTGTAATAAATACTAAATACACCGGCGCGCCGTGAGATAGGAACTCACATAACACGTACGTCAACCGCTCTGACTCATTTACTTAAGGCAACAGAATTTTTACGTAGTTTTTACAAACATATTCAACCCGAGTCTGATGATCAAATATGGGTTTTACGTCAGGATCAAGAAGTGCATTATTGATACAAGTCCCTAGAGGTCACTCTAATAGTTTACATAGATTTGTGACCAAAGCAAAGCTGCAAAGCTCTTTAACAACGCTCTAAAATTTCACACAGACGAAGCTATTGCTATATATTGCCAGTATTTTTAAAATAATAAATATCTGATTATAATATATTCTTCAAGTTAAAAAGAACGGCAAACAGGGCAGAAGCACTGAATTTACTCAGGACAAAAAAAGTTTCTACCGACAACAGAGTGACACACAGCCCCACCCCACCTTGAAAGCAGCACCGTACTTAGTAACAGAACAGGGGTGATGCAGAATGGACTAAAAAAAAACAGCCTCAAAATACTGTCCCAGCAGATGTGCCCCTGCAGCAGGGGTCCATGTGGTCCTCAGTGAAGCAGCAGGAAGGGGGACTGGAGGCGGAGCCCCACCCGCAGGAAGGCAGGGCCGGCGCCTCACCCTGTAATCATAGGTGGCGTCGGGGTTCTCGTCACAGGCGATGACCTCGGGAGCCATCCAGTACGGGGTGCCTATGAAGGTGTTTCTCCTCCCCACGGTCCTGTCCAGCTGAGCACTCACACCGAAATCCACTGTGGCAGGAAGAGGAAGGAGGGGGAGGAGAACACAATTAACAAACCAGTCGACGGCACGGTGAAGAATGGGAGGACCAGAGGCCTTCAGAGTAAACCACACAGAAACACTGCACAGACTGCAACTTCCCACCAACAGGGATAAGGGGCACCCTCTCCGGGGCCAAGCCACCAAGACGGCAAGACGCTCGACCAGCCTGGGAGCTTCCTGGGACGCTGGACCCGCCACCTCCCTGAGCATCCCAACAGCGACCGCCAGAGGGACTTCCGGATGAGCCAGGAGCACGGGGGAAGGGAGTCAGGAGCCAGGCTAGGCAGTAAGCCCAGCTCCCAAGCCTTAAATAAGACAGAAGGAGAAACGGGGTAACGCTTTCAGCTAACTGCGCTGGGGCAGGGTATCAGATCACGTGACACGCCCATCACATACCAAGCTTCACCTCTGCGTTCTCGGTCAGCAATACATTCTGGCCCTTGATGTCCCGGTGAATCACGTGATGGATGTGGAGATGCGCCAGTCCCTAAGCAGGAAAGTCAGGTCTGGATTTAGTTCTCTGCCGCCATAAGTGACTAGCCCAGAATATACCCTTTGTAATAAAGTGTGCACTCAGGCCAGAATTTTCTGGGAACATAAGATTCAACCTCAGTGCATTTCCAGCAAGACATCACCAATGACACCACACAGAGAGAGGTCAGGGTCACCACCTTCCGGCTGCTCCCCAGCGGCACGCTTTCGAGGACCATCCGCAGTGTCTCTGCTGTCATTTGTGCTATTTGTGTGCAGGGTGGTTCCTTTCCCACGCTGCACGCCTATCTTACAATGGCCGACCCTGGGGGCAGATCTGAACTACACGCATCCCAGGGGAAAAGCAAAGGGCGAGAGTGGGCTTTAAGGTCTGGCCCTTGAATCCAGCCTGGTTTTCCCACCAAAGAGCGACAAACTGCTAACTACTGATCGACCCGACCTCCACCCCACATGCAAAACAACTCTGCCATCAAAAGAGCTTTACGTTCAAGTATCTTTCTTTCCCAAGGAAATAAATCCTACTGGGCACACAGCACTTTTTGATGACCTCGCATCTGGAACGAAGCCCAGAGAATGCCTCTGATGAGAGGTGGTGGGAGAACAAAAATACAGTTTTCATCCAAATATGGTCAGAAAGACCAAAAGGCATCATTCTCACAACTCATTTACTTGTCCTGACTTTAGCTAGAGAAGCCAAATCTACAGCCTGCCTCCGTAAGCTACAAGCAACCGATTAACTCCCAAACGTCTCAATTCAAAAAGGGCAGATGAGAAGTAACGACTCATTCGATTTGTCCTGTTTAACTTCTTTGTGGGGTTTTATTGTCACCATTACCTTGTAGGTTATGAATTAAATGTAACAGCTGCCCTAGAACACTAATTTTTCTAACATGCGGGTTTCTAAAATCATTTACCAGTCTGCCTGTGAAACAGAAGAGAGCTTATGTCATGGCTCTGTGTGTTTTTCCAGCACTCAGGATGTGCGGTGTTACACCACAAAGCACCAAGTAGGGGGGAAAGCACTAAAGCATACGGCATCTTCATGGTATCGTTAGGAAGAAACTCCCTCCTTTCCACCCAGTTCAAAGGTGTACCTTTGAACAGTGGAAGAACAGATGAAAAACTGCAGCTTCCCTCTTTCATAATTCCTACTTTTATTACTTCAGTTCATTTTTTATTCTCTTAATATTCACAAACCCCCCTCCTCACACTTCTCCAGAACTATCTTAGCAGCAGACGTTAAGCAGCCACATCTTCTCAGACGAACGTGGCCTGCCTGCACTCTGAGTCCTGTCGAGCAATCCCCCTGTCCTAGGGCTGCGGTTACTGCCTCTGGGAGGGCCCGCTGCTGGTGTGTCTGCCAGCTCGTACGGCGCATGAGCCCGAGCCAATCTGCGCAGCGGACACAGTCTTCCTGAATGAAGGGCCTGGGAGGGAGGGCGTGTTCCACCGCCCCCGCCATGGTGAGTTACAGTCCTTCCTCTTCAGCAGAGATGGCAAGTCCAGTACACAGTCAGCGTCTGTCCAAGAGCAAATGAATCAAGGTCCACAACTCGGAAACACGGTCCTGTAAGTCCTTCACATTCATAGAACGAAGCAGCAGCCAAAGGACGCCTTCGGTGCTGGTTGGGAGGAGCTGTAACTGCCCACACTCAGGATGATCTATGCTGGTTTCTATGAAAACGCGAGGCTGCCGTGTGGATGGTGACCATGGAAACGGGCCGGAAGGAACACGCAGCTTCATGGCTCGAGGCTCTCGGTGGGCCCAGGAGAGCTTTTCTACTGCCGTCTGAGGCCCACGTGCCCACAACTCTCAACCTGCTGAGATCTTCACTCCACAGCAACTGACTCTACCGTCCACCAAGGAATGAGGACGTCTGTCACCACAGAAATCAGCCTCCGGCACGCCTCTGGGATGCCCTGCTTTCCTTCCCCATGAGCAGCCTTCTCACCACTCTGCTCTCTCTTTCCCAACACTGACTCCCGTGACCCGTGACGAACACACATGAGTACATGACACTGACTCTTCCAGAAGCTTCTGTTTGAGGTTAGTCCATTTAGACGTTCGTCGTAGGAAATATTGCCATCCTAGATGAAGTGACGTGAAGGAAACTCTCGTTTCAGGTGCCCACGGGGGCGGAAAACATCTGCTGCATCTTGAAAAGATGTTCATTGAGCTACTATGTTCAGGTTGATCTGGGGCCTCAAGCAACCTGGGCTTCTTTCAAAAAATGCTGTCTTGAGTTCAATGGTGGAAAAACGGTTGCATACACTTAGTTACCTACCCACATGTTATATTAACTGATTCCTGACACTAAAACTCATTTACTTCTCATAATAATGGTACTTCCTTCATAGGACTGGGACCTAGATTTTACATATGAAGAAAGTAAGTCTGGAAAGTTGAGTAACTTGGCAGGGGATGTGCAAAAGGTAAGCAACAGAGGCAGGACTCGGGCTTCCCTAGTGGCGCAGTGGTTGAGAGTCCGCCTGCTGATGCAGGGGACACGGGTTCGTGCCCCGGTCCGGGAAGATCCCACATGCCGCGGAGCGGCTGGGCCCGTGAGCCATGGCCGCTGAGCCTGTGCGTCCAGAGCCTGTGCTCCGCAACGGGAGGGGCCAAAACAGTGAGAGGCCCCCTGACCAAAAAAAAAAAAAAAAAAAAGAAACAGAGGCAGGACTCGAACCCAAGTCTACCTCACTTGAGGCCCATGCTCTTAGCCACTGCTCTCTCCTGCCCACCCTGAGTTTTCGTTATCAAGATAATAAATACACCTGCCCACTCACTGAACTCCCTCACAGCAGTATAGGGCAGGAGGCTTAGTTTCCCATGTTAAGGCTCCTGTAATAACCATAAAAGAATCTTGGTATTTTTATAATGAAACTTGTATGTGATGATAAGAAGACGGGGTCTCCCATCTCACCCTCTACAACTGGTTTTCCTAGGGGAATTGTCTATTGTCAAGGGCTCTGTAAACTTTCTAAATAAAAAGAAATTCAGACTATCTCTGAATTCTAGATGGCATTTTTGTTTGTTTGTTTGCGGTATGCGGGCCTCTCACTGTTGGGGCCTCTCCCTTTGCGGAGCACAGGCTCCGGACACGCAGGCTCCGTGGCCATGGCTCACGGGCCCAGCCGCTCCGCGGCATGTGGGATCTTCCCGAACCGGGGCACGAACCCGCGTCCCCTGCATCAGCAGGCGGACTCTCAACCACTGCGCCACCAGGGAAGCCCCTAGATGGCATTTTTGAAAACCTGCAGTCCTCTGTGAAACTTAAACGTAAAAAGTGGAGTAAATTTATCTATAAATAAAAAATAAAGTACCATTTTTTTTATTAGTGACAGAAACGTAAGAATTAGATTCCAGTTCAACTCCATAGTCTTTATTTTTAAAATGTGGTCGGTAAATGAAATCCAACCAAGTAACTTAAGTGTGTAATTGAGGGGTAAAGTAGAGAGAAAAACTGCACCAGCTGACCAGAGGAAAGAGGCCCACTGGCAACTCACATGCAGTTTTCCAATACGAAATTTTCGCACACTCTGCCTGTGCTGTCAGGACAGCTCTACTACTGAAAGGGATCGTCTAGAAGCCGCTAAAACGGTAGCCAAGAACTTGCTCTGACATAAACCAGCTTTCCAGTTGGCTGTAAATAACATTAAACATTAGAACTTCTCCTCATAAACACTGTCACAGATTCTAACAGTTAATGCCGAAGTCCACAAGATGATTTTGAAAGCCAGCATTTAGGACCATTAATATTGCTTTATAAGCTTAGACACACGATTCCCATAAACACAAGAGTTAGGGATTATTTCTCCTCCTCTCCACTCTGATTTTCTTCTTCATAACTGCAGGATGAATTCAGGGAAATACCAAAAAAAAAAAAAAAAAAAAAAAAAAATTATTGTTAATGAAAGAAAACCAGATATTTTTTTAAAAACTGAAGGAAAATATCAGGGAAAAAAAAAAAAAAAAAAAAAAAAAAAAAAAAGCTATTGTAAGTCTAGTTTCTTTGGATACTTGCCAGGCTCAAAACCATGATGTGGCTTAAACTATCAAAGCCAGCTGGTGATACAGAACCCTTGGCTATCACGAAAAGAATAACCTGTTCAGGTCGCAGCTAATGCACAGAAACCCTCGGGGCCGGGCAAGTGGAAATGGAAACACGAGCCCACGCCTGGCTGCCTCAGCTGTGCCCCACTTACCCTCAGGATCTCCCTGGAGATGTAGGCTATCCAGTCTTCCTTGAGCGTGTTGCCCTTGGTGTTCTTCACGAGGTCTGTGATGGACCCGGCCCCGCAGAACTCCATAACAAGCTGGAGAGAGACAAGACGCGCTGTGGCCAACACGTCCCCCCAGTGGCCAGAGCATCACAGATGTCAGCACACACCCGGGTAGGCCGGGGGGCAGTCTAACCACCCCCCTCCTTTCCTAAAGGTCTGGGCGCACGACCACTGTGGAGGCACCGAACTCCTGAGAGCATATCTCATCACACCCCATCTATTCGGCACAGACGTCCGGTCCAGGAGACCGGCGTCTGCATGTCCCACGGCGCAGCCCGTGCAGAGGCCCTGAAGCCCCCCTCCTCTCCTGAGCACAGATGCAAGTGGACCGCTTGCTCCTAATCAACGCCCACTCATCAGAAATCTGACCTAAATACCCCTTAACAGGCTTCCCAACTTGCCAGTGTCTAAACTGTTCTATTTTCCACACATCGTGATTCTCCAACTATTTTATATTAACTGCGTTTAGTACGGTTTAAAAATTTCTCTTTAAAAAGAGAAATACTATTTTTAAGCAGCACATCATTTTTTAAAAGACACCATTTACAATACCTAAATGTTTCCACAATACGAACACAAGTGTATTTCCAAAGTACTTAGAAAATAAACTGAGTTGAACTATTCTAAAAATTTAACTGTGTTTGGATACGGGCAATGGAAATAAAGGTAACTGTTTCCCTTTTACTATCCTAACTTTGCAAACCGTCTCTAATGGCTTTTTGAAAAATCAGAAGAGCATTCATCTATCTTCCTGCCCTATAAGCCCAGTACCTCTGACATAACGTGATAACCACAGATCTGACACTATCTCGGTGTCATCACCTTGAATAGAAATGTATTCAATAAGAGATACGGTTGAATATGTATAAATTCTAGAAATTTCCCTGGAGTCCACTGTTCTTAATAAATTACTGAACTAAGTTTGTTTTCTTGCAATCTGTCTCTCATTCCAACATAGTAAAGAAAGATGCATTTAGTTGAGATTCCACATTACTTAATTTACATAAAGTTTTTATCACATTGCTTTCATTTTCAAGCTAATTTCCTTGCTATTTTGTTGCTTGTTTTTTTTAATGTGCCATTTTATTCCCAAAACATAAGTTAACTCTTTTTCCTGCAATGTGAAATCAACACCAAAATAAACATTCAGGACACCTTCCATTGAGAAGGCCAGGGAAGATACCAGATGTTACCCCTTTTTCTTTGCTTTTCTCTCCCCTCCCCCCTCTGGAAGGTTCTTAATGCCCTTTTAAATACAATCAAAGAGGAAACCCCACAGAATGCTCAGGAAACGTCTGCCTACCCAGAGTTGGTCATCGTGTCCTGGGGGGCTCTTTTTAATGAAAGCACCGTAATACGTTGCAATATTTCTATGATGAGAATATTTCTTCAGCATATTTATCTCCAGCTTGATTTCCTCCTCTTCATCCTTAAGAAAAAATAAAAATAAAATCTGCGGCTTTTGAATGACATGCAGGATTTTACTTTCTCCACTCGCAGGCAGTCAGACGTTCCCAGCCCCTCCAGCAAGGGAGAGACACTTTACTCTTGTGCCAGTAATCGGGGACTTTCGGCGACGCATCCTTTGAAATGTGATTACAAGCTCTGCAAGAAGAAGTACAAGCACAAAAGGTAAAGATGAAACAGGAAGCAGCAGGGGCAGAGGGCACGCGTGGCCTGGCTCTTCCACGGGCCACGTGACCCCAGGCCCAGGCAATTCTCTCCACTGCTCTGGGCCTCAACTGGCTTATCTGTAAAAATGGGAGGAAAAAGGAAACTGGCTGATACTACTTCAAATGACTAGGAAGGGCTGCTTCTTTTCTAGAGAACATTTGTGAGTATAAATCGTCCGACGCACTTAAGGTTCACCTCTGAGAGCATCACACGGCACCATCACCCTGGGTCGGGGGCAGGGGCCAAGCTCAGGGGCCCTGTGGTCCTGGACGGACAGCGCCCCCAAGACACTCGGGCCAGTCCAGGAGCCCAGAAACATAAACACCACTCAGTGGCGGCAGGTTGTCCCTAGATTGTCCCCCATCCTAGACTGGGGGGCTCATCCCCCCGCCTCTTGCTTTACTAAAATAAGACGAGCAGAGGAAGAAATGAAGAGTCTGTATGAGAAGATTAGAGGGAGAATGAAGGGGACAGATGGTGACAAAGGTCCAGAAAATAAAAATAAGCTGCTCTTGTGAATGTTGAGGTCTCCGCCTTCTCCCACACCAACACCCCCCCCCCGCCCCGGGGAAAACCGCGTCATCGGGGGCGTCCTGTGCCCTGCTGCACACACGGACACGGGGAGAGGGTAACGCCAAACCATCTGCAAAGAGTCATCCGAAGAAAGGTTTACAGGTAGCACGAGAATGAGAGGAAAGCAGAATTAAAGTGAGAAAAAAGAGAGAATGTGCAGGAATAGAGAAAATCTGCCTTGGTTAGAAAAGGGGTGTTTGCGGGAAGATAAAGAAGATCTCTGAGCAAAGCCTCATAACCAGATCTCTAGAATTCCCTTTATTTCATGTATTTTCAACAGGAAATGATGACTGGTTCCCTAAAACCTCCTGACTTTTCTACACTGACACACTCCTTCCACTTTAGCTGATATCCTTCCGTCTCCAGGGAAGACTCAGGGATTCTGAGCCACATAGGTACGTGTATATGCACACGTGTGCGCGCACACACACACACGCACACAAAACCTACTGTTGCAGCCTAGCATCTCCAAGAACCTTTCATAAGGCCTCACAGACCTAAAGTAAGTTTGGTTTGCAAACACTGCTCTTAGGGCAACATCATTAATTAGATATTAACAGTGAGACCAAATGAAAAAAGAAAATGTCTTTTTAAAAACAACTTTCAGTTGGTCATTACTGCTTAATAAACCCAATACCCACGAAAACATGTAATCATCCAACACCGGTGATTCTCATGGCGGTGGCTTCCAGCTCGGTCCAGAGACGTTAAGTATGAGACTACGGCAGCGTACAGAAGACAGGCATGGTTGTCATGTGACTTTGGCAGATGACGACATAAATATGAAGCAGAGTCACATGGCTAAGCACAGTCTAGACACTAGTCTGCGTAATCATTCTCATTCAAAACCCATATATATGTAAATCACACCAAATACATATGAATTTCAATGGCCATGGTTAAAGCAGCAATGAACAGTGGGAGCTGAACAACTAGGATAATTAACTAGCTTAATTCTAAAAAAACCAGAGCTTAGCCTGGCTAGTATTACACAATCACACACCTCTATCTGGGACCTTTATAGTATAGAAACTTTATACTATAAAACATAAAGGGGCAACAGCTTTTGTTCATACTGGGCACAAGGAAGCACGCCCCAAGCAGAATTAGGAAGCCCCATCCATCCACAGCTTTATCTTACGCTCACGTTCGCGCCCATGCTGTGGAAGGACCACCACCCTGCCGGCACAGGTGCCTTGCTCTCTCTGGATCACAGCTCACGACTCGCCGCCCACAGTCTCTGGGTTCCTGGGCAGCCAGGACACCCCAACGAGGCCTGTCGAGACTGACACGTTCCTAACAAAAATGAGCGCGAGTCTGGCCATAGCCTCGCTCCTGCTGGAAAGGAGGTGGTGTTACTCCAGGATTAGAAAGTCAACTAAAGGTTTGATTTTTTTCCTCTTATCCAAAACCGGTAAACCTGTAAGGATCTGGGGTACAAAGACTAAACAAAAACAAAAGGAACAATGCTGAACTAGAATAGGGAAAAATCAACACACTACTGATTTTAATCTTCTGTGCTAAGAGCGCAGCCACTCACTTCGTGCAGTAATGTGTGCCTTCCCGGACGGAAGGCGGGACTTCACTGCTCCATCCCTAACCCTTCCTAGGGGCCTCCACCCACCCCCCACGCTGCCTAAGTCACCCCAGGGTCTTTAGTCCCTGTGATGCTCTGCCAGTAGGTTTCACTTCTGGACAGAAAGCAAACGCTACCTGCAGTTCTCCCACAAGAAGCTTCCTGAGCAATAATTAAGGGTCTTGACATACTGTGACTGGTTTTGACATATTTTTTCTTTTAGTGACAAAAACCAGTGTCTTCCAGGATCTAACTCGTTCACTGCTCTGTGTAAGAACAACCAAGACCCTCCATCGGCACCTGATGTTTTCGGAGCCCACTGAGTTAAAATCCTCACACATCTTACACGTTTAAAGATCCCCATAGGCTTAAATGCGGTACTGCTCACCGGTGTGAAAAGCACTTAATATGCACACGGGTAATACTGCTGGAGGACCATCACGGCACAACGCATCTCCCTGAACCTAAGATGCTGCTAGACAGACACCCAATCACTTTTCGTAACGAAACTACGATTCACCATCAACCGTAAGACGCAGGCTGTAACATCTTTGAAACTGGGCTGCAAGTTACAAACAAGGAAATATGACATAAGAACAGCTTAAACACAGTTTGGTAACAGCTTTTCTAATATGACTGAAACATCCAAATATTTTCCGAAAATACAGTAATCAGATCGATGTCTCTTGCCAGAATACTTCCGGGGTCTTAAGTAGTCAAATCCTGGAAGCAGATGAAACTGAACTACAAATACTGAGAGGAAAACATACTGTCCTCTCAAATCATCATTTCAGGATAAGGATTATATATACTTTGAAACATTCCTTCTCTGGCTTCTCTGATTTTCAAATAGATGGCTATTGCACAGTTTGTAAAATAAAAAGGCACTCAGCACCACTAACTGTCATTCACTGTCTAATTATGAGTGCCCACCTTGGAGGAAAAGCATCAGAAACGCAGAATCTACCAACAGTTTGGAGCCAACTGCAGCTGGAATCCTAATCACGACTAATGCTTATAATATAGTGTCTTATACGGTGTCTTTAGGGTAATAACGAACCAACTTCTGAGTTCGAATCTCCCTTCAGTCATTAGGTGAAAACAAGTTTGGTGTTCTCATTCCAGTATTTAAATGCATGCACACCACCACCAAAAACAAACACCTCATTTTGCCAGAAAAGATACAGCGGAAAACAGACTTAGAACAGACTAACTGCATTTTAAAAACGATGACAAATCCCACATTTGCAAAGAAAGTGGATGTAGCAAAGCTCCATGAGGAAGTGATATATCCAAGTATCCCGGCCGAGTCCAAACGCCTCTGCCCTTCATCCTCCCCTTTAGGAGGCCACAGTCATGTACAGATGGAAAAAAAAAGATTAAGGGTCACTTGAGAGAGGAGAGCGGACTTTTGGGGAGGAGAGCAGGCCCCCCTCTGGGTCTCCTCCAGGGATGAGGCAGCTGCCAGCCCCCTGGTGATCTAAGGCAGCTGATGCCAATTAGCATTCTGGACTCTCCCCAGTGGGAGCAAACTCCGACAGAAAAGGTCTTTGTCTCAGGCTAAGACTAGGGAGGAGTTTTCCTTTGCCTTCCTTGGCTGCTAGAGGACGGAGGGGGGGGGGGGGGAACACGGGACGGGGAGTGTACATCTGAATCGTGGTCATCTTCAAAAGCCGCTGTGGGTTTGGGAGTCATAGGAAAAGCCCTGTCCACTCCACAGTCTGAGCACAGAGCAGTGCATAGGACTAGTAGGGTTTCTTAATGACTCCTGAAAATGTTGTTTAAACTCTCTTGTTACCAAAATTCTGTCTCCTTCCACTGCCAGCAGGCAGACCTCCAATGAGCCCGATTGGGAGGACCCAGGAGGTCTGGGGGGTGCTCTCCCCAGCAGCCCCTCCTTACAGAATTAAGCCTACTCATTAAGAGCTGAACAAAAACAGGAAGGGCCATTCATTAGTCACTCTATCTTTACTAGATGGAGAGAATACTAATAAAATGAAATACACGGGTATCTCTGGCAGATTTCACCGCCAAAAGGTATATACTTAGAATGAAAATAGCCATTGACTATCCATTTTAGAAAAAAAGTTTACAAGTTTGTTTTAGTTAACGACTACCAACCCCTTCTTTACGGGACTGTGAACTGGCAGAGAAATGAGGGCAGATCACCTCACTTGGCAAACCCCAGCGACATCTGAGAGTGTATCACACCAAGCTGAATTAACCAAAATTAATTTTTATGACTCAGACATATGAAGAGTTCTGCAACTTAACTTCACTGATAATTCAACCAGACAGAGGCGAACACGACTCTGCAGGGAAGCTTCTAGAGCAAAATGAAGGTCCAGGATCTGGTCGAAGGAAGGAATGGAACGTTCTTTAAAATTAATCCGCGTCCATCTCAGAAGACCCATCAGCTCCAGAACAAAAACCCCAACAGAAAAATGACAAAATTAACATAGCTGCCCTCGTGACGTCTTACTCAACAAGGAATACTGCCTTGAACACATTTCAGACAAACAGACATGCTCCCTAGTTTTGCTACTGAGCCAACGGACTTCTGAGACCCCAAAGTCTAACCCTAACGGCCCTGAAGCGCTTAACCTGCTCTTTCTGTCGACAGACACCACCACGTAGGACTTTACTTGACTCAGCGAAGTGTTCTATGAAATCTGCTATATTTCAGCGAGGCTGTGTCACTCGACTGGGCTCTAAGAGCAGCGTGGTGAAGAAGAGAACTGCAGAGCGGCACCGTCCACCGGGAGGGGCGTGGCAGGGTGGTAACTTCAGGCTGTGACGAGACGGTGCAGGACGGCAAGTACAACCCATTTTCCTCAACGTCTCTCACTCACGAAAAACCTGGGGAGACTGGTGCTTGCAAGGAGGCCAAGACACACCTCTGGGATGACCCCTGACCAACAAGCACAGCATGACGAATGAACACGGTGAGCTAACTCAAATCACAAAGTCAGGTAAGACCCATCGCTATTTTCTCCAGGATCTAAACGAAACTATGAGAACTTTCCAAAGTGTCAAGCCCCAATTTACAGGACACAATTCCCCAGGATACAAGTTGCTTCGATAGTCTAACTTGAAATAAATCACATCAATACTTGATTTTAGAACCCATCCATTTTCCTCCTCCATTGGGGACCCTTTAGTATGGCCCCTAAAGTAAGAGCTGAAACCTAGGTCCCCACAGAGATGGAAAGCAGATCTCCTGGGTAAGGCCCAGAGTGACCAAAATCAAATCCGCCACCAAAACACTTGATTGTCACCCCAAAATATGCTCTTTGACATGGGATTATTTTAAGCTAAAGGGACTTGAAAAGCAGCAGGGACAAAAAAGGTGCTCTGACCTCCCCTTTTCTCCCTGAAAGCAAGCGATAAAACTCCCATATGAAAGGCAGCATCCTTCCTATACCAACTGGAAAAAACATTCTTATCACCAGAGCCAGGGGATTGAGGCCAAAAGAATTCTGTACAAGCAAGCCTCTTATCTTCTCTTAGCTGTCCCATATGGTTTAGTTACTGGTCCACAATGGCATCTCTCTGTTCAACCTGGTACACAGACAGAGTCTTCTTTGAGTCTTCGTTTTCCTTGTGAAGGCTCCCATGTATATACAAGATAGACAAGTTAGCAAACCTGTTCGTTTTCGTTTTGTTAATCTTTTATTACATGATCAAGAACCTAAAAGGGTAGAAGGCAAGGGTTTTTTTCCTCCCCTACATAACCAAACCTGTAATTATATTATGAGACCAGAAAGAGATCAGTAATCCAAAATGCTCAGAAGATGACAAAATAATATATTCTTAACATCAGCATTTTGCCATTGGTAACACCGGTGTACAAGTATATTTAGATAACTCCACACGTTTCAATGTGTACACAGAAAGAAAAAAGAAGAACTGTGCCCTAAGATTACCTCTGGATTACAGAGGTTTTCTTCTTTAACTTGCCCAATTTTCAACAATGCTATTTTCCTACGTGGGGGAAAGTTAAGAGTTTCGAGTAGAGGCGTTAACTCCATAAGCATCCAAATGAGTTTCCTTCTGGCCGTTCGCATGTCCAGCTCCCCCGCCCTCCCTGGACAGGGGGCCCTCACGCCCCCCTTGCTGGTCCCGAGTCACCGCCAAGCTCCCCGCTCCGGCCACTCACTCCAGCGCTCAGCTGTACGGGGAGGGCGAGGGGAGTTTGAAGAATGGGAACCTTGCTGGTTAACCTGCCTCCCGCTGGGTCAGCGACACCCAGAGCTCGGACCTCCACGGTCACATCTTCCTGTTGGTTCCAATGGTACCAATCCAGGCCCATGACTTTCTGAGATCAGAAATTTCCAAGCTCAAGTTGTTTCCGGAGCAGAGGAGAGGTACCTGGAGCCCGGGATCAACCATCGCGCCAGCTTCACCTTCCTGACCTGCCCGAGGGCCCTGGACAGAGTCTTGCCTCTGTGCCCACGCCCTTCCCTAAGCCAGGGGCGAACTCCACCAAGAGCACTGAGCACATGTTAAAACCTGAAAGCCAGGCCCTAGTAAGCGGTGGCAAGAAGGAGCACAGCTCTGGAGGAGCTATGAGTGTGGACAACATCACACGTCTGTGCGCTTCTGACTGGCCCCATCGCGCACCCACACGCACAGAGCCCCTACTTACACAACTGACACGGCAAGTCAGTCAAAGGCTGGCTCTGAAAATAGCCTGCAAGTGAAAAGGACAAAGGCCAAACTTCTGTTCCTGGCTAAGAAGGAGGGTCAAGGGCCAGATGTACTCCCACTTGAACAACTACAATAGATAAAACGAATGAACGAGTTTTAGGACCCTGCACACCAGGGATTGAAGGACAGTGAGCTCTGAGAGACGGGAACACGAGGAAAGACCTACAAATGCCGAGCTGCTGCCCCGGGAGATTCCAGGCTGCAGCAAAGCGAGAGGAAACCCCACCGAAGCCCAGAGGATGCTGAGCTGAGGACACAGAGCTGAGGGCAGCTGGAGCGTGCAGGACAGAGGTCAGGGAGGAGAGATGCAGAGACGGGGCAGGAGATCTGAGCAGAGCACCCAACACATCCTCCTGAGGTCAGGGGAGGACCCCCAGAGGATCGGGGAACAGTGCCTGCTGCCACTGTCCAGACTGGAAAATCTCCGCATTCACAGGAACTTGGGCACGGCATTCAGGAGGCTCCTGCCGCAGCAGTGCGGTAAAATTAGCTCTAGACTAAATGCTGATCTGACCCCAAGGAACGGACCTTAAAAGGCTCAGACGGATTCCAAGTAACTAACTACATCCCAGGCGAAAGCTCAAGAATATTACAAGAATATAAAACGTCCAAATACCCAATAAGGTACAAATCACATGGCTGGCATCCAATTAAAAATTATGGGGGGGGTGGAAGGGGGTCAACTGAAATGAACCCAGGTAATGGAATCAGCGGACAAAAACACCACACCACCTACAACCTACACCCTTGCAGGTAATAACCACTACGCCTTTCGGGGCATCTGCCGGTGAAGGAATCTGAGACTCAGTTTGTTTTATATGGCTCATTAAATTAGAACCCAGGGTGTTCAGAACACAACAACTTGGATTTACAGATGTTCTGATTCCTCTACCAGGGTGGAAGGCTAAAGACCCTCACCTCCCAACAACATAGAGACCATCTGGTCCCACTTTCCCACCACTAAAGGAATATCATCATAATTTTGAAAATTTTAAGTCACACATAGGAAATCAACTGAACAAAATTAATGTGCAAAATATGCTTTCGATGAGATCGTTAAAATAACTTTTGTTTGATCTCAATCACTATAAGCAAGCTATTTAGTTCATGCCTGAATCAAAAGTATAGAAATTGCCAAAATCAAGCAAGTAATAGACCATACTCTCTGCCAGGGTCGGGATGGGTAGTGACTGGTGGTGGACGGTGTCCAATGGCCAGTATTTACAAAGCTCAGTGATCTTCTAATTCTGACCTCGAGCATCACAGTGGCCAAGCAAAGATTTTGGGGCATGTTTCATGGTTTTACCTTGACCTTTCCCTCACCCTTCCTGTCTCCCTCACCTCCCACCCTCACGAGCTACCCTAATTCCTGCTTATATGATCTGTGTCATGATATACCACAGCAGGTGAGCGCAAGAGGAGAAAGAAGCAAGGACAGTCTAGAGAAAAGTAATCAGATCTTCCTTCGGTCAGCTATCTTGCAAGTGTCATGGTGTTAAGCCAAAATAGGAAGTAAGTACCTCCAACCTGGCTCCTGGCGCTTCCTGGATAACAGTAATCTGCAATCGTGTGCCAATCGTGGCAACAAGGAAATAAGCCTTAGTGTAAAGGTGTGTTTTGTTACTTTCAAATAATTCTCTTCACTGTGGGTAATCTGCGTATCTGGAAAGGGATTCCCTCTTTGCTCTGAAATGGCAGTTTCCACTCAAATACCATGAACTGGCCTGACACAACTTTACAGCCTGCAGAAGTGTCTGGGGGATCTTCATGGAAACCACGTGTGAAGAGCCGTTCCCTCAGCTCTGAGGATGCTTCCACAGAAGTGACTCAAGAAGACAAGGACCGAGTTCCACAAGTCTTTGGGGCAAAGAGAAAACAGAAACGAGATAGTCTAACTCCTGACAGACACCCCCTTTCCAAAAGCTTTTAGGCAACAAAATTCAGGTAAGTGCATCACGGGCAACATTACACGGCATCCGCGCTCATCCAGGGGGACTTGCGCGGATGTGGACCGCCCCAGTGCTTCTCAAAACTCCTTACTTGGGCCTCCTGGTGGCGCAGTGGTTAAGAATCTGCCTGCCAGTGCAGGGGACACAGGTTTGAGCCCTGGTCCGGGAAGACCTCACATGCCGCGGAGCAACTAAGCCCGTGAGCCACAACTACTGAGCCCGCGTGCCACAACTACTGAAGCCCGTGCACCTAGAGCCTGTGCTCCGCAACAAGAGAAGCCACCGCAGTGAGAAGCCCGCGCACTACAACGAAGAGTAGACCCTGGTCAACGCAACTAGAGAAAGCCCGCACGCAGCAACGAAGACCCAACGCACCCAAAAAAAACCATATATATATATATATATCTATATATAGATATATAGATATATATATATATTAAAGTTTACTTGGCTGCCCCCCACCCCTTTAAAAACAAAAACACAAAAAACCTCCTTGCTTGTGAGTGATTGGTGCCTCACGACCGCGGGCGGAGAAAAGCTACAGGATAGCCTCAGTGATTAAACCTCGTCTCCTTATTTTCCAATTCCAACTAGGAAAATAATCTAAAACGCCTCTCCCTTCTACTGT
>NW_020173116.1:11541312-11558646 GCF_003031525.2 Neophocaena asiaeorientalis asiaeorientalis | reverse complement strand
CCCTGCATCGGCAGGCGGACTCTCAACCAGTGCGCCACCAGGGAAGCCCTACTTTCTCCTACTTTTTAGAAACATACCAAATCACATGAAGAGAGAAAATGGGAGGAATACAGAACCCTAACCCTGAGCCCCAGACATGCACCTGAGCAGCCGACGGGGGGTCTGACCCTGTAGGATCCACCCCCTCCCCTAGACTAGATGGGGGACTGACCTCCAGTCTTAATAAAACCCAAAGGGAAGTTCTGCTGTGAGCCAGACCAATCCATTCAGGTACAGCCCACGGTACAGTTTGGTCCTTCTTGGGAAAAGTCTTGATGGATGCTTTATACTCCGTCAGAAATTTATACAATGTGTCCCCGAGCCTCCCAGCTGGAGACACCCTTCCCCCCAGAACAGCCACCTCCCCCCCAGCTCTGCACCACAGTCACACCAGCTGCACGGCTCAAGCTGCAGAAGAACCTAGAAAGGCAACGAAAACATCCAGTAGCATAAAAACCATGCATCTGGGGACAGACAGATCGTCATCTGTCTCAGCACTCAGCCCCACAAAACCCCGCTTCAAATCTACCTCCTGGGCTTCCCTGGTGGCGCAGTGCTTGGGTGTGCTCACCCATCCAGCACAGAGGGAGAGGTCCCTGTTACAGCATCATATATAAGCCTGCTGCAATAAGGTTTGCTGGTGCAAAGGCTCTCTTACTGAGGACCCTAGTCCTGGAAGGCTTCTCCTCCCGCGAGCTGCCAGCTCCGTCTTCTGAACCAGGCTCACGTCCCAGGGATGGGTCACAAAGCTGACGACGATGCCTGGCACCTCGCTCCCCACCCGGCCCACCCTCCCTGCTCTCACAACAGTGAGAGGCCCACGTACCGCAAAAAAAAAAAAAAAAATCTACCTCCTCTGTGAGGACATAAGCTCCAGGAAGGCAGGGACTCCACCCTGCTCACGTCCAGGCCCCTGACAGGCCCTGTCAGACTAAATGTGTGCACTGTGTACAGCTGGAGCTGAGACAGGTGATCTTCAAAGTAAGAAATAAAAAGTTAAAAAGAGTAAATCTCTGAGCCTCAGTTTCCCTGCATGCAAGAGGAGGAAACTCTACTCCATTCTTGGCTGGGGAGTCACACCCCAGGGTGGAGGAATAGGAAAGTCAGGTAACATGCAAAGACCGCCATGGCGCCCGGCACACGGCAGGTACTCAAACGTGAGGTTCGGAAAACGAACTCTACAATGATCTTTTTTTTGCTCTATAAACTGATGTAATACAACTCCGAACACGAAGCGTGCCTGCGGCAGCCTGTCAAGGGCAACCCCGGTGAACTCAGACCAGCGAGCTCGGTGTCACCCGCCCTCGGGCAGCAGGTACGTGGACACTTGCCAGGCTTATCGACTCCCCGCTGTGACGGCTGAGAGGCCAAGCGAGGGCGCCGGCCCCCGACAAGAGCAACAGCCAGATCCTGAAACGGTCGTCTCACCGCAAGCTGACTGCACGGTCTGCTCAGGCCTCCCGCTAGAGAACAGTTAGCAACGTGCGTCTTCAACCACGTGTCACCTTCTCATACAAGGACGCACCGATAAACTACAGGGGCTCCTCTTGGGAAAATGTGGAGAGATGCCAAAACTCCAGATACCAAAAGGATGGGAGGAGAGAGAGAACCAATTATCTTCATTATGTGATTCAGTTAGAAAGAAGATGACTCAGTGCTGAGACTGGTATTAATCAACTGCATTCTGAAGCTTTTAAGGAGCGTCACAGCTACGAGGGGGGACAAACTCACCCTGCTACAGCTTCATTCCCAGTATTTTCATTCGGAGACATGTTGTGATCACAATAAACGGCACTGCTGATGGTGAATACTATTTGTATTTTATCAGAAAATAATGTTTCTTTTGACTGTGACTTTAAAAGATATACAGAGTTGCTGTTTAAAACGTGAATTTTATCGCATACAGGAATAAAAATTGTTTTCCAGAAAACAAATTTTTAATTTTAAGAGTGGAAGACAATAATACAGGATTAAGGCTCTCCGATATAAAGAGGCAAACAAAAAGTTTCCACAAATTTTGAAGATGCAACTTCAATGTCGTATCTTAACCTCACTTCTTTTACCTCAGATAGTCCCCTATCCCCTCAACCAGCAGTTATTTAAAGCAAAGGAAAGGTGCAGATTCCTTTGTTTCAGCAAACTGTTATTTATCACTTTATATAGAACTTCAGGGCAGGGTACTACATGCACAGTTCACAAAGCTGTAATAAGTCATGCTGGTCTAAAACTAGCTCCGTGAGATCACGGTACCTAATACATCTTTCCTCCTTTTACACGCGCGTGCGCGCGCACACACACACACACACACACACGCACACTGCGGAGAGTAAGCTGCAGGCTGGAACTGCTGGAGAGGGACCGGAAAAGCCGGCCTGGGACATCACAGACGCAACGGTCACCCAGACGCTCCCTAAAGAGCACCCAGCACGCCCCCCACCGACCCCCGGACCACCAAGCGCCGCCCTATGTGCTGAGTGTCTGCGAAGCAACACACACAGTGAGAGTCCGCGCGGCCCTGGGGTCAGGCTGGCCACCTCGGAGTGGGTGTGTTAAAACGAACTCTCAGGCCAAGAGTCGGGCCACAGAGACCCTGTTCTGCCCTCAAGGCGATGAGGCTGGAGAAGGGAAGGGGAGGGGAGGGGAGGGGAGGGGAGGAAACCAGGGCCGTCACCACCAACACAACGTACAGAGTCACTACCTCAATGGCGTCTCCACCGAAATGCAAACCAGTTAGTTCCGTCTTCAAATACATTTCTCCAGTGGAAACCCGGAAAGGTCACTCACCAACCCAAACTCCCACGCACGAAGAAGGGTGTCATCCTGGTGGAACCAGCCCCTGCCATCCACCTGCAACCAGCAGCACAAACCACCAAATTCACCATCTGCCGGGACTCCAAACACGAAGGCCGAGAGTTTGAGATGTCACATTTCTCGACGGCCTTTTAGCAAGAACCATGTCCCTGTGTAGGCTCCTCCAAGGAACACGTGCATTCAGTCAGCTGGCTGAAGGCCACTTCTGCACAGATGGCAGCCAGGGGCAGGATGCAGAGGTGGAGAGACACACCAGGAAAGGGCATCAGGCTGCCCCCGGGGGAGGGGAGCCCTGCCAAGGTGCAGGCGGGCAGACCTTCCAGAGAGAGTTGAGGGGCTGGAAGAGCCAGCACAGGAGGGACCCAGACCAGAGGGATCTCAGAACACAGGATGAAGCAAGGACGCTCAAAGGACGCAAAAGCACGTCCACAGCACCAGAGCCTGGACTGAGTGAGCAACGAAACTAAACACATCTGTAGGAGAAATCAGAAAACACCCTCTTTTCCTGCCAGGCTCAGGATAAGCTGGCGACCTCGCGTCTGTGCATGGATGTTTACACGTGCGTATACTCACTAGCTGTCTGTCTGTGGAATACTGAGCCTTGGGCTAAAACAGGCACACAGAGCGCTGTAGCCTCTGTCTGCAGAATTCATTAGATTGATTGGTTTATCTAACTAAGCGCAGATGCAGGAGGGGGTGAGACTGAGTTTAAAATTTAAGGTTCTCTACGGCTTTTAAAAGGAAGAAAGAAATGCCTCTGGAGTTAAGAGTCCACAGTAAATAAAGGGTTAATTTGAAGCTCGCTGTTCAGAGCTAAGAGCCCCTCAGTGGCTAATTTTAACTGAAGACAAGGACATCCTTAACTATTTTGGGGGGGGGGGTCATAAAATCTTAGAGATATAATAAGTAACAAATTCTAGAGACCCATGTGTTTTTAAATAGCATGTTGAGCTTTTTCAAATATTATAAAAACCAGTGTCAATTCAGGGAAAAGGCTTCCGCACAAGTGATTAAACTTTAATTACGTAAATAAATTATAGTATGTAGTAATTCATAATATAAATATAATTAAGTTAATATATACACATTAAAGAGATATATAAAGGAAAAAACCCAGTGGTACCATGGAATCTCCCCTAAACATTCCATCTAAAAATGTACACGAGGGCTTCCCTGGTGGCGCAGTAGTTGAGAGTCTGCCTGCCGATGCAGGGGACGCGGGTTCGTGCCCCGGTCCGGGAAGATCCCACATGCCGCGGAGCAGTTGGGCCCGTGAGCCATGGCTGCTGAGCCTGCGCATCTGGAACCTGTGCTCCGCAACGGGAGAGGCCACAGCAGTGAGAGGCCCGCGTACCGCCAAAAAAAAAAAAAAACTAAAAATGTACACAAGCTGCTACGAAATGCGTCTCAGACACAGCAAACCTTCTGAGATTTGAATCAAAGTAAATTCGCTCTGATTGTCTGTCCACAGTCTTCCCTGCTGTTTCAACCACCTACTCTACCAAAATGACCATTTCTTAAACTTCAAATGAAGAAAGTTAGCATGTCTCCATCAGCGCTGCACGAAATGATTTAGAGGCAAAAACTCAGTAAGACGATGGTACTTTGAATTCACTGAAATCTTCAAGTCTGCACTGAAAACCATTCTTGGGCTCTTGAGTCACTCGTGCCTTCTCCATCAAGTAAGTACCCATTGGCATCATTCCACTATACACCAAATAATTTTCATGGAGTTGCAGGAGAAGATAAGTACATTGTCAGACCAGCTGTGCCTGGTGTGCCTGCTGCCAAAGCACACTTGGAGACCCCACGGCTGTGCCCATCCATCAGGCGTGATGTCACAGCCCCACTTAGAGACAGCCTGGCAGCCGGCATCTCCCTCCCACACAAAGGAAGCAACAGATGCTGGAGATGATACGGAAACAAACACTGGGACTGAACCACCTCAACTATTCAACGGAGGGAAGGTGTAAGTCAAGTGTCAATAGAAATACACAGAATCTACCACAGAGGTTTCGAACAGTCAGGCTTTTTTAAGTCATATGCTGCCTCCTTTCCCTAACTTTGCTTTTCCTTGTATTCAGATAAGTTAAAAGAATAAAGACTATGGCAAACACCTTGTCATTTAAGGAGCATCTGTCAAGGAAAAGTATATTAAGTAACCAGTATGTACAGTGGCAATGAGTGCCCACTTTTCAAGATCTTAGTAAAAACTACAAAGTGCTTCTCATCACATGGTGTTATGAGATTACTCAAACTGGCCTATTCTGACGGAGTTCACAATCTAAAGGACACACCGCCCAAACACAGTACACACACAGAAGTAGCCACTACGTGAATAGAGAGAGTAAACGCGCACTATCAACAAGCTTACAGGAAGCAGTTTACTGTGAGGTGGCGACTGAAAAAAAGTTCTATGAAGTGTATGTTTGAGACTAGACAAGGCTAAGGAATTCGCCTTCTAAATTATTTAGGAGAAATCTTCCTAGGACAGGCACAAACTTATTTTTAAACTAAATGCAGCCACACAGATAAACACACGTGTTCAACTGGAAACTCTGAGTGATCGGCAGCGCTAAGAAACAGCTCCAATCCCAGACAAGACTGGAAACACGCCAGAAAGTCAGCCGCACTCACCCTGGTGGAGGCGGGCGCGCGGGGCGAGGGAAAACACGTTTCCGTCTTCCTATTTTCTAGATGCGTATGTTACTTTTAATGTTAGAGAAAAGGCTATTTCACCATTTAAAGAACAATTTCACATATATATGCATATATACATACCTCTCTATATATGAAACTAGAAAAATACTAATATTAACATGTTAACAGTAAACAAACCAAGGGGACAGAATTATGAAATGCTTTTTTTCATCTTTCTTTTTCTCTGGATTTTCTCCCTAGAATATCTACATTTCATAAATAAAAATAAAAACAAAAACAGTAATCTAGAAGTCATTTAAACTTGCGGTTCCAACTGCTTTATAGGGCCAGAATTTATAGACCACAAGACTCACCACTGTTAAGTGTGCTAAGCTTTCCTCGGGGGAAGGAGAGGATGAACAGAACTAAGCAGCAACATGCACAGGCCCAGAAGACCTCAAACATCTAAGCTCCCATGACCAGAGCAGTTAAGAAAACATTCTCCGCCTGTGATGACCTCAGCTTTACTAAAGCGGCCTCGGCTGTGAACTCTGCTGTATCAGAGGCGGGGTAGGGTCACAGGCACGGGCACTGTGGGGGAAGAGGAAGAGGCAGAGTCCTCGTACTTGCACAGTGCCAGCCAGCCCTCTCCACGAGCTCCAGGCCACCACCCCACGCACGGCGCACCCACACCATCCAGCACTCGGGTCCAGTTATCTCCAGCGCGACCAGCAAAGAAAGGAGCAATGCGCATCTGTTCTCCATCCTCCCCTAGGGGAAAACACTAACACAGAGGCAAATAACTAGGACTGGTGGTTACTGGTAAGGCGTGGGGCTTCTCTTGGAGAAATAACCACTCACTCTGTTAGACTTGACCGTGAAGAAGCATCTCTGATGTTCCACCTTCCGCCCCTTCTGTCTGTGAACTAAGCGAAGACGGCAGGTTCCCTAAACCTCCCCGCCACCACACACCCCACGTGAACCATGGTATCATCACGAAGCACTTACACAAGCACAGCAAGACATGTCGCTGTACTTCCTCAAACCAGCATAAACACGTGTCGGGTTAGGTAAAAGAAGGTAGGGGAGATGAGAGGAAAAAAAAATACCACTGGAACTGGGTGAGCAGTATCACCCACACCACCCTCATCATTCGGAAGAGTCAGGACCACGTGCACGGGGACATCATTCAGTGTCAAGACCACGTGCCTCCTTCAGAGTATCAGGTCCACATTTATCACACCATCAAAACTGTCAGGTCCGCAAGCACCGCATCGTATGTGACAGTCGAGTCCAGTCCGGCCCCTGCTCTCGCAAAGGTCCAAAGAGACACTGCTGCTGGACCTCGTGATTCCAAATTTTAACCTCCTCTCTCTCAAGGGTCTTCTTTTCCTTGCACCTTTTGAACAAAACCATCTCTGCAGCTATTTTCCAAATAAACTGTTTTCTTCTTTCTAAACTACTTAAGGAGAAACAATAACTACGGGGTCTTCTTTAGTTCTAGCCTCAGGCAAAAACACATCCAGCCTCTCCAGTAAGTGAACAAAAGTGAGAGGAGACTAGATGTTTCCTTGAAATGAAACCACAACAAGGAGGGTGCCAGCTCTTTCCTGGTATAAACACCTTCTCTCTCTCTCTCACTCACAGAAGAGGTCACCCAGGGGCCCACGGAAGGGGACTCGTCCTCAGGAAACACCACATGGCCACACAGTCCCTCGACCTAACAGTTACGCCTGTTCCTGCTGCCCTAAGGCTACAACAAAATGCCTCACCAGAGGCTTTGCTGTGTGTTGTCTTAAAACACCTTTGTGGTCAGAAAGGAGAGAGAGCAAGTGCTGAGAGGGTCTCCTGTGAAGGTCTGGGAGGGGCCGTGGCTGGGGCAGGGGGAGGGGGACTGGACAGGGCATGCTGGCCCCCATAGAATGGGCTGGAATCCCATTTGTCAGGGTCCATCTCCCCGTCTGCATGTCACCCCAAACCTCTATCCCTGAAGCGGGGAGGGGAGGACCCCTGCCAAGATCGCAGGGTCAGCAGAAAAATGACCAGCGGCTCAAAGAGGATGAACAGTCAGCAGCGGTGTGACGTGGAGACTCCTCGAGGGCGCTGGGTAAGAACTCTGCTGGAGACCTGTCACAGCAGGGAAACTCAAAGCCAAGGCAGATGGAGTTCAGAGAGAAGTTCCCACTTTATCCCCGATCATTGGAAGTTAGCGACGCCGACTTTTCTCTTAACTCTTGCAGTTAAGCAGATAAAATTAAACCAGAAAAGAAATATTTAATCATGCCCAAAACACAAGAAGTTAAGAAGCGAAGGTCTGTTTTCCCTATAATGTGCACCTGAGCGTCTCTTACCCGTTCAAGGAGAACTTCCTCCACCAGGTCAAGTTCCTTGTTTCTGTAGCGATTCAATTCAGCACCTGCTACGTGCAGGACTGGCACCAGGCTACTGAGCGAGCTCCACGCCCCCCGGAGGAGACTGTTCTCTTGGAAGCTCGTGTGACGTCGCAGAAGACTAAGAGCAGAGAGAATAAACAAACGCTCTCTACGTGCAGCAGCGTGAATGGCTCTCGCAGTCAGTAAGGTCAAGTCAAAGAAGCAGACACGGGGCTTCCCTGGTGGCGCAGTGGTTGAGAGTCCGCCTGCCAATGCAGGGGACACGGGTTCGCGCCCCAGTCCAGGAGTAAAAAAAAAAAAAAAAAAAAAAAAAAAAAAAAAAAAAAAAAAAAAAAAAAAAAAGAAGCAGACACAGCAGTACCTATGGTTCCCTGCACATCAACCACAAACACAGCAAACGTAATGGATCGCGTTAGAAGTCGGGAGGGTAGTTACTCTTGGGGGAGGAGTGGTGACCGGAAGGGCCACCAGGCGCTCCTGGGCTGCCAGCTACGCTCTGTTTCTTGCTGATTCGTGAGTGGGGTGGGTTCAGTTTTCAGAAATGTCCTGGATTTGTCATTTGTGCACTTTTCTGTATGCATGTCATACTTCACACACACACACACAGAGGCAAGATTCACATGTGTAAGATTTTCTTACAGACTCACAAACTATGCTAACTTCTTATGAATTTCAAATACACAGAAGCAGAAAAAACAGCTTACAAACCCTCTTGTACCTCTAATCCGGAGTCAACAGTTACTGACCCATGGCCCAGACGTCCCACAGGCCACCACCGGCCACGACGATTTTGAGCCAAACTGGATACCGTTTGAAGGCAGCACCGACAGGATTTCCTAACAGACGGGGTGAGCGGTACGTGGCAGGAAGGCAGCGGTCGCAGGACGCCAGGGCTTCTGTGCCCTGAGCAGAAGGCGGGAAGCCCCCCCGACGGAGAAAGGAAACGGCTGTGGGTGGAACAGGCTTCGGGGGAAGATGAGGGACTCACAGGAGACCAGACATCCAATGAGATGCTGCACAGAGTCCAGGAGAAGAGTCTGATCCCCAGGCCTGAGGCTGCTACCCCTGCGGAGGCCTGTGTGCAAAGCTGCGGCCTACGCTGGCACCCGGAGCTTGGATCTGGGAGGGTTCCCAACATCCCCTGGATTGAGAAGGGTGGCTCCCTGTTCCTGGGGTGTTTGAACAGACAATACGGTTTATGCTGAACACCTACTTCCCGGCAGGGAGTCTGAAATTTCAGGTGCACGCCAGGCAGAGGGCGCTTACGTGACCAGCTCCAGATAAAGCTCCAGGCCCTGCGTCTCTGAGGAGCTTCCCTGGTGGAGAGCACTGAACGCGTGTTAGGACAGCTCACCGCTGGAGGAATCATGTGCCTGACTCTGCTGCGACAGGACTCCTGGAAGTTTGTGCATGGATTCCTTTGGACCTCATCCCATGCGCCTCTTCGCCCTGCTGACTTTGCTCTGTGTCCTTCCTTGGCTGTAAATCACAGCTGAGGGCGCAGTTATAGACGGAGCCCTGTGAGTCCTTCTAGGGAATCATTAAGCCTGGAGATGGTCTTGAAGACCTCCAATGCACAACTTTTTTAATAAGTTTGCTAGGAATGGAAGAAGGGAAGTATCAAGATTTTAAAATCAAATTTTGCATTTAGAGCCCCCAAATTAAAAAAAAAAAAAGCAGCTGGTGGGGAGGGAGGATGGGATTGTTAAAGTACAGTGTCCGTATTTTTAAAAACAGCAATTCAGGTTGTACAAAAATTGCTGGGTGTTTTCTTTAAATTCAACTATTTGCTTTCCTTAGAAAAATGCCTTTGATTCATGAAATGACAGGGAAGCTGCATCTGCCTGGAGAGCAGGGCTCATCAACGATCACAAAGAGCTCCTTTTCACGGCAAGTTTTATTTTACCAAGAGATTAAGAACAGCTCCTTCTGGAGCAAAATTAATCTTTCTATTCCACCCTACATCTGAGAAGAGTCTGCATTAAAAAGACGAAGTGTTTAGTAGTTGTTTAAATGAATGAGTTAGTGCAACTTCATGAACAGCATTTCAGGGCACGAAAACAAAAGCCCGCAAACCATGGCTGACATATGCCCTTTCCGGTCCCAATGAACACAAACTGCATCTGACCAAAACCATGAGTACTTGTTCTTATTTCCAGTAAGAATGGATGGTAATATTTTTCTTTTCCGATTTAATTTTCTTTCTTTTTTGTAAACCACAAAGCAACAGAAAAAATACATACATATTAAAATAAGGGCTGTCTCTATTGTTATAAAAGGGTGTATAGATAGGTAGATATAGGTAGATAGATATAGATATAGATATTTTTTTTGCCAACACTCAAAACACTTTGGAAATTCTCCTTTAAAATTGCCAGGACATTGTTCAGAAGCAGCAAACAGAAGCTGAGCGCCACCCATGTGATGGGCTCTGTCCAAAGCCTGGAAATGCTATGAGAATCCTAAAACAGTTAGCTCCCCACAGAGTTTATAACCCAGTACAGAATTAACATAAGCATGCAACGGTCATGTGGCTCTCCAGGTACCATTAAAACGGCCCTAGCAGACAGTTCACAGGGCCAGACAAAAGGGGTCCCGAAGAACCAGACAGTGTGACTACGCCAGGGGACAAAGAAGCCACCTGAGGCAGGAGCCTGCAGAGAGGATGGACACAGAGGAGGAGGAGAGGTCTGACCTCTGGAGAGGTCAGAGAACAGCTGCTCAGGAGGGCAGGTGTGTGTGTTAAAACGTCTTCAGCAAAAGTGATGAGTTATATTGTTTTAGTATCTTTAATGAGAAGGGAACAAAGGAACCCTCATTCACCATGTAAAAATTACATGCTAGACACTTTACATCTATTATATAATTTTAATTCTGACAAAAGCCTGTGAAGTAGGAATTATTATTCCATTTTACAGGTAGGGAAGCTGAAGCTTTATTAAATTGAACTTCAGGCCCTAGTCTACCAAAGGTGTTAACACTATCTTACAGTAAAAGCCAGGACGTGACTATCAAATAAATGCGCCCGACTTTCGACGAGGATCATAAACTATAAATTCACTCTGAAAAATATTTATAGGCCTCAAGCTTCTGTTCACAGGAAAAAGGAGAAAAGTAAATAAATCATTTTTATTAGTTCAGTGACCATTCTAAAAACAAAAGCCAGAAATGTACTCACTCTTTCTAACCACTGGTGATTTTAAGAGACTCCTTTACCTTCTTTCCTAGAGGAACGTAGTCCAAGTGTGAAGAGCAGGTTTTACTATTATTTATTTAAGATTAATGTGTCACACCTACAGTTATTTTTAATATTTTTTATTACAAAAAATGAGAAGGCTATAAAACACGGTCATACCTCCAAGAGTTCTCTGTTGCAACAATACATGACTGTAATTCTCTTGGACGATGAAACCAATACTGTACAACTATGACATGTTTCTCCGAGTGCCCACCAAAACCAGAACACGCTGTTCAATTCATCAAAGATTCGAGTATCTACAACTTACTGGGCATTGTGACTAGTTACCTGGCGCTAGTTAGACCCCAAGTACAGGACACAGAGCTGTGCTCCCCGAGTGAAGCAGGAGATGTCACCGTGCATCTAACTAATAAAGGAACCGGGGTGCTGCCCTGCAGGGAGCTATGGAACTCTGGGCAGGTCAATCAATCACCTTCATAACATCGTGCTGTCATCGGTACATAAAATGAAGGCTTTGCAGTGTGAAAAACATACACCACCTAATCTTAACCTGCCTCTACTTATTTACTTATGAAATAGACAAGAACAGGAGAATTTTCATATTTTGTAAGTTCCCAGTTACATTCTTTTTTTTTTTTTTGCGGTACGCGGGCCTCTCACTGCCGTGGCCTCTCCCGTTGCAGAGCACAGACTCCGGACGCGCAGCCTCAGCGGCCACGGCTCACGGCCCCAGCTGCTCCGCAGCATGCGGGATCCCCCCGGACCGGGGCACAAACCCGCGTCCCCTGCATCGGCAGGCGGACTCTCAACCACCACGCCACCAGGGAAGCCCCACATTCTTAAATTAGAAGAAATCAATCCCAAATAGAAACACATTCTATCCTTGACAAAAACAAAAAATCTAATCCTTTACAAAATCTCACTGTCACATCCTCACCAGCAGAGTTATCTTTAAAACACATCCACAGGTACCTATTTGCTGAGTGGTTTGGCTTAACCCTAAGTTAACTTCACATTACTTTTAGAGAAAGAAGGATAGTGGAAGGGGAGTAAGTTTGGGGGCGGGAAGGACTGGCAGTGTGGGATTAGCAGATGCAAACTAGTATAAACAGGCTGGATAAACAGCAGGGTCCTATACAGGGAACTATACTCAATATCCTGTGATAAACCATCATGGAAAAGAATCTGAAAGAGAATGTATATACGTATAACTGAGTCACTCTGCTGTACAGCAGGAATTAACACAACATTGTAAATCAATACTTCAAGAAAATTTAAACGTAAAATAAAAAAACAGAAGAGGAGCAGGCTTTACAGTCAGTCTGTTCTTGTGGCCCAAGTCGCACCTTTGTTCTTCCATCTGTTGTAGATGCAGGGGAGAAGGACATCCATGAATTCCAGCCGAGCCTGTACCACACCCAACGCAACGCCTGGCGCAAGTCCTTAAAAACTATCAGTTCACTTCATCCACTCTACACTTGATCATCACTGAAGATGAATTCTAGTATTTAGTGAACTTTTTAAAGAAGGAAGTATTAGAAATAGTACAAAATGCACCCTAGCTCTTTTGTAAAAGGTCCATGCTTATTTGCTCTACACCAGGTGTTCTCAATGGGGTGACATCGCCCTCTAAGGGGATGAAAAGTGGTTCTAAGAGGTGTAGGAAAAAAAACCTACCACTTTTATGTATAAAGATACACGTACAGTACATGAGCAGATGTGTGCAGACTGTAAATTTTCATTGGGGTGATTAGGAAAAAACAAAATCTTAGAAGTCTTCTTAGGGAGGTGAGTGTGAAAATAAGGGTGTGATTGGTGGGGACACAGTGGGACTACTGGTTCTCAAAATTACTGCCATATTTTTTAATTATAATAAATCAAAGCTTAATCAATTTCTAATGAACTTTAAGAACTTTTCTTCAAGGACTTGCCTTATACCAATATTACAATAATAATAAAGAGGTACAACTTGTGACCTTTATCTACAGGAGGGCTGAGGAAGACAATCCAAATTAGGAAGCTGAAATCTAATATCAAGATCATTCGAATTAAGTTAGAAGTTACTGAAGGTAAGAAAATGCCAGATAAAATTTAGCACCCCACAAACCTGTGTATCATTTCTCTCCCAGCAGCTAAGAGAGAGAAGGTAGTTTGTTAAGGCAGCTAAGAAACAGAAGATAAGGAGAGAGTATCTGGAAGAGGGGGCACACAGCCTGCCGCTGAAGCTGACAGCTGACACGGATGCACTGACCGCGCCCCTGACGATGGGGTCAGCCCCGTGGCCAGCCTGCCGGAGCCACAGGAGGCTGGGGGCCAGGAGCCAGGACCAAGCTCTCAGGCCTGCAGCATCTAACTGGCCTCTGAGGCCCAGAAGGAAGGGACAATAGGTCACAGTCCACAGAGACCTCTCCCTCCCTCCCTTCTGCTCTCACCTCTGTCCAGACAAGAGCAGCACGTTCAGTACATCGTGCCCCTGCAGCTCAACAGTGGTAAAGCTGTTAGGCTCACAGGGCCTCGCCCTGTCACCGGGGTGAGCGGGTTTGCTCCTTCCTGCCTGAGCGTGGACGCCCTGCGAGCAAGCATCCGTCTCCTCCTCCGTGGACCCAGCTCGGGTGGCACTCAAAGCCCATCAGAGCCCATCAGACGTGCCCTTCTTCTGTGGCACCTGCCTCCCCAGGCTGACCACGAGCAGAGGCTAGGTTTTACACAGCTCTCACTCTCCCATCACTAGGAGCGTGTGCCGGGAGCAGGGAGGGCACCCACCAAAACCTGCCGACCAGCGTCCTGCACCCCAGTGGGCATCAGGCCCAGCATCTTCCCATCCTCCAAGGAATATGCCTCAATCACCAATCACCAACGCTTCAGCTGTTAGGACTGAAAGACAGGCTGCTCTGGCTGATCTGATGGGCAATATCCACCCATCCCTTGGGGTCCAGACCATATCAGCTCTATCAACAAGCCTACTGAACACCTGACATTTAAAATGGTTAATACTTTCAAAGGCTCTGTCAGTTGGGAATCAGAGATCTGAGTTCTAGTCCCTGAAATCCGACTAGCAATGTGCTCCTCGGCACGAAGGCTCAGTGTCTCGAAGCTGGAATCCTTCAACTTGCAGGTGTGAGGGGGCGGCTTCTTTCCTCATGGCCCATTAGAACAAGGGTTTTCAAACTTCAGGGTGCCTCCGAATCCCCTAGTGGGCTTACTAAAACCCAGAACTTGGGGCCCCGATCCAGCATTTCTGATGCAGGAGTCTGGGATGGAGCCTGAGACACTGCGTTTCTAACAAATTCCCAGGCGCGCCTGCTGGGAGACCACACTTTGAGAATCTACCACTTTGACCCCATCCTACGCCAGGAAGGCCTAGTGAAGGAAGGACCGTGGGGCCAGTCCAACCCGAAGACTGGACTGGGGTCAGTGATGGGCTGCAGCGAAACGTCAGCCCACAGAGCACCATTTCATCTCTGTCTGCCATGAAGCACTACGCATTGTCTGCCTCTGTGCTCTCTGCATCACCCCAAGAGGATGAGCCCTCCTTTGCCCAAGGCAATTATCAAACACAAATAAGGGCACGGAGCTGCATGGCAGTATTTGGGTATACGGTGGCCCATCATCCAGACGGTCAAGCCTAAGCTTTTTAAAGTCATATTTTGAAATATGTGCCTTTTTATAGAGTTTTGACTTGTGAAACATGTAAATGATTCACACATTCAAAAATTAAATCAGGAGAAAAAGGAAACCCTCTATAAATGAATTAAAATAGAAACCGAAGCTAGTAGCTACATATCAAATTGATAAGCCATACAGAGAAATTAGTATTTCAAGTAACTTCTGAATATAGCACTCTGTAAATCCGTCACAGATATAGCCTAAGGACAAAAACGGCTTCAGAGAAAGCAAACTTCACTCCATGCCTATTGATAAGTAGTACCATTGTTATTGTAATTCTGAAATGATTTTATGTTTATCAAAGGATAAAGCAGGGCTTCCCTGGTGGCGGAGTGGTTGAGAGTCCGCCTGCCGATGCAGGGGACACGGGTTCGTGCCCCGGAGCGGCTGGGCCCGTGAGCCATGGCCGCTGAGCCTGCACGTCTGGAGCCTATGCTCCGCAATGGGAGAGGCCACAATAGTAACAGGCCTGCGTACCGCGCAAAAAAAAAAAAAAAAAAAAAGGATAAAGCAAACATATATATTATTTTATTAGGAACCAAAATTTTTCAGGCTAGGCGAAAAGGGAAAGAAATACAAAATACACAAGATTTTAAAAATTAAGGGAAAACTGATTTTGAAACATATATTCCCAAGCTCTATCTACTAAAAGGGCCTGGAAGCAGAAAACCTCATCAGCGATGAGCACACTTAGCATCCAGATATTGGTTTCTAAATGCATTTCCCACTGAAAGGAACTAAGGCTCCTCAGAGGAAGGGATCCAGATTCTGGAAGATGAGCCTCAAATATCTACTTGTGCCAAAAAACAAGGAAATACTCAAAAACTAATGGGGTCATATCAAAGGGCTACAGAAGGCAGTCCTGAAAGAGCTCCCATGGCCAGATCTGGCATGATTTCATTAAATAATACTAATGGCAGCTACAACTGATGGAAACACATTGAATAAATAAAACTGCCCATGTCTACAGCAGTATCTAGAATAAGAAAGAAGACAAGAAAGGGTGGGAGTGGGTAAGAAAGGAAACTCTTCTTTACAGACTGATGCAAGCTAACAAGCCTAGAAGACAGACTCTGAAAACCACCACCTTGCAATCGTAACTATTCACACAGCATCGCCTGCAGATGACTTCCCAGTGCAGAGCTGAGGGCGCCCCTCGACGGTGGGGAACTCTGCAGTCGCCTCCTCCATCAAGAGGTCTAACTGGCTTCACTAACACTGGGACAACCAGGATGGGCATGCCCCCTGAGGTCACACAACAGGAAGAGCCCAATGCCACCAATGAGGTGTTCCTGCCAAAAAATTCTTATTCTGTGTCTATTCAAGCCTCGACCTAATTCCAGTTTACAGGAAAGACAGGAGGAGGAACAAGTTAAAGCACAACGTGAGGAAACTATCAGACAAATCCAGAATGTGAGGTATTTTACCAAACAACTGGCTGAGCTCTTCCAAAAGTCGATTTCTCTTTAAAAAAAAAAGAGTAGGAGGGACATGGAGGTGCAGAGGAACTGATCTAGAGCAAAAGTGACTTAAGAGATAAGCTAACTGTCATATATATATATATATATGTACCTCATGTTGTCTACCCAGTTATGTCAATGGATATATATATATAATGGAATATTACTCAGCCATTAAAAAGAATGGACTAACGCCATTTGCAGCAATGTGGAAGGACACAGAGACTGAGTGAAGTAAGTCAGAGAAAAACAAATATCATATGATATCACGCATATGTGGAATCTAAAAAAACAGTAAAAATAAACTTATTTACAAAACAGAAACAGACTCACAGACATAAAAAACAAACATGGTTACCAAAGAGGATAAGGGCGGGGTGGGGTGGAGGATGATAAATTAGGTTTGGGGAGGTTGACAGAAACACACTACTATATATAAAACAGGTAAACAACAAGGACCTACTGCAGAGCACAGGGAACTGCACTCAGTATCTTGGAATCACCTATAATGGAAAAGAACCTGAAAGGGAATATATATACGTATGTGTATGTATAACTGAATCACTTTGCTGTTCACATAAACTAACACAACACTGTAAATTAACTATGCTTCAATTTTTTAAAAAAGATCTTAAAAAAAGAGAGAGAAGATAACCAAATGTAATGCATAAACCTCCACCAGACTATGACTGGGAAAAAATGGTTAGAAAACCTTTCTCGCCACAACTGAGGCTACTGAAATTGACCACATTAGGTGACAATCTGAAATCATTCATCCTCTCAGGTGGTATTATGATTCTGACTGCATTTTAAGAGAAGTGTGCTCAAGTATTTACAAGTGAAGCATCTTGGTATCACAGCAATACGCATGTACCACACACACAAATGAAATGTTCAGTTGTTGAATCTAGCGAAGGGTAGAGAATGTTCGTTTTCTGAACAGTTTTGTAATTATGAACATTTTCATTAAAAAAATGTTGGGTGGGAATTATTAAAATGAAAACACAAAATTCAACTGCAGAAACAAATCCTAAAGAGTTTGTGGACCTCGAGTTGAGAATTACTGATCTAGATAATTCTTTTTTTTTTTTTTTTTTTTTTACTCTCCCAAGTGTTTAAAAAAAAC
>NW_020173116.1:11530149-11541294 GCF_003031525.2 Neophocaena asiaeorientalis asiaeorientalis | reverse complement strand
CCAGGCCTTGGCAGCCCATACTTTTTCTACAGACTACCTATTGGGCTAGCCACTTCCAAGCAGCCCACATCCTAAGCTTTATAAATGCTCAATCTCGAGAAATACAACCCAACATCAGGAAATTTAAAAAATTTTTTTTTTTTTTTTTTTTTTTTTTTTACCTTCCAGAGTGTTAAACAGAAACAATGTGATACCCCAACTGCAAGAAACAAACTCAGTCCCTTATACGTGATGGGAATAATACAAGTTTGACACTGAGACCCAAAGACTGAAATGAAGGGGCTATCAAGAATTCAAACAACCAACTCAAGTATCCCTCAAAACGCATCACACCAGGCACGCACATGCCCATGTCAAACTGGGGAAGTCTGAAGAAGCTCTGTGGACTGTATCAGTGCCGACTCTCCGTGGCTGCCTTGGTTCTAAGCCATGCAGGCAGACATACCTGCTATAATCTATCTAACAAACACTGGAGTCCTGGTCAAATCCTTAGCTGGCTTTGTTTTGTGCAGGACTTCAGTTGTGACACTGTATTACAGTTATACAAGATGTTACCCCTGGGGGAAACTGGGTGCAGGGTACAAGGAGCTTCCCTGTATACTTTCCTGCAAATTCTTGTGAATCTATAATTATCTAAAAAACAAAAACAACACATTATAGATCTCATGTCCTGGTCTTGTCCAGTTTGAACACGTCCTTCAACCCTTCCCACCACCAATCAGATAAGTGACACACTTTCTTTAAAAAGAACCCTTCAAAATCCTAAAGAAAATCGATTCTTAAAATAGTTCAAGCCCAAGAAGAAACATAAAGACATTTGTCCATCTCGAGCAAATAAATGCCCCCTTTCCAGACCCCTCAGTTTCCCAGACAGCCCCTGGCACCTCACCCCAGGGTGAAACGTGAATTCTCGGTCTGCTTTGTTTTCCAGGGTCACATAATCAAGCGTGGCAGGTAACGCGGACTCGGGGCAGCCGGCCTGGAGTGCGTTTATTCAGGGCTGCTGAGAGCTCACAGCTGGGGGCAGAGCAGCCGGGCCACCTCCCTCCCCACACCTGCTCTCCTCTGGCCTTCGGAACCTGAGGAATAACCGGTAGCCTGGTAGCTGCCTCTCAATTTCACCTAAGGAACAGGCTCAACCAGCAGGATGAGTCTGTGACGCTTCTTAAGGATACGCATCCACACCTTTTTGCTCCCGAGATGAAACTGAGTCGAGTCTGAAACCACGCAGGACCCCGCTCTCAGCCACAGAACCCTCTGCAACAGCCCCTCCTGCTGGAGCTGCAACAAGAAACATCAGCTGCAAATTCTCCCTCCTGCCAGCCTGCTCCCAGGTCCCACGCCGGCCAATGCCCTCAACTTTGCAAGAAGAGCCGAGAGGCAGGCCCTTGATGTGGAGGGTGGGAGGCCTGCTCTCCAGGGGCCCAGCTACACAAGCTCTCCACCCGCAATCACACTTGCTCGGGGCGCTGAGTGTGCCCCAAGCTACAGCACCAAGGTCACTCTCTAGTGAGGACACTACATGAAAACGGCACACAAGAAACAGTACTGAGAGGCCAACACAGTAAATGGTTGATTGGGTTTGTATTTTGTTCTGAAGACTCACCGTCTGGTTTTCATTTTACCTGAACACAGGGGTTCTGCATAATTATTTTTAAAGGAATCTTGAAAGTGCACTTGTCCAACACTGCCTGATTTTTTCAGGCAAGGAAACACCTCTTGTATGCAGCTCACCAAAAGTGTCTATTACACACACGGGTACGTGTTTTACAGCCGTGCTCACAGAGAGATGATGGTGAGGAAACGCACCAGGGCACCAACAGTGATGACGCTAAGTGGGGGAAGAATGAGGATTTAACGTGCCTTTTTACTTTAAAGCAATGGTCATACGTTGCACAGGACATCCACAGAGCTGACAAGCTCACTTCGAGGCCCTTGGACATGTCAGCAGCGTGTCAGCCAGGGCAGCATGGGCTGAAGCCAGGAAAGAACCTCAACTCTCAGGGCTGGCAAATGCGTCATAGAATTCCCAAAGATTACGTTAAAAATGGTACCCCAAGTCTGGCAGTAGCCGAGTCAGGAGGGTGCGGATAACTGTCAGACGACGCAGCCTCCAGCTATACCACCGGCCACCCGCACGGAAGCGTGAACAGAGGCCCGGTGGGCAGGGCCCCGATCGGTCCACGCACTGTGGCACTTCATCAATAACCGACTGTGGTATTTAAGTCACAGGAAGTCAGAATTGGCGGCTCCTTCACTGCTCTGTAATCTTAAAATTAGCATTTCACTGGAAAGAATCCAACAGGATCGCTAGCACGCAACAGAAATCGCCCAGGAGGTTACAAGAATCTTCTGGCCAGCCAAGCAATGGTACTTTTCCATTATTAAAAAATGACAGAGGAAAGAGAGCAGTCACGGCATAAAACGTCACATCTTCAAATATCTGTATAAGGTTCTAGCAGTTGCCCCGTGATCCAGAGACAACATTTCTAACTCTTACTAAAACAATATGCATGCTGGCGATGAGCGTGTTACTAGAGACCGAGGGGAGAAGAGGGTGGGGGAGCCGCCCCTCGAGCTGATCAACCGCACACCTGAGACCAGTTTAGCCATTTTCGCCCTCCATGGACCCCAGGCTTAGGAGATCAGGGCGTGATTTAAAGGCATCCCAAATCCTCACGGTTTCTGGTTAACTCACTGTAGAATCTGTGATATATGATGTAAATCTTATTCATAATTAGGCAACTTAGAAGCAATCGTGAGCGGATAAAGTTTCAGATGAAAATAATTTAAAGTAAGATGGATCGGGCTCATTATAACCCATGGCTATTTTTTTTTTTAATTAAATGTGGACCCATGAGTATAGGTACACGCACACACGCGGGCTCACACACACCTACCTTTCATTAGAGTTAATTTCTCCTCTTTCCCATCTAAAGCTACACAGTAAATCCTCATGTGACCATTTCAAGGACTATTTTTTGCTACTAAATTTTGCCAACAATCTGCTCAGCATTCTAGCAGATGTTTCTGTTTTCAAACCTCTGGGAACTTGGCTGTATCTGTTTTCCTTCCCCATGTTAAAAATAAAAGAAATGGCCCAAATGTGGCCCTAATACCCCAGAGAAGCTTTTCCCACCCACCAACCTCAACCTCCCTACTCAGGTGACCTCTGTGATCCCTTCTCAAATCTTTTCTTTGCCATTAGAGAAGATGTTTCCAATTATGGTCCATTATATTGTCACGGATGACATCACTCAGATGTGCTTTTTTTTTTTTTTTTTTTTTTTTTTTAAGAAAATGCTACTGATTCTTAGTTACTTGGGACCCATCTGCAACAACCCCAGCCAGCTCATCTGCTGGCCCTTCTGAACCCATGGTGTCACATGAATGCAATTTGCTTAAGATCGATTCTCCAAACACAACAATTCCTTTTAAATGGTGGGCTGGAGAGACAGGAGGATCCTTGTTTTTTATCTAACGATTTCTTTAAAAACACTTGTGACCCAAGCTTACCTCAGTAACATCCATAACTTTGATGGCTGCCAGCTGACCTGTTTTAACGTGTCGACCCTGAAAAACAGAAAAAAGAAAAGAGAATGGGCACGGCTGTTCTGCACAGTCATTAGTACAGAATGGCCGACGTTTCGGCAAGTCACCTCTTCTGTACTTTTTCCCCAAAACTGATGATGAAAGAGTCCTATGCTCTCCAATAGAACAGGATGGTTCTGTTGGTTTGTAAGACTCGTGAACCCCACTTAATAAATAAACCAAACCATCAGTAGAACAAAGGAGTTTTGATAAAGAATCACTTCCCTCTTTCTTTCCCGGGCTTCATTTACGCATCATTACTTCTCAATCTGAACAACTTAAATAATGTTTTCTTCCATACATCAGGTTGACCAGCCTTCCCTTCTCAACATTCCACATGAAGGAAATGACCAGAAAAGTCTGGATATCATTTATTGTCAAAAATGGGTAACAGTCATTTTCCGCTCATATACCCCCAATACCCATTACTTGATTTTACAAGTTATACTGAGAGTCTCCTTCGAAGCTTTCCTGTGATCCCAATGCAGGGAGGCTGGAGCATAATTACTCGGAATAAAGCGGGTGCACAAAGAGATGGGGGGCACAGAGAGAGCGCGGTCTTGCAGCTGTGTCGTAATTCCCAGTCTAGAACCTAAACGTTTGTTATCCATTTATATCACGAGCATTTCAAACAAGCCTGATGCAGCTCTCCTGTCCCCTCCCCCAGACCAGGAGGGAGGGACTTAATCCCTACCCATCTTGCAACGCTCTGCTGGGCATCTCTCAGGAGAGCAACAAAGAGCTACCCTGACATCGTGAGCACCGGCTCCTCAAGGGCTTTGTGGAATACGCTCCTGCCGCCGCCAACGTGAAACAGCACGCACGTCCCCACAGTCTCCGAGAGCCAGCCTCGCTTGTGGCCTCGTGATGGAAAGAGCTGTGAACTTTAGAACCTGAAACCTGAGGAAAGCTCTCCACTTATTCTGGAAAGCTTGGGCAGGGACTCAAATTACAACTCGGACAAAACAGTTCCATGAATATGACACTGAATTACAACTCTCTCTCAACTCTCTGTGGTCACAGCGGGATGGGGTCCAGCGCCGGCCCAGGAGCTCACCAAGCAGGGTTGGGCGACAGCCTAGACAGGGGAAAGCAGGGCAAATAAAGCCCACAGGCCCAGAACCTCGTTCCAGCATCACCCACCTGCAGAGCCCCCGTCCTCGGGCTCAGAAGGGTGGCCCCATCCCGGCATCCACGGTCAGACATCTGTAGAAGCTCTGCCTCTGCAGCAGGCGGTGCGGGGTCCCACGCGGGCCCGTCCCAGGAGCCCCGCCTCCTGCCTGGTCACCGGCCCCAATGCCACTCCCCAAATGGCCTTCCAGCCACCCAGCGTCCCCAGGCCCACTGGCCCTCGTGCCCACGTCACACTGCCCTGCATCCCCAGAGCCCAGGGCACAGCCTGCACCGCGGCTCTGTTCACAGCTGGGTGACTCACGATCCTGAAAGGAACGTCACCCTGTCTGTCGGTCCCCACTCGGCACATGACGTGGCCCGAGGGGCCACCTGGCACGGGGAACAGCCCCACCGTGGAGACGGCGGGGGGGAGACCAACCCTGTGTCAGGAAATAGCCATCTGCTCACGGCACCCAGGCCCACATGTCCGACTCGAATGGCCACGGTTTACTTACTCCCTGTCCGTCTAACAGCCAGCGTTCGTGGATGTGTCCACCTCTGACTCGCTCGTTTCAAGTTTCCACCCGTGGGTTCCAGGCTCTGGAAGCTCACCGTTCTGAGCGCGGTACCCACAGCTGTGCTCACACGGACACACGGAGCCGATGACCCTCTGCAGCTGCAGGACAGAGCTCCCGGCCCGGCTCGGGCACCACGGCTGTGCCCACCCGGCATCTCCTCCACTCGGGGACGTTCGTCCCCTGTCAGTGGGGTGACAACACTGTCCACGTCACAGGGGTGTCAGTAAGAACAACCGAGGGGCAAAGGACAGCACATGGCACAGGGTCAAGTGCAACCCTGGTGATAAAATAAGGCTGCACCTTGTTTCCCTCCATCGATGGCAGGAGGTGGATTTATTAGCACAGACGGGCAACACAGTCCTGAAGCCAAGGTATAACTTCCAAGAATCCACGAACAAAGAGGAGAACTTAAGAGAACAAAGTAACCCTTCAGGCCTTTCCACGTAAGGGACGCGAAGACCAGTTCCTTCACCCCTGGTCAGCCCACACATCTGAAAACAAATGCCCGTTACTCTTCCTGCAGTGGGGTCATGTCCAAATTACCGCAGCAGACTTCTCGCAGATGGAACCAAGCGATGAGAGGGAACGCCCAGAGAGTTGTCCGGCTTCCCCGCTTTTCAAGAGGGCAGGTGGTGAGACAGATGTGTGTCGGTGAGATGGGGAGGAAGGACGGCCTTCTGAGCATCTGATCCTCAGGAAAACCCAGAGGCCGATAGAAAAACCTCCCTAGATGTTTCTAAATTAGAGGCATCTTCCTTTTCTCCCTCAACGCCTGAACTCAAAGCCACCGTGTATCCTTCAGCCTCAGCAGTATGACGATGGTGTGATAGCTGAGGGTCGTGGGTTCACTCTATTTGTTCACGTAGAATGAGACTCCCTCACTGAGGGAGGATGGAATTAGGACCTAACAACAAATCATTATTTTTGTGTTGAAGGACAGCCCACGCAAAGGCAGTAGCCTTCACTAACACACACCAGGTCTTTCAGAATTAGGTCCATTTGAGTTTAAATTTAAATCAGGAAACTAAGAATTCTGCTTCCCTCCCAAGAATCAAGACAACATGCTGGAAGAAACAAATCTGGGACTAGGCAGCCTTGGACTCTCATTCCTCTGCTACCTCAACTGCTGTAATTTCCTTGGAAAAGCTGCTTATTACTTCTACAAGCTTCCTGTGGGATCCAGTGTGCTAAGGGACCTAAAGCCCCTTCTAGAATAAGGCAGGCTATAAATAAAGTACACGGCGTCTCCACCCAGACATCACCCCTGGCACCCAGAGAGCACCCAGGGGACGGCCTTCCTCTCCCCACAACGAGAGAGCCACGCCGAGTCCCTGACCCTGCTCCCTAGTTACACCTGCAACCATCTCAAACCCAGCCAATGTCGGCCCATTTCTATTTTCAAAAGGCTGGCCAATACAGTGGGGTGCTAAAATAATGTACTTCTCTAATTGTTTTTTTTTTTTTTTTTAAAGAAGAAGAAAAAAAGAAAACCTCCAAATGTGAAACTAACAGAAGTCATAGCCTATGTGCTGAATTGGGCCATCTTTGGGTCAAGGAACCAAAAGGGCCAACAAAATAGCCTGAGGAAGAAAGCTCCAGCCGAATGCACCGAGTGTTAATATGTGTGTGATCATGGGCAAAGGAACAAACTTCGTGGCACCTGATTCCTTTCTGGTCTTTAAATGAGGAAAACGCGTGTTTCTCTTTCTAAAAGGAAAACTCAAACTACCCTCAGCAGGCGTCCAAGCTGAGGAAAATGCCCTAATTGTCAACTCTCCTGCATGTTCCTGAGTCGAAACTGCCACCTTGCATTTGCAAATACGTATTACATTTATGACACAAGTTCCAAGAAGGAAAAGAAAGGAAAACACACGCCACCACATGGTTTTAAGATGCGGACACTGTGGTAGCCTGTCTGTCTGCCTCTAATGAAGTCTGTCTGTAAGCCACAGAGAGGAGCCAACGGCAGAAGGAACAGCAGCATTCAAGGGAAGCTTTTAAATCCCAAGCGAAAAAGATGGTGAGGTTCCTATCCTCCTAATTTTCCACTACCGCCAAGTACTAGGAAGCTACCGCACGCTGCATCATCTTTACCTAGAACCCCGATAACTCCATTAAAATGCATTTGATGAATAAGTATGCTCGCTGCGATGGTGCTCGTGATTGTTTGAAACGACTGAACACAACTTCTATGTTTACTTTTTCACGCAGAAGCAAGAAGTCTACAATGTAATGTACCCTTTCCGTACTCTTGCATTATTTCAGTGATATTTATGTTACTTCCTTTAGGCACCCGGAGCCCTCCTATCCCTGACCCAGAGAAACAAGAAAGGAACTAGTAAACCTTTTTTATCTTAACTCTTCCAATTAGCAAAACAAAGCATTTAAGCTCTTTATATCTATGACTGAAATTGTGAACTCCTTAAAAAAAAATTTTTTTCCAGAAAACAACTGAGAAGGGAGAAATCTTTTGCAAAGAGTTCAGTGGTACATTCTTATTGCCCCTAAAACTTAAAATATGCCTAACATTGGTCCTGAAAGAAAAACTATTTTTGATATTTTGTAGTGCATAAAAGTCTAGCTTAGGGAAACTGAAATTCAGACCCAGCACTTCTCAATTATCATGGTGTCTAATTGGTTTGCAAACATTAATTTCATTTTCTTCTGGTCAGGGATCATGATTCATCTTTTCTTACTACAGTTCTTGGAACTTCCTTTGTTCCACAAATATTTATTGAATAACTGTTACGTTGCAAGCACTTTGCTGGACCAAAAAAGTATGCTCACTGGGAGGCAAATATTCCGGGGTCTCATCCACAAGAGGAAACTCAGGCAGGAAAGTCAAAGAAGGGGATCTCTTGAGTCTGTGACACTATGAGCGGCAGGGAAACACACCTTAGGGATGACAGGTATTTTCTTGCCTCCACAAGCCTGAACTTGTGTGTGTGCACTCACAGCCTGAACTCCAGCAAGGACACCTGGAGACAGGCCGTGAGGACAGGACACGGGGCACCAAGATGTCCCCACTCTTGCGACATTTAGTGAACAAAAGAGCTTTGTGTGCGTTATCCTTTACTCCTCACACAACCCAGCATGGGTACCGTTATCCCCATTTTACAGATGGAAAAAGTGAGGCTTGGAGAGGATTAAGTTAACCAGCTCAGGACTCACACGCAGACCTGTTCCCTACACCAGGCTGTGGACCTTCAGAGAGAAAGGACCGCAAGTGTCCTACTGAACCAACTTCCAGAGGGGGGTGCCAAGGCTAGCGTTCTGCAGCTTAAATACCTTAAGTGATTATAACCAAACTTGGCAATGCAGTAGCCAATAATAAAAACTGATTTTCAATCCCTGGCCTTTCTCTCTCATGAGAAACCAGCAAAAGCCAATGAAAGAACATCCCGAAGGGAATTCTCTAGGGAATCTGAAGGTATGTGAGCGCAGCACTGGAGATCACGATGCCTTTGCTTCCTGCTGAGTTTAATCTGAAAGAAAACTTTGCAGATTAGCTGCCTGAAGTTGGCTTTCTATTTGCTTAAGAGCAAAGCCCATCAACGCCAACCTCAGTAAGCAGAGGGCGGGCTGCACTTAACCGGTGAAGGGAGAGCCCCCCCCCACCCCCGCCTTCAGGGAGCTGGTGGCTGAAGGTTGCAAAACAGTCCACGAGAAGGAGCGTTACATGGTGACAGAAAAATACTACTCTGTAGCAGGAACACTCAGGAAACAGGACAGGGTGAAGCCAACGGCTCTGGGTGACGCGAGGTGCCTTTAAGTCAGAAAGACACCACTGTGAGGGCCGCAGGGGGTCTGCAAGGACTGCCCGGTAGCCCCAGAGATTGCAGGGGGCAGGAGGTGGACCCCTTGAGATCTGAACTGGAAAGCATCCTCACCGAATCCCAGAAAGGGACACGTGTGCAGGCGTCGCCAGGCCAGGGGAAGGGGGGAACCCAATGATTCAGGCCCAAACGTGAGACTTCTGTAAGTGGAGTGCAGGAATCCATGACTTTTTAATCCCATCTCTAGTGATTCCTATGCATTCTGAATTTTGAAAACCGCTTGTCCACGCTTGTATGAGAAAGCCCAAATTCAAGTTCTCATATCGTTTCTGGACTACATAGTATTTGTTACCATGAAGATATGCACTCATTGTCTTAGCTGGGGTTTCGGTGTGCAAAGGTCAGACTCGTAACAAACATGTTCTAACAAATGGCAATTATGTGTGTCACAAAAACATGTAACTATGTTCTGAAATGTCCGAAAGCTCAAAGAACAGGCAAGCCCAGTTCATCAAAATGGTTGAGTTTACAGATGAGAAAGTAAACCCAGGGAGCAGAAAGGAGACCATTTAGTGGCTCAGCCAAACCTGGTCTGTCGATTCTCTCCCCAGATGTCTCACTCACATCACTGACAGTTTACTTAAAAATTCCAGTGGGGAAGGGAGATGACAGAGCACACAGATTTTTAGGGCAGTGAAAATGCTCCATACAATACTATAATGATGGATTTACGTCATCATATACTGTCCAAACTCACAGAATGTACAACAGCGAGAGTGAACCCTAATGTAAAGCGAATGATTGCGATGTGTCAATGCAGGTTCATCAGTTTTAACACCTGTACCGTGGGGGGGAGGGGTGCTAATAATGGGGGAGGGTTATGCAAATGTGGGAACAGGGCTGTATAGGAAATCTCTGTACCTTCCTCTCAATTTTGCTGGGAACCTAAAACTGCTCTTTACAAATTAAGTCTTTAAAAATGTTTTGATTCCAATTATAATTCCCCCTTATATGTCCTTGTTTTAAAGGGCAAACATGAAACCGACCTGACCACGTGAGGGACAGCATGAGCTCAGCACCAGGAGATGCACTGACCACTTTCTAAGGTTCCACGTCCATCCACCCCAACGGCAAAGACCAGCTTACCTGGTTCTGCACTGTAAATCCCAAGACCACAGACCCCACTCATGAGTGTTCTTTTCCAGGAAATGTCCGCAAAAAAATCCAAAATGTAACCAGAGGGAGAGGGTGTGTTACCCAGACAGCACCCCACGAGCCATGTAATTAACGCGGGAGAGAGACAGCTTAGAGCACTTCGGGGAAGGAACTCGGTCTCCTAACCACCTCCTGACGCCAGAGTAGGAATAAGGGCGACAGGATCCCAGTGACACACTTTGGGATCACACTCCCCCTCCCAAGCCCAGACCCAGTACTATTTATTATTTGTTTATTTATTTGTGACTACTATTTATTATTATAATCAAGATCTGTTCATCTGCCTCTCCCTCCGTTCCACGTTCAGGGCTGTGGATGAGCAGGGAGAGAGAGAAAGCACAGGAATATGTGAGTGTTATGAGATCAAGACTCGTGATTTAGTCAGAGAACCACGCTTCTATTCCCTGAAGTGTTTAAAACGAAGACCTCCGTGTAGAATTCTGCCTTTCTTAGATTGGAGCTGCCTCACCCTGCACCAACACTCCCTTTAAAGAAATTTATGCCTCAGTAGCAGAGAACGTGCAGACTTTTAACTTCTACGAAGAATGAAACAGCCAAAACCAATAGCAGGGTTGCGACCCCCGCTACCCCGCGCCCACCCCCAGTGAACGAGTAGGTAGTAAAAGTGAAGTAATTTATGCAATACATCTTTTTTTTTCTTTAAGAGACCAATCTGGATGGAAATCTTTCTAAAGCCTGAAATCTTGAGGACATTAAAGATGCTTTTCTTAACGGCTCAGGGAAAACATCATGAACATCAACTACCATCCTGTCCTGGCAATTAAGTGACAGCCGCAGGGAATATTACGTCAGGCAGCAACATTCTGACTCCAACAAAGAAAGCGCCCAGTCATCTGGGCTCCGCATGCCAG
>NW_020173116.1:11526590-11530117 GCF_003031525.2 Neophocaena asiaeorientalis asiaeorientalis | reverse complement strand
AGACTGAAAGCTAAGTTCCAGTTAGGTGAGCGATCACTGCAGCAAACACCCCCTCCTGTTGCAGAGTGGAGACAACCTGGATGGGCGCGTGAATGAAAGGGCCTGAGGAAGAGGCACTACCGTGAGCGCTTAGGAGTGATTCCCTCAAAGTTGTGTGTGTGTGTCTATGTGTGAGCGCGCGCGCGCCCGCACGCCTGGGCGGTGGGTGGGCAGCTGCTTTATAAAAACACCTGGTGCAGCTGCATTAAAAGAGACAGTGCCCCTTCCAAGGAGGGAGCAGCCCTGCAGTGCAGCACAGATGCGAGCCAGTGTCTGGGCTATGGCGTCAAGTGTGAGGAATTACGTTGTAAGAGGGAGACCAGCAAATTAAAAAGCACCAATAGTAAAGGGCCCACAAACACAAGGAAGGACAAAAACTTAGCATATCCATTCTCACACTGATAGTAAAAGAAAAGGCATTGGCAAGTCTTCCTATCAAAGCATCGAAAAACAATGGAGATCTTGGATTCTGCAAGCATCTATTGCTAACACTTATTACATACTTGCAATTGCCTTCTCCTCTACTCACCAGAAAAACCCAACTGACCTCAGATTGAGCAATTTTAGTCTAAAATAACAAAAGAAGGTTTAACAGCACGAAGAAACCTCCAAAGCCTCTACCAGAGGTAAACCTATGTGTGAAGCTATTCTACCTTAGGCACTAAGAGATAAGGCACCACATTCCACAGCTGAGCAGTCTAGACCTGAAACCAACAATGTGATGAGGACAAGATAAATTCGAACACTGTCCTCCTGAAGGCGATGTGATTCAGCACTGGATAAAGGAAAGCTGACCAAGGGAGACACACACACGACCCGCGAAACACACACTACCTACTCACGGGCTCTCACAGCAAGAGCTGCGCATAAAATACATTCTTCTCATATTTGCTGACTGTCTGAACCTACTAAAAATAATGAGTTCACCTTTTTCTTTTCTATGTTATCAATATTTTTATGATTAAAACTTCTGTTAATACTTTTCAAGGAGAAAAATAAGAAACTATTTTTTTCATTAGTTCCTTTACATCACATATTAAGATGTGTAAACACTGCATAATAGTGCCCAAAGCAGACACTGGAGTCAGGAGCCCAGGAGGGAAGTGCCACTCACTCCAGCGCACACCAAGGGTGACCTCGGGCCAGTTCCTCAACCTTCTCTGGACACCGCTGTCTTCCTCTGTAAAACGGGGGTAAAGACAACTTTCTGCAGGAGGGCCTGTTAACTATAAAAAATGAACACCTGGTAGCAGGCCTGGTCCTGGTGGACAGCACCGTGACTGGAGTGCAGGGACTGCAGTGGGACCACAGAAGGGACCAGCATCACCTGTCACAGCATCTGAGAGACCAGCTTTAAAAGCAGGAGAGTCCTCTAAAGAACCACAGGTCGCTAGATGTTTCCCTCCAATGTGAGATACCTTCCGGGGGGGGAAAAGATAAACCTAGCTATACAGACTCTACCACAAAATACTAAATGTGTTTATTCGTTCAGACTTCAAACAAAATATATAACCAGAATTTTTCTCTTGAGAGCCATAAAAATTAATAGCACTTGATATATATGTATATCAAGTATGTATACACATATAAAATTAGATATTGATATATTTTCTTACTCGCTTCAAGTCACATACCACGTCCCATTACTTTAATTATTGCAAAAGTTAACGATCCATGTTTATCTATAATATAATTCTCAGTCTGAACTCCTCTCTCTTCAGCCTCCCCTCGGCAACAGGCAGGGTGACCACAGTCCCCTATCTCAAACTAGGGAATCCTGTCTTTACTGTTTTATATAGTTTTAATTCTTGAATTGCTCAAATGAGGAGGTAAGAATCAGGGGAAGGAGCTGGGCCGCATGTCTGACCAGCTGGGGAAGCACGTGTTACACCGAAACATAACCAATGGGGGCTGAACGGGCCCCAACCAGGGTGAGGCCAGAGCAGACACAGCGCCAGGGCTCCAGGAGGAAGCGTACACAAGACGGTGAACTTTTAATGAGAAGTCTGCTCGTCACAGCGGCCGACCATTTACCCAGAACAAAAGACGCGGCACAGAATTCTGGGTGCTACCTTCCTCCTCTTCCCAGGGCTACGCCCCTCCCACTTCAAGAAGCTTTCCTACAGTTCTCCCCATGACTTCACAATACACTCAATGCTTAGAATTATCCCCACAGAGTAACTTCAATATTGAAATATCACTTCAAGCATCGTTAAGGCACTCAAACTGAACTCTTCTCACTGGCTGAGTAAAAGGTTAAAGGTTTCGGACACAAGTCGGAAGGCAAGAGGTTAAGTGATGCGAGGGGTCCTGTTCCCTTCTGGGCTCCCGACCCACCCACGGCCCTTCCTAGTCATCACCAACCCAACCTGCAATTAAGGTTTTCAAATTGTGCCTTACTTCTTCTCAGCCCTTCAAGAAGCTGACTCTAAAATAACAGTGCCCTTGAATCTGGATATATTTCCAGTATTTATATAAAGTCAGACTATACGCAGCTTTGTGTCTCACCGAACAATTTCTAAGTACAAGAATAACCTGGTTTCTGAACCTGAACCACTTCCGCTGCTGTGTCTTCGGCACTGGCACAGTTAGAAGGCATAATTCTTCCCTGGCACGTGGTCTCTAAGGGCACTGTTTGTTTTCCTTCTGGTTTTCAAAGTCTGTATACAACTTAATTTGCTTGTGCTAAAAATTCATGATATTTCATACATATTCATAACTCCACTATTCTTCCTAAAAAGAGATAAAGGTTTGTTCTACACACAACTCCTAATTCGCCTGCACTGAATATGCATTAGATACTTCATTCATTATTCCTAATTCCCCTGTTCCTCCTTTAAAAAGAGGTAAAAGAGAAAACCCACCTTTATAAAGTTTCCCTTTGAGGTTCCACTTGACAGGATCCCTCACCAGAAATGATGCACCCATGCCATCAACTCAAGCGCCACTCTTTCCTCCCTGGGATACAGAGCTCTGCCCGTGGTTCAGCCCAAGCCCACCTTCCCTTTCATCAACCCCTTGATGAGACCCCCGTGAAAGGGCCTCCTGCTCCAGAGCTGGTTCTGTCTTCAACCTACAGCCACAAGTATCCAAAATTAACCTACAGAACTGAAAGGGAACGCTGAACTGAAACTCTTCAACCCACAAATACACCAAGTTTTGCTTTAAACCCATGACCTTAAAAGTAAAAAGAGATTTTGATCACCTGAGTCAACTGCTCGCTCAGGCACTAAACAGATTTATGACCTTGAATGAGTCCCTTAACTTCCCAGAAGCATGGCCATCTCACCATGAAATGTCGATGGCTCTGAGCTGCTCCCCAGGCCGACACCATGGTTCACCAGGCACTGGGTTACACACCAGAGACACACCATGAACCAAGCAGGTGAGGTCTGTGCCCTCATTCTAAGAGGGGACACAAGCCATACAAAAGTGAATCCGATGATGGCAGTCCCCTTGGACCAAAAAAAAAAAGGGCTCTAGGGGAA
>NW_020173116.1:11524746-11526580 GCF_003031525.2 Neophocaena asiaeorientalis asiaeorientalis | reverse complement strand
GAGTGCTATTTCATAGCGGGTGGGCAGGGAGGCCTCTCCCTCCGGTACCCTGTCATTTGGTGATGAATGACTTGCCCTGCAGGACCTCGAGAGCCAGAACTAACCTACACAAAGAAAACAACCACACAGGCGCGCAGGCTGGGCCGCCAGCCCTCCCTCGACCAAGGCGGCATCCTCGGTGGCTTGCAGGCGACGTGCAGGTCCTATGCCAGCTGCCACAGTGGTGACACCCTCGGCTCCCTCTCCGTCAGCAGCACACACAGCCCCAAGGACGTCCCACGGCAGCGTGCCTGTGAAACGGGCCCGCCCAGCACACAGGAGGGCAGGACCCTCTCCGGGCAAGCCAAGCCAGACCAGCACTGCCACTCCCCCCTGCAAAGCTGAGCCTGGGCTATGGAGAGAGGGCGGCGAGAGGCAGGACCCCAGGCTCCGGCCAAAAGAAGCTTCAAGATTTCTCCACTGACCACCTGACTACACCGCTTCTCTTCAGCAAAACTCAGCCTCAAGGTTGAGGTGCGAGGCCGCTACTGGCAGAGCCTGGCTACGACTCTCCAACCAAACACTGAAAGCAAAGTCTCCCTTCTTTCTCTAAGGACAACAGTCAGAGAATCATGTTCGGATTGAAACTAAACCCCTGATTTACGGTGCTCGCGGCATATTAACATTTGGTGTGTGGCTGCCCGGGCTGCGGTTAAAAATTCAATTACCGAACAGTAACAAAAGCCAATGAATACAGTCACACGAAACACAGCCTGCGTGCTGTCTCATTACGGCTGCACTTCTACCATTTCAGACTATCCTGGCAACTTACGAAGGCAATTCTTCGGGGGTCTACAGCCAGAAACCGCTCCCCAGACGCTGACAGCAGGTCCTCCCCGATCATTCATGACTAAAGTGGACGTCCCATTTCTCTTAGTGGGTTTGGGGGATGGGATGGGGTTGGATATGGCTGCTTTTTGTGTTTTTTAACCGAACGTCCCAAAAGTTGAGGCTGCACGTTTCTAAAACCCAGATTTTCAGTTTCTCTTGAAAATCAGATACGTTAAAGCTGGGTCCCGAGGCCCAGGGAGATGATGTGCAGAGCTAGGCTGGGCTGAGGCAGCCCCCTTGGGCCAGCAGCGGCTCTCCAGCCATTCCCACAGCTCCCACCCACCCGGACCCTCATGCATGTATGAGCGCGCACCGCGGACCAAGTGCCCTCCGTCAGAGGCTACAGCAGCAGACCCCTAGCTGACAACCGGCCACCAGGGGAGAGTCCTGTTGCTGCTGCTGCCTGTTTTCTGTTTTGCTTGTAATTGTACATGCTCGGGCCTCATCCACATCTATTGGATCAAAGTCCCTAAGGAGTAGGGCCTGAGCATCCGTACCTTGTAATCTCCCCTAAATAATTCAGAATCCCTGCAACCGTGGCCTCATGACGGCAGGAATAATGTCAGAAAGACGCCAGCAGGCACCACCAAAACCCACGTTCTCAATAAAAAATTAAAAGGCCCCCAAAACCCCCTCACCCTGGATCACGTGCTATAATAGGTTCAGCTTCACGCCGTAGCTCGTGAATGCATGGCTGTCACCTCCCGGACGTGGGAAACACACAGCGTGACAGCGGGGGAAGCACCAGCCCCAGATACCACACAAGAACAGTCAGGCAGAAACACCGGCTGCTGACCACCGGGCAGCGCCTGCCCCCTGTCCCCCTCTGCCGGGGCCACCACCTGATTCATCAGTCCAACAGGACCCTGGGGGAGGAGCATGGCACTGCCCAGGACCGCCTCGGGCCGGCAGACAGTCTGCACACCCTCCCCGACGTGCTTCAAGAAGTTTTGTTTTAAGGGGG
>NW_020173116.1:11479831-11524569 GCF_003031525.2 Neophocaena asiaeorientalis asiaeorientalis | reverse complement strand
ATAAACCGTGAGATACAAGCCCTTCTCAGGAAATACAATTGTGGGGGGGGGGGCCGGGGGGGCACGCAACGTGACCATGAGCTGACCCACCGCAAGCTGCAGGGCTCTGGCCACCTGCCTCTGGCGTGGCCTGTGCAGGAAGCTCGAGGGGGAGCCTGGTGGGGGAGGGAGTCCTGTAAATCCCCAAGTGCCTACAACTCTGAACCCAGGGGAACATCACAAGGGTTCTGCTGACGGCCAGTCCTGTGTCCTGCCCATGGTCACGAGAATCAACTCACAGTGGCGTGGCGCACACACCAAAAGAAAACAAAAGTCAACTTTACTTTATGACAAGGTGTGAAATAAAATTTAAATGCTAAAGGGAAGCAGGAATAGTTCAAAACCGAGGGCACCTCCGGACCTCGGGGCCTCTTTCCTGTTTACTCAGGGGGCCGCCCACTGGCAGGGGGGCAGGCGGGCAGACAGACACATCCGCTGAAGGCTTTTGCTTTGTTAGCAAAAGTCCTCACTTCCTCCCCCCTCCTGCCTCTCACTTTTCTTCCTATTCTAATGACATCGCCATGCAACAAAGTTACACTTCCGGGTAAAACAGGGAAGCCAGGGCAGGTCTAACTCCTGCCCCAGGCGCTACCTTTGAGGGGGAAGCGCTGGCCCCCAAGGGCCCCTTAGGGCCCAGAGATTGTGCAGCATTTAGGCCATCTGAGGGGTGCCCACTTTATGAAAACCCAAGGCAACGAAACTGAATGGTACCAACCAGATGCAGCGGTACCGTCCCCCTGCGGGCACCTGCACCTCCAAGGATGCCTGTGGAAAGCCCAGCACAGGCCACCATACAGAAACGCACAAGTAATTCCTTACTTTGTATGAAACTGATGAAACACTGCAACACGAATGCCAGAGGCCTTCACTCACTGAGTTTTGCTCTCTGCCCTACTTTTCCCATCTCATGCGATTGCTCCAGACCGGGGGATAACTAAGAAAACACCACGGCAACTTCTCTTTCTCATCCTTTCCTGGACAGAACAGTCTCATCTGGACCTCTAGAAAGGGAGTCACAACAAGGAACAAAACTTGTATAGAGACAAACATTTCTACAGTTATGCCTCTTTGCAATGAGTAGGTGCATTCCCTAAAGCAGGACTTAGAATTTTTTTGCAATAGTCATCAAAGTCCAAGTTTGAAGAAATTTGGGGATGTGAGCTACAACTTCACATATAGGGTTTGTTTAAAATGGATCGGGACACCTGACTGTACACCCTGGGGAGACAATTTGCCCTTTTAGGGGATAAAAAACAAACAAACAACAAACAAGGAACCTGTGTGAGTGATTTTCAGGCGGCTGAGATGCTGGGTACAGATCTGTGGGGCTCTTCCCCAGTCCTCCCCGTCGGGGGCCACACCCAAGTAGAGGCCAAGGGCAGCAATGTTATTTGGACAATGTCCGTTCAACACACTCTCAGCCAACAGAATTCTGAACTCTAGCACAGCAATCGCATAGCACAAGGACGGCAGGTCTCACCACGTGAGGGAGACCCGAGAGGCCCAGAGAGAGTCCTGTGACCCCTCGTGGACTGCAGCGTCAGGACCACCAGCAATCAGGTTTCCAAACCATCAATCAATCACAAGGCCTCCGGACACCGTGCGTCACTCTTAGGCCTCTAGTAGATGATGGAGGGGTTTTGCTTCTATTTAAAGGCTGACCGTGTGCTGGGCAATTGGACATCTTCTCACTGCAGTTTCCAAGTCTTCAGGCAACGGCGCCCACCCTGGAGCACCGTGCATCAGACCATCGTGTGACCCAGGGTCTGGCCTCATTTACTGGGGCCCCGGCAGAGCAACACTGCTCGTCTGCCGTCTGCACGGCCTCCGTGCAGTTCCGGATACAATGGGAGGAATGAAGTTCTGATGGGGGGGGGCGCCAGAAGCCACGTTCAGTGGGGAAATGCTCCCCTTCTTTCCAGCAGGTACTCAGAGGAGCCTAAGAAGAGGACGCCTCGAAAGGGGACTAGACGAAGGGGCGGGGCCCACAGGCTTCAGGAAGACGGGGGCCTGAGTGTAAGGGATACAGCGAAGGGGCCGGGACTCTCCAAGATGGCCAGGCCATCCTCTCGTCCCGCTGCAGCCCCTGCTCTAGGAAGAGTTCTCCCCACAAGTGAATCATGACCTCGGGAAGGTGCAGGAAGGTCTGCTCTGGCTCCTTCCCCTGCGCTGCTCCCTCCGTGAAGCACCAGCATCTCCTCCCTGGCGGGGAGAGGGGCTACCTGTGCCACCTCCACCATTTGGCAGGACCTGACGACAGCTGTCTGCTCTGGGTCCTGTGGCTGGCGGCCAGGCAATGCTGGGAAGCCCAGCTTGGGCACCTTAGTCGAATCCATGGAGACTGGGCCAGGAGGACCACGGGGGCGTGAGAGAAGACGAGCGGTTGCTACTAATCGAATTAAATCTCAATGACCACTGAGTTTTACAGTATAATACTGTTATTCTACAAAAATTACAACAAAAATACAACGTTTTGTGTAATGTAGACCAAAAACATGTTTTTAAAAGATCCCCTTTGGGGGCTCCAACTACACTGTGTTAACATGTTGTTAACAGGAAATAAACTACCAGCAACTTTCTAAAGAACAGAACTTATTTATTGAAGGGGGAATATGATAAATCAACAGTAACCAAGAGATGTGAATGAAGCTAGCTCATCCTCTTAAGAAATTTTTTTACAAATATAATTTTGCTTATAACAAATTAATAAAAGCCAGAGAACTATCTCACTGACATCAATTAGCTGTCAGAGTTGTCAGTCACCCCTATTTCCTTCAGATATTCTTTTAAATATACAACCCCCAACAAATGGCTCAAAATCATGACTGAAAATCTCAAGACATTTCTGGATGAGCAGCACAATACCACAATCCTATTACATCATTAATATGCAAACATGAGAACTCAATTCACTGCTAATATAACGCAGAAGTACATACCACAAAAACCCTACTCCCATTAACTTATTTCTTCTCAAAATTCCATCCACCATGACGACCCTTCCCTGCATTTAAGAACAAACTCGTATGTCTGGAAGCAGAGGGCAGGGACCTTACCCTGCTGGCTTTTCACCATCACAACTCTAGCACCGAGCTGATGGTACGTATTTGTTACGAGGAGCTGAAACTCACTCTACTTTTTTGTTTAAATGATCACACGAGAACAAATGAGACTAAATTAATCAAGCAGTTTAAAAATTTCCCAGTAAAGCAGCCGCAGAGCACAGAGAGATCAGCTCCGTGCTTTGTGTCCACCACCTAGAGGGGTGGGATAGGGAGGGTGGGAGGGAGACGCAAGAGGGAGGAGCTATGGGTATTTACGTATACGTACAGCTGATTCACTTTGTTATACAGCAGAAACTACCACACCACTGTAAAGCAATTATACTCCAATAAAGATGTTAAAAAAAAAAAATTTCCCAGTAAAAAGAAAAGAGCCTGAGAAAAGAATCTGAAAAAGAATGAATATGTGTATATGTATAACTGAATCACTTTGCTGTACACCTGAAACTAACACATTGTAAATCAACTGTACTCCAATAAAATTTTTTAAAAGAATCTGAAAAAGAATATATGTAAAACTGAATCACTTTGCTATACACCTGAAACATTGTAAACCAACTATACTGCAATTTTTTTTTTAATTTTTTTTAAGAAAAAGGAAAAAACCAAGTCAAATAACACCACTTAAGATTCAGTGAACTACAGTTATTTCCAAGAAGCCATGTAGCAAACATAGGCACAAGATTCTGGCAAAAGCAAAAAGCAAAGATGTTCTTTTTCATCTAAAATTACAAAACCAGCACATAATAAATAAAATTCCAGCTTCTTCTCCTTTTAGCTTTCTAACCAAACACCGCCACAGTTTTTAATTGGAAGGGTCTGGACAGGCTGCCACCAGCTGTGGCACTGGCGCCCTGTGCCTCCCCAGAAGGGAGCATTTCTCACCACAGAGCACACAAAAGGCTTCTGTGCCTTCTGCTGAGAAGCAGGCAGCAACGCGGACAGGCCGGGAGAGGGCGTCTTGTGTCACACACTCAACCAAGCCGCTCCTAAAACCCTCAGTTTAGACCGCCACTGGCCGCAAACACCTCTTCCACCGGCCCTCACCTCCTCCACCAGGGAAGACACACACAGGGTCTGGGGCGCGGGGGACAGAGGCGTCGCCACATTATCTCTAGACACACGCAGACTAACGCTAAGGAAAGCAGGCAATGTCTAAAATGGGGCCTTTAACCAGAAGCACCAAGGCTAAGCCAAAACCTGGCCACTGCGCGGCCGGTCACAACACAAGCGCAAATTTGGCTCCTTGAGAAGCTAGCTTTGTCTTTTCTAATCCAACACTTTATCCTTTGTAAAAGCAGTTTCAACTCTTAAAAGGAAAGCAGCCTGTACTAAATAATGTTCTCTGTCTCCTAAGCCCACTGGTCAGTTACAGAGGAAACAGGTCGAAATCTTACTGAAAAGGAGAACGTGTACCCCTAACTGGATGTGGAAACACAAAGTCACTTCACTGCCCCCAAATCGTTATGATATTAAAATATTACTGTGGTTATGACGCAAGATAATCATATGCTTAGAAAGGCAGCTGGAGTAATAAGCCACGTGTAAAGAGGAAACAGACAAATAAGTAACAATTAGGAAAACAAGAAAGAAAATCTGTGTTTCAGTTAGCTACTCCAGAAATGTCTGAAAGGCAATCTCTTATTGGAACGAGAGTACCGCTTTCTAGTAAGGCACCAAATCCAAAAGCCAGTTTTATTTGTGGGAAAGTAAGAAAAATAACAGGTCTGAGGACAAGCAACAGAATATTACAGCTCATTCTAGCCCGGTTATCAGTAAGCCAAGCTGTCACAGCACTTATTAAAGCACATCTCCTGCCATACACCCCGCATACAGCGAGTGTCCCTTAGAGGGGACATCTCTGTCTAGGAGACCCGTCTGGAGCCACAGCCCAAGAACTCTGGTTTGGATAAAAACAGGCAGAAGCATCTCCGAAGGCTGAGACATTTGTTCACACCAAATGCTCAGTATTGGTGTTCTTTCCTGGGGTCTGAGAGTTCAAGGACAAGGCCAAGCTGGAGACAACGGATTTCAGCACAACCAAAGCCAAAGACACGCCAACGCAGGCTGCCACGAGGAGAACCTTCCTGAACTCCAAACTGAAGAGCTTCTGAAAAGCCTTACTTGTGCGAGAAGAGAGAAGCTCTTTACAATTTAATTTCTTTTTAATTTCTAATAAAAACCAGGGTAAATTATAGGACCTCTCCAACCAACCTCCAGTGAGGGTTCACGTTTGCTGTTGGTTTACTCTTCCTGAAGAAGAGTCTCAAACACGTCCCTGAGGTTTTCCTCACCAGACGGGGTCCCCTGCCCACGATGCCACTCAGCCATCCCCTCTGACGGACCATCAACAAAATCTCTCCAGGGGAAAAAAGTCGCCTCAACCTCTGCAACCAGACAGAGCTTTGCAAGAATTATTTCCGAGCACAGGAAACACAAAGGGAAATGAGCTTGGAGATCCTGAAGCCGGAAACACGTTAGGAAAAAACACACAACGTTTTAGTTTTAAGAAAACTTTAAAATGAAAAAGAAACACCCAACTCTTAGACGATAAAGCTCTAAATCTGGTCGGGGCTGGAGATCAAAGGCTTAAGATTAATCTCCTTCGAAACTACCCACTCGGGGCTTCCCTGGTGGCGCAGCGGTTGAGTCCGCCTGCCGATGCAGGGGACGCGGGTTCGTGCCCCGGTCCGGGAAGATCCCACATGCCGCGGAGGGGCTGGGCCCGTGAGCCATGGCTGCTGAGCCTGCGCGTCCGGAGCCTGTACTCCACAATGGGAGAGGCCACAGTAGTGAGAGGCCCATGTACCAAAAAAAAAAAAAAAAAAAAAAACAAAAACAAACTACCCACTCGATTCAAATCACTGCTTGTTTCTACTGCTGAGAAGTCACTTTAGAGAGACCTGGGTGACACCACAAGGACTGAGAGCCCTCACAGCCCACCCTTAAGACGTGGTGATGCTCCCCTCGCACAAAAACCAAATCAAGTTCCCTGATTCACAAACCCCTCATCCTCCCTCCCAGGACCCCTTGTGCAGCCACCAGCTTCCCTGCCATCCACCACCCCGCCACTCAGAAAGAGAAGGGACGGTCAAAGCCAATAGCCTCAGTTTTCTTTCATTCCAAAGACTTTTATAGCATAGAGGCTCACACTAATTTATGGGGTAAAGGAGGAAGTTTTCCCAGCAGCAGTGGAGGATAAGAAGGGTCCACGGCCCCAGGTGAAGAGAGCCATGGGGGGTCAGGGGGGCTGTTCAGAGCATCCCCCTACCACCCACACCTTGGAGTAAGGGGTATAATCTTTAACTGTTAAAGATTAAACAAGTAAGCTGAAAAGAGGCCGAAAGCCAGGGTGGCAAAGAAAGACCTTTAAAAGAATTCATGTTGAGTCTACATTTTAAAATACAACCTGCAGAGTAACCGCCTCCAAAATGGAAATACTGCTTAACTTTTCATTGTGAGATTTCTAAGCACACAGAAAAGTGGAAGGAATGACCCTAAATATAATGAATATCCAATCACTGAATACCTACAGTCAACATTTATTAACATTTCCACATAGTTATCTATTTCTCTTAACAAGATAGATTTCCCCACTGAACCATTTCAAAATAGGCCATAAACATCGAGACCTCAATCCTAAGCACAGAGGAGAGTACCCTCGTGCCAGCACCACAGACCATTGTCACAGCGAAGAAAAACAACAATCCCCAGATTATCCAACACCCGGCCCACGTTCAAATGTACCCGACGCCCCTACGCCGCTTTGAGCTTGTTTCCATGTCAATCCCTCCAGCACCTCTGAAGCCACGGTGCTGACTTTTTGAAGAAACAGGGCCAGCTGCCTCATAGGAGGACTCACGTTTTGGATTTATCTGATGATTCCTTTATATCACTTGTGTTGTCAACCTGTTCCTCTAGCCCCAATTTCACCTTAGATTCTGGTTAACACTTTTGGAACAGTATTTCATGGATAACACCGCATATTTCTACAGCATTGAAAGAGATTATACACCATGTCAGCCTGCCCATCAGTGATCCTAAATTTGATCACTTAAGTGAAATAAACATTTCAATCTGATATTATTTCAATTAAAAGCATTTAGGATTTCTAGGGATGTTTATAAAGAAGGGAGAATGCAGGAGAAAGAAAAGAGGAATAATTAATAAGGGAAGCAAACGAGCCAAAATACGGAAGAAGTCAGGGTCCTGGTTTGCGTCAACTAAATTAGCCAAATTCTGAGCAACAAGTATGACCAGGAAGTCAGGGGTCTGTAGTATTCAGGTATAATCAGCTTCACAAAAATCTCAGAGCTTTGGCGCACACACAACTACCAGGCGCTTAATAACACCACGAAACTATCCACGTAACTCATTCCCCAGGTACCATTAAAACATGTTTGTATGCAGTAGGCACGGCACACCATCTTCCAAGTCATTACCTACTTCCCAAACATGCCTTCCCATATGCATATTCACAAGATGGGCCATGCCAACAACCCCCGGGAGGCAAGCAGGGCAAGGATGTCCTTGTCCTCGTCTGACCAATGGGAATCTGAGCCGGAAGGCAGGATCAGACAAGATCACAGCGTCAAAAGGAGGTTAGATTCCAAGTCACCTGACGCTCAGGGTAACGACTTTTCCAATAAAATAAGTCATGATTTCACAGCACGGTGCAACGTGGATACAGTTCCCCAGAGACACCTGTATGTGTGGCAGTACAGTACAATGCTATATGGCGTGGTGTTCGCATTTTATTCCCGTAAGGTACAGTTTTATGCATGCACGAATATACATATGCGATACATAGGTCTTTTAATCTCACTGTTCCTCTGAGTAAACAATATTTATAAGTATGTTAAATAAATCCTCTTTCAGGAACATCAATCCCACACAGACTTCCCACCTAAGTAAAGCTGTGGCGATGACAGATGTGACAGCACTGCTGCCATCAGCGCCTATGTGCTCAGGCAGGAGCTCTCAGCGCCCCACAGTGTGTGGCTGGCCTCCGGGTCCACCTCTCTCCACCCAGAGTCCCGCGTAGGCGCCCTGTGCCCGGCACTGACCTATTCAAGTCAGGTCCTGTTTTAAATGCACCAGGAGAGTTCTTTTGAATTTCCCAGTTACTCATCTCACTGCGCTGCTGTGGAGTCTCAAATCCACAAACTCTGGGGCTTCTTTGCCAGAACTACGGGTGGATTTAATATCTTCTGAAAACCACTACTCTGCTCATGGTTTCTTTAGCTAGAAGATGCAAAGAAGGACTTCCCCGCTTTGTTTGCCATTCTTGTTAACAACTATGGTCATACTTCAATTGGGAAGAAATGAATTGAAATTTGATTTTCTAAGCCTACCGACTTGGCCACCAAAACCCTAGGAAAATCACAACCATCAAGAGAAAATCCAGAGAAAATGATATAAACACAACATCCAAAGTCGTCCGACCGTGTCAAGACTTGTACTAATACCCGGCGGTGCCCAGTGGCTCGGCTGGGAACCCGCTCCGGTCCAGCCCCTGGCGTCCTGAGAGCGGAGCCTTCACCCGCTGGCGGGTGAGAACAGGAAGGTAAGAACGGGGGTCCCCGAGGGCCTCCTTCTGCAGCCCCTCTGGACGGGCCTCTCCCTGGAGCTCTGCAGGAACCGAGTCCGAGGCCCTACTGCTGCCTGCACTGCAGGCAGCCCCGGCGACACAACCAGGCAGTGACGGAGTGGGGAACCCAGCACGGGGTGCTCGGCCACCACCCTACTCTGGTCAGCGTCCCCAGGAGCTGCCTAGCGGGTGCTGATCAGAAGTCACATTTCCACCACAGGCAGCACGACAGCCCGGCCCCCACCAGCAGCTGCAAACTAGCAGGAAGCAGACCTCGGCTTCCCATCACCCTCTCTTCCCCCAGCTCCACGCACACCCACCCAGGGAGGGCCAGTGCTCGGGGGGTAGCGTGTCAACTCAGAGGCGTCCAGCCCTCTGCCAGCCCCCAGTGGACCACAGAGCAGCTCTGTCCACCACATGCTTGGGGGGCTCTTCACAGCGACCTGGAATGAGGAAACCCCGTCTACTGCCAGACTTTTGTTAAAGGGCTCCCATTTAGACGGCCGTGCCCCTCCTAGTCTCCCCCTGTGCCACTCTAGCCATTTTACCTCCACAAGAGCTGACAACTCAGCAGATGGTATCAAAAGTGCTTCTGTACTCAGGCCTGAACGGGAGTATGAAGGCCCAGGGCCGGACAGAGGTTCTATTCAGAAGGACCGCCTTTGACAGCTCCCCTGGCCTTCCAAACCCCAGGAACTCGAGTCACTGCCGGGGGGCGGGGGGCCTTCTCTGCCCAAAGGGGACGGGGCAGGGGACACAACCCCTGTGCTACCTGGGCTGGCCGTGCACCCCCCAACACACAGAGCGAGGCCAGGCCACACGCAGACTTTTATCAAGGGGTGGCAATTCCCAGATTCCACCTTCTCTCCATGAGGACTTCTTCCAGATTTTTAATCCCTCAGAATGTGGGATTCACAGTTCCTGATGCCAAAGGTCATCACCCGAATCATGACACCATTTACTGGACGCTAAACTAAAAGTCAACTCACCTTCCACACACCTTCTAGTCCTAAAAACAACCCTATTTGGCAGGGAACCCCCAGCCCTAGTTTTCCAGACAAATGAGCAGATGGAGAGGATTAGTTAACTCGCCCACTCTGACAGACCCACCAGGAGTCAGCCCAGGTGTGGTCACCTACCTCTACCTCTGTCCAGGTGCCGCGACGGGGAAGCGGCGGCTGAAGAGGGGTTCAGTGTCCCTTTCTCCTCCGAGCTCCCACCCTCACTGGAACCTAACTGCCTGACTACAAGGTGAGAAGTCTCAGGAAAAGGGGCTGACTCTCCCACTCACGCCTGTACGCCGGCACCCAGGCGACAGCCACACAGAGATGCTGCAGCCATTCTGCCGGATGTCACCCCTCGGGCGAATCACTGGAAACGATCAAGCGCCACCAGCTCCAAGATCTACACAACCATAAAACATTACAAGCCCCCCAAACCTTACTTTACACCGCCTTCAAGTCCCACATCTGCACCCAGACCAAGTGAAAAGAAACCCGTATTGTCACAATGGTATCCTACCTTCCACAGCAAGTGCGTAAAACAAATGCTTCCCTTTAAAACTCTAGTTACTATTGCTTAAACATGACTTTGTTCCCAGAGTTCTTACAATTCCAAAGATTTAAAGGTGATTCTTTGGACTCAATCTAGTCTTTCTTTATCTAAGTGCCAACAAGTTAAAAGGCTCAGTTTTGAGCTATTTTAAAAAAAAAAAAAAAAAAACTGTATTATTCTAACAAACAGTATTTAACGGCTGCCTCTCCACTGCTTTTTTTTTTTTCTTTTTCATCTAGTTCGTATACAGATGTCTCAGTGCGTCTGGGAGCCAGCTCTTTAAGAAACTAGAGAGCACTGAAAACCCAGAAATATTTTAAAGGCTGAAGTGAAATAGAGGCTAAAAAATTTTTTTTCAGGAATTAAAGGAAAAGCTCGGTTAATTTTCACTTGTATTATTACCGTTCCCCTTCACAAACCAACCGCCTTCCTCTAGGTTGGAGAATCCCGGACAGCAAACTCGGAGGAAATGCCGAGGAGATGGTGTCACACAAGGCTCCTTACGGAAAAGGGAAATAGATAAGACCTCTTTCTAGGAGAAAAATGCCCAAGGAAACCCAAGGAAGCAAACTTTATTCAAATAGAGCAAAGTCTAGCCTGACTTAATGAGCCTCTGCAGGCTAATGACAAGGAAAACCAGAACGCTAAAATATGTGGAGTTAAAACGGCAAATCCACGTTCATAGTGTCCAACTCCCAGGAGATCAATCTAACCCCAAGAGAACGTACCTCCTGACGTGTGAGTGTGATCACCTCTAACGTCTATATTGCCGACCTCGGCCAGGTTTCCCAAGTGCTTTCTCTCCTTCCTTCAGGTCACACGTTTCATCTTAAGAGGACGAGTGTCTACAGCAAAGCTGTGGCATCAGGCAGGGTGAAGGTGATCACAGGAGAGCGGGTGGAAAACCCCAGTCCTGGGAGAACTTGAGTAAATAATGAAACTTATCACCCTTGATACCGACCTGATCCGAACCATAAATAAATGCAGAACGGCACAACCCTGACAGCATCCAGCGCGTCCTCAAACCCCTCTGTGGCACCTCTTTTCAGAGAAAGGATGTGAAATAGCTACCGTTACAACAATTCTGAAACACAGATATCTCTGATTTATCATCTTCCAAGAATAGAGGGTTCCATGACGATATTCATTACTATAAAAACTATTTTAAAAGTTTTGTTTTTCCATGGAGGCTCTATTAAATGACCTATCACTACTATGCCTGTTTACTGAAAAAAAAGAATTTGGACTGTGTTCGAGTCTTGATTTTCACCGCTAGCAGACTACAGATTACTTTTCTATAGATCCAATCTATTCACTTACTGTTATTATTGACCAGGAAGGCATTCTCGGATTTTATAGAGAGACAGAGAGACAGAAAGAGAGATTATATACATGGTACTTTCTACATCCTGTACAAAGTATTCTGAGGCTATCAACAGAGGATGATCTAAAAAAATAAAGTTAATATATCATTATTTGCAAAAGCACTTGTCAAACTGTAATTATTTCGATGACTTTCTTATAGCTCTGTAATTATATAAAGCAAAGTCCCAAGGCTCTTTATGTGCCAAGCTTTTTACATGAAAGAAGTTTCCCTCCTGTTATTACTCCTGACCCCAAAGGGACACACAGATACTTTTAAGAAGTCCAACAAACCCACTGCACTCTGCATGAAGTACAACGGAAGAACAGCAACAGCGTTAAGGATCTTCCCCCAAAACAACCCACCAAGCAAATATTAACGCGAACATCCTTCAAAGCACAGCAGGGTAGTCTGTAAGCGAGGGAGGCCGTGCGATGATCAAGCGCACGTGGTAAAAGTGACACGGGTTAGACTCCGCGCCATCACCACCGACCACTTTACCCCTGACTTCCAACACCACTTCAACGGTATTTCTCAACTGCTAGAAGGCAGGCGCCGGTGCTCCCGGCAGCAAGACAAGAAGAGTTTGGACAAGATGGCATCAGCGTCCAGATTGCGGCTCAGCTTAAGCAGGTCTGTGTTAAGGCTCACATTAAATTTTACAGCAAGTCTAAGAAGGAGCACTGAGACCCCATGAGTTCATTATGGTCAAGGTGTCTTCATGACTTCCTGAAACACAGCTGACCCAGGAAAAGGCAGAGGTGATGCACTTGATTCTGCCTTTAACTTAAACGGCAAGTGAGCGGACATTTCTACTCCAAATTCTTCACTGTAGTGAGCTTACTTTAAACCTCGTCGACACAATGAAACGACCTCTCCTCACCTCTTCTCAACCAAAGACAAAACGAAACCAAGTCTCCCAGGCAAGCAGAGCCCAGGAAATTACTTTTACGTGCCCAGAAAGCCTGGGCACAAAATCCCAGCTCAGCAAGTCCCACCGTGTAGGTCCAGCACTGAAAGCAAGGCGGCCCTCAGCTGCCCCCCGAGCCCTGTGAAGCAGGGAGGAGGCAGCACCACACCGTGTGGACCCGCTCGGGTCCACCCCGGGCAGTGAACTAAGGAAAGGGGCCGGGAGCCGTTGCCTCACGCCTGTGCCTATGGCTCAAAGCACCGAAGTGTTCGTAAGGGCAAATGTTCCCCTCCAACAAAACACGTCGAATTGTACGTCAATACTGCTTTCTTGCTAAAGAAAAGGGGCCTCGGTAAGAGCGTGCTGCAATCAAACCCTTCTCAGAGACCAATGACGAGGCTCAGAGACTCACTATCTGATTTAAGGTACACAATTAAGTGTTAAGTCCTTTCACGGAATTCTCATGATAAATTTAAAGAATCCCCCTCAAAAAACGCAAACTGATCTATAAGAAGGTCTAAATTAGAAATAAACGCTTTACTTCTTATTTAGAAGAAAGCACTTTAAAACTTTTGAGAAGGAAAAGCAGAAGGGTGACGCGGAGAATTCCTAGGCTGAAATTTCTGGTCCCGGAGCAACTGACTTCGCTAATCGACAACCTGGATAAACTGGTCAGAAGAAGGGCCAATAGGAAACCGACTCAGAGCACCTGAAATGTGAGAATCACACTATGAATAAAGCTGCCCTGCCACACACAGCAACAGGAGGAAGTTACTACAGACAGATGTGCCCTTAGTAACGTCACCAGGCAACGAGAAGGCGGGCAGCAAACCGCCTTGTCCAGCACCCGCAGGAGCCCGAGCCCAGCCCCCATGGGCTCCCCCCTTCAAGGCAGAAGACCGCTCTGCAGGAGTCTGCACCAAGGCAGGGTGCTCGCCACTAAACAGGCGCCTCTGTTTAATTAGGAAATGTTAACAGGCAGATGGGAACACGCCGAGGAAGAAAGGATTCATGCAACAACAAAAAGTGGGAAGCAGGGAGAGAAAAACAGAGACCAAAAACTTGTCATCTGTGCAGACACAGGGATGGTACGCCAAGTATCTTCTTCTGGAGTTTCTGTTCCTTCGACAGCTGTCCCAGGCGCCTAGATTCTCAGTAAGGGTTTTCTTCCAGAAGCATCTCCCCTGGGGACAGGGATAATGGGAGATGTGCGCCGGGTGCTGATGGGAGTAAACAAGTATGAAAGGAGCAGAAGACGGGCCAGCCTCTCCCTTCCCTGCCTCTGAGGGTTATTCATTCCCAGCACCGGTCATGTGAACTCAGAGTCTGCGTGACACACAAAGGGCCTTTACTAGGAAGTCCACAAGGGAAGCTTTAAGAATGTTAGCCTAGAATAGAGAATTTTTCGGTCTGCTTAAAAAAAAAAAGACATCAAAACAGCAAATTAAAATTTAAAAAAGCATCTGACAAACCATGTCACTGCCTTACTCGTTAGTGATTCCCAAATCTAGCCAACAAGGTCCACACCTCACTGGGTTTTCCTGGCAAACGTAATATTCCTAAGGAAGCAGCGGTTCCCATCCACGAATGTTTCACCTGAACAGGTTCTCTGGACAGCTAATGGTCACCTTTAATTCCTTCCGGAGTAAGGCGTCAATAAATAAAGAGAAACACACTTAACCACCGCACATCTGCTCACTGTCTGGAGGCAGCATCCAAGCCGGGTCTCTGCAGCCGTTACAAACGCTGCCCTGGACCCCCGCCCCACCCCGTTGTCAAACCACCACACCGCCTTCCATCTCCACACTTTTCCCTGCCAAACCGTCAGAAACCAAAGTCATCAGGCTCAACCTTCCCAGCGAGGAGCTGGTGAGGACTGAGGAGATGCTGCTCCCTTTGGGACCAGCCAGCAGGCCCCCATACACTCTAGGGCTTGGTTTTACTCACTCTGCTTAGTGAAAACAACAATGCTTTCCCCAACTCGGAGCCTCCAATTTTACACTGTGACCAGGACAACGTCAGAACCGACACTTGAAAGCGATTTCCCACAGAGCTGGGCAGTGGCCAGTGCCTGAATCTGACAGTCGACCTGCAGATTCTCTCCACCCTTGAGAGCATCTCACATTCACACCAACAGAAGATGCAGATGGCGTCGGATGTTAATCTAACACTGGAAAACAAAAGCAATTCTCTGACTGAATCTCTGCAACTAATAGAAAGAAAACAAAGTGCCAAACACGCCTGGCTGGTCAATCATCCCTCCCTTCGTTTCACCGGAAAAATAGGGACCAACAATAAAAGCCCACCCCTGCCCCTGCGCCTCCCAAGGCTGGCCGTCCTCCCTCCTGGGGGCTGTACTTCAATGGCTCCTACAAGGCCCACAGAGAAATCCCCAAGCAGCAGGAGCTAAGATGCCCACAAGCCACTACTGCCTCAACCTTCTGTGGTTTAAAGAGTTAAAGCATCTGGGCTTCCCTGGTGGCGCAGTGGTTGAGTCCGCCTGCCGATGCAGGGGACACGGGTTCATGCCCCGGTCCGGGAAGATCCCACATGCCGCGGAGGGGCTGCGCCCGTGAGCCATGGCCGCTGAGCCTGCGCATACGGAGCCTGTGCTCCGCAGCAGGAGAGGCCACAACAGTGAGAGGCCCGCATACCGCAAAAAAAAAAAGAGTTAAAGCATCTTGGTGTGACTGGCCCTTAACTCTTTAAACCACAAAAGGTTGCAGCAACTGTCTAAACGGTGCATAACTGATTAAATCCAAAGCAATCACCAAAATCCCTTAATGTGTTGACAATTTCTATAACGAGTACTGCTTGAAACAAATGAATTGCCTTCTAGACTGGACCTTGGAAATGTTTTCACTGGGTGTCCTACAGTTGCAAGTTTAGATTAAACAAACCTCAGTGGATCCTTGCAGACGAAACTCTCTGGAAGTATAACACATAAAAATGCTAAAAGTGACACACCTACTTGTTAAAATCTACATTCCTGCTTTGTTAACCCCAGGATGCCAATGACTTGATTTCCCAGGATCCAGGACCTCAACAGAAAAGATGGCTATCTACCCTATTTTGCCAAGTCCTCAGGGAATGTGTTTCCACGGTCTCCTGCGAACAGCACAGTGAGAATGTTTCTGTTCAAAATGCCAAAGGCACATTTCAAAACCGTTTATTTCAAACAAAGACTTTCTCTGAAAAACCATGGGGTGCTGGGGGGAGTATGCTCTGTAGAAACTGTTTTAATCAAAGGCCAATTTGGGAGGGCGTTTAAGCTTAACAAGCAAGTCAAGTCATAGCTCTGCCACTGACCGGCTCTACAGAATCTCAGGCAAATCGCAAAAACTTCTCCAAGCCTCAGTTTCATCATCTAAAAAATGGAGGTACGGTGTTCGCCTCCTGGTGTTGACTGGAAGCATCAGATCAGATAGCGTGTGTACAAGGACGCCCCACTTCTGGAGCTAAGCAACCGCTGGCAGGCACAAAACGTGCAGTAAATGCTGGTCACTGGCATCATCTACCCAGCAGCAGGCACAGAGCTGGAGTGTCTGCTGGTGTACTCTGCAGCGGGGGCCTGGAACCCACTGAAAGAGGACTGGGATTCACGTGGCTTCAGGGTCGGAAGCAGGGCAGCGATAACTACGTAAAACTCTCGGTGCAGCTTAGGGGATGAACTTGAACGCCACCTCTGAACCTTCAAGCTCCGTGACCACACACAGCTAACTTAACCTGGCTACGCCTCCGGTCTTCTCTTCGGCTACATGGGGATACTTATCACATCATCTAAGCCAGGGGTCCCCAACCCCCAGTACCGGTCCGAGGCCTGTTAGGGACGGGGCCGCACAGCAGGAGGTGAGTGGTGGTGCGCGAGGGAAGCTTCGCCTGCGGCTCCCCGTCGCTCGCGTTACCGCCTGGAGCTCGCGTTACCGCCTGGACCGTCTCCCCCAACCCTGCCGCCCCCCGCCATGAAAAAACCGTCTTCCACAAAACCCGTGCCTGGTGCCAGAAAGGTTAGAGACCGCTGATTTAAGCAAATCCCCCCAGGTGACAGCACCAGCACAGCGCCAGGCTGCGCGTACCTTGAACATCCTCTTTCTTTCCTCTTTCCTCCTCCTCCTTCTCCCTGAAACTTCCTGACGCAAAGTGCCTCTGACATAAGGCATGAGCTCGTCCACCGTGCTAATCAGAACATGGGCTGGGTGTTGTTATATGAAAAGGACCTGAGAAGACGCAGGTTGATGTAAGGCGTGGCATTCTCTCCGGAGCCAAGAATGAACCCACAGACGAAGGAGATAAAGCCGCCTGTCAGATAAGAACATGAATCACTGAGAAACTAACTGTTCAATAACAGCTGTGCTGGCGCACTGTGAACACAGCCCGAGAACTTTAAACCTGTGTGGCCACGTGGTTCCAGGGCTGTTTTATTATCAATGACAGTCGAGTAATCTTTCGTTCACAGACCAGGCTTTCGATACCTTGGGGTGACCGCATTTATCTTAGGGCGTGTCATAAAACTTTCAATTCCAAGAGAAAATTAATTTTAATCCACTTTACAACCCTGGAAAGGAGGGAGGTTCAGAAGAAAAAGATAACAAAAAACAAATAGGGAACTGCACACTGCAGAGTCTGGGAAGTGCTATTCTCTTCGGGGACAGACGCGGGCTGGCTTTCCAGACCCCGGGTCCCGTGTCCTGGGAGAGGGCAGGAGCCACCACCCTGGTAAGGACAGCTGACACCTGCCCCGCCGGCCCCAGAGACCACACGGAGGTGGAGGCCGGCACACGTGGAAAGTGCGTAAGCAAGGGTGCTCCACAGGTCGGACTGCGGGCGCTCAAGGTGTACAAAAGGCAGTTTAAAGGGCACCTGTTGAATCAGTTATACGTGTGCCCACCCCCCTCCACTCCACTCTACCCGCTCATTGCCCAAACTGCACCCAAGTCCCTCCTACCCCATTCTGGGGAAGCTACATAAGAAAGAAGATTTGAAAAACAAAAGACTCTGGGAGGAAAGAGATGCCTTGCCTACTCCTTTGCCCATCCCTCCCTTGTTGTCCAAGCAGGGACAAGAGAAAGGCAGGTGCTCTGAGGAGTGTCCATCACAGAAACACCAGGCCAGGGAGCTGGTCTCCAGGGACAGGAGCCAGGAGGACAGTGCTCTGGTGTCCCAACCACAGGCCACTCAAACCTGACAAAAGGCATCTGCCCCCAGCCCCGCCAAACCACAGGTTATCCCCCAGAAATACGCTTTGAGCCTGTGCTCTCTAAAGAATTAAAATCAGTCACACACGGACCTCGAGAGACCCAGACACGGCTGTGCTTTGACGACAATGAGGGCAATGACGAGACCACCATCCGGACACCACAGACACGTCACACACGGACCTCGAGAGACCCAGACACGGCTGTGCTTTGACGACAATGAGGGCAATGACGAGACCACCATCCGGACACCACAGACACGTCACACACGGACCTCGAGAGACCCAGACACGGCTGTGCTTTGACGACAATGAGGGCAATGACGAGACCACCATCCGGACACCACAGACACGTCACACACGGACCTCGAGAGACCCAGACACGGCTGTGCTTCGACGACAATGAGGGCAATGACAAGACCACCATCCAGACACCACAGACACGTCACACACGGACCTCGAGAGACCCAGACACGGCTGTGCTTCGACGACAATGAGGGCAATGACAAGACCACCATCCAGACACCACAGACACGTCACACACGGACCTCGAGAGCACAAACGCCCTCCTCCCAGGCGGGCGCAGGTCAAGTGCTTCATCTTCACTGCATCTGACGCAGAAACATAAGAGGTGGTCACTTACCAAAATCTCCCAAGACAGGCCCTGGCCTGCAGGCGCCTGCTCCAGCCCTGTCTCACCATGGGGCCTGCCCACGGGTCACCAACACAGGCCGCACTTCACACCACTGTCTGCAGACCTGTCCCTTTAACCCATGAGGATGCAGAGATTGTGCCATTTTCACTGCAAAGCAAATTTCAATACAAGCACCTCCACTTTTAAGACCTCCAGATCATTCTCTCTGGGTAGAACTATGCTTGAAGCTGTGAATGTTTTTCCCCAAGCAGTATGTCAAGCCTCAAATTCAAAAACAAAAGCAAACCAAAAGAAACACACACCCCATCAGCTACAAACTAGCAGGCCTGCCACTCAGGAAAAGAGGGACCTTCCGAAGTGACCTGGATAGAAGTGACAGACTGACCAGGGCTGACCTACCCTGAGAGTCCCCCAACACTTCTGTCGTGACAGCAGCACACATGGACACTTCAGAAGCAGGCAAACCCCGGGCGGCCAACCAGGATCGCACATGTCCCAAGGGAACTGATACTCCTCAAATCCAGACTCTGGCTTCTACTCCACATGCAGCTGCCTGTGGTCAGGCCCCTCCCTCACTAAGGAGGGGTCACCTGTCTTGTAATAATACAAGCCAGTCCCGGGGCAGTTCCAGGACCTCCGAGCAGCCCCACGCCGACCTCACATCACCACTGACTGTTTAATGCCCACTTCCCACTACCTGCTCCCTTTATCTCCTGAGATCTGAACACCTGGAGACGCAGTGCCTCACTCGGCAGGGACCCAATAAATTCCTGCTGAATGACCAAAGGGACTTAAGGAATCACCTGCTCTGGTCTTTGGTCCGAGCCCCATTCTGCAGATGAGACACTTAGACTCGCGCTAACCCACACGGTCTCCCGATCCCCAGGCTGGGACTGGGATGCAGCACTGGCCACACGGAGAGCGCCAGTCTCTTGTCCAGGTATTCTGCCTCCCAGTTTATTTATAAAAATAAAAGGGGGGAGCCCTCCTTTTAAACAAAGCTGGTATCCGTTTTAATATATTCTACTGAAATCTACTAACTCCTAAGTCTGCTGTCTCCTCTCCTTTCCTGCTGACTTCACGCTCTGTCACCTGATGAGAATGTCACTTCGTGCTCCTGTGGAAGACCGAATTCCCTGCAGAAAAGCTGTTATTAAAACCCTGCCACACTTGCCAACACACCAGCAGGGCAGTGGAAGTGGCACACAAACACGACAGGAGAGCACACTTTGCCCGGGAGCAGGGGCGGCCCATGGGGGCAGCTGCCGAGGGGAGGGCCCTGAGGAAGTGATTTGAAAGGATAGGAGGGCAGGGGCTGCCAGCAGATCCAGCCCCCTTTGTGAGGTCATCCTGCAGACCCCGGACAGGTGCCCTCACTCCTCGCTTCTAAAAGCAGCCCCCAATTCACAGTCCAAGTTCAGCATCAAGAAATGGTAAACATAAAGCGGACCCGGGAAAGCTCTTCCATAAATTCCTCATCTGACAGTAAACAACTCTGATTTCAATCCCAAAGCACAACAGTGGTGAATGGTTTTCACTGTTATGTTTGCGTACTTTTACGAGGCAAACACCAGAGCGTGCGTCACTCCCATGCACACACAGGCACACAGGTGCACACACAGGCGCACTCCCGTGAGCACAAGCTCTTTAAGGTGGGTGTGCAAATGGGAATCTACTCCTCGGGCTGCCCTGCTCTGAACAGCTTCACTTGGCAGACTCTAGACTCTCTTCTTCAGAAGCCAAAAAGCAAGATACGTGTGTTATTTACATACAGTACCACCAGCTTTCTCTGGAAAACCCCACAGAACACTAAGACGCTCTGCTTCACACCACAGACTCGGTTTGTGGCTGCTCCTTTGAACTATATGATGTAAAAAACATACCACAAAACACCTAACATATCAACGTGCTAGAAAGACATCAAAAGTCCCTCCTCTTCTCCAAAGGAACTAACTCCACCCTGAGTTGAACAGAGCTATGATCCCCTCCGGTTTCCAGGTGCCCCCAAAGCATTTCCCGCTAGAACCACAAGACGAGGGCCCGCTGTGCAAGCAAGTCCCTCCTTAGTGTTTCCAGTCATTTCCAAAGGCTGCTGCAGAGAGCAACCAAGACCACTTCTTGTTCCAAATCAGACACATCTAGTAATGAAATGACATTCAGGGACTTTTTTTGTTTGTTGTTTAATTTGTTCGCTTCCTCAGACAACTTTTCCAGTCCCTTATCGAGGCTTAGAAGGGAAAAAAAAAAAAAAGTCTCCCGGAAGGAAGACGAGGTGGACGAGGTTGCTGGAAGACAGCATCCAAACTCCTGTCCCAACTGAGCTGTGTTCATCTGTGAGCCCCTGCGGGGCAGACCGTCCCTAATTAGAAGGTGGGACTAACTGTTCCTTTACAGAAGTCTTTAATTAGGCCACCCTTGAAATGTCTACTCCCGCTACGGGCACCTAACTCCTGGCTCTCCCTTCTCAAACCCAGCAGAAGCAGACGCCGATGCTGAGCAAGTGTGTGCACAACAGCCCGGGACGGGCCTTCAGACTACCCTCCTGGCCCCGTCCTAAACGCTCACAGTAACTGGATCTTCAGGTGCCAACGTCAAAATGGGCTCAAGAGAAAAGGGTGGCGACTTAAGGACAAAATGTTTAGGTATTAACCCTTCGAGTAAAACCCGGGTTCTTCAATACTGCCTATGTTTTAGCAACAGTACATCCTGTAAAGAATTCAGGAAAGGAAAAAAAAAAGTTAAAGAAGAAAGGATGGATCTAAAAATTGAAACTAGCTAAATTGAGAGAAGGGGGGAAGTTAAGGCAACTGGTCCACATCTGGCCTAAAAACATTTTTTTTCCAAAGGTCTCCTGTCCTCAGAAGTGAAATGTAGGTTAAAGTTTAAATGTCCTTAAATAAACATTTATAGTTAAAGGCATAGTCTGAAATGTATAATACAAGACCCCCAAAACAGCATTTTTACAGTAAGCTCTCATCTTGCAACAAGAAAAGCTATCCCACAAAATTAAATTCCAAAGGACAGGATGTAGAAATCCGCTCCTTGCCCGTGATTTAGCTGTGAGGAGCGGTCAATCCTCTTGAATATAATATCCATTATTGTGGCAGCGCAACGAGAATAAAGCCACAAGTAGAGCCACTTCTTAAACTTAGAAAATATGAAGCTTAATGTGAGTTTCTCACGATGAAAGTACTATTCATTCATCATACCAACAGTAAAAATACCAGCATATTTTATTCCAAAAAATCAAAGGACACATGAAAATAGGATTTCAACTAATTTGGCATGAGTATGAATGTCAGGCAGCAGCAACAGCAGGGAAGCCGGCTTCCTGGGGGCATCACAGGTTAAGAATCTGAGGAATAGACCCACTTAGAAGGAAACGGGCAGGCAACAAAAGTGGACAGGGGGTGCGCTTACACCCTAGGGCTCTGTTTCCCAAGCTAACGGCTCCAGAAATCAAGTAGTAAGTAGCTCACAACCGGAAAGGCAGTTCTAACCACCCTCACACATGGGTGCTCAGGTCTGCACACACCCCACGCTCCCATCTGGAATGTGCTTCAGACCAAGGCTCTAAGAAGCCCCTATGAGTGAGTGAGTGAGTGAGAGAGACAGAGAGAGAGAGAGTGTGTATGTGTGTGTGTGTGTGTGTCTGGCACTTCAAATATAGACGCATCAGAGAGTTACATACACAACAGCCTAAAGGTAGCTATGTTAACACAGCAGAAATTCAGGATTCATCGTCAGTTACGGGTTCTATTACTTTTGATTTTACCTGGGGGCGAACGACACCACACTGAGCATCACGTGTGAGAAACAAGAAACCGGCAATCCGCTTAGCAGCACTGTCTGTTTGGGAGGGGAGAGGGGAGCAGTATTATTGGGGAGGGGGGTATATTTCCACTTTTTTCCATCTTTTACTATTCCTCCGACTCAACCTATTTTATAGCATGAAATCTTATTACAGGAACAATCTTGCGACACCGAATCTGAAACCACGTATCTTCCCAGGCTGCGTATGCTACACTTCATATTCGAAAAAGATGCAAATAAACTAAAGGAACACACCATCAAACACTTTTTTCACAAAGCAAGTCCCCACTATTTAAATCTGCTATACTAGCTACTCATCTGGAGAAATACTAGACTATTTAAATACTAGACTATTTAAAAATACTAGACTATTTTACAAGTATTTAAAAGTAGTGAAATTAAAATCTTCTACCCCATTATAGGTGACAAAAGAACCTAGAACTCTTCCTACCATAGAAGTTACTAAATAAACTGCTGCTGCTCTCCGGGAAACTGACTACTCAGAATAACTCATTTCCTGCCTTTTTCAAATAACAGAGGTTTCAGAGATTCAGAACCATACGCTAACTGCACTGCAGTTTCAAGACACCCAACTTTGTTCTCAGGAACAAGAGGTCCGCAAAGAGCAGATGGTCAGAAGACACTGCCTGCACCCGTGTCCTCGGGTGAGGCCGGAGCCCCGGGGGCCAGGATCAGCCGCGAGGTGCACGGGGGGCCCAAGGGAAAGGCCGCCGGTCGGCTCAGGCCTCCTTACAACCCCACAGAAAGCTCAGGAGTGTCAGAACCCTGTGCTGGTGGTCAGAGGGGCACTCTGCAGGGGAACTGAGTAATAAAGAGATCGAGTTCTCTAAATCTGCCCTGTCCGTTTTCAGGAGCCCCTTCAAGTCCTCCCTGTTCTTGGGTTTTAAACATGTTACAACAAATCCCACTGATAAATATCACACTGTCTTTACCAGCCAGACGCCCGCTGTTCTCAGAGCAGCAAAGAAAATAGTGCCAGAAACACCCTTAGAAAATCAGGCAGTCCACGACCCTCATGGGTTTCCTCTTTCAAATGCTACCTGATTCTGAGAGTGGTTTACAGTGTGGGGTGTTTTTACACCTGGTAAAATCGGCGGTGCGGTCTGGGTGGGAGGGCGGAGCGGAGATGAAGGGAAGCAGCACCCTGTCGGGAGCTCCCCGCGACCTGGGGGAGGGGTGCAGACGGCACATCGGGGAGGGTTGCCGTCATTCAGAGCTGGCCTTGACACGCTCGGTGCAGAGACGACCCAGTCAGCCTGCCCCTCCTCAGAGTCGCCGCCTGAGACACAGCCGGGTCACAGCTCTGCTAGGAAGAGCTCTGCTTTGTCACTTTCCCCACCTCAGGGACCAAATGCAAGCCCTGTGCGTTTTGGAAGCACTGGGTGTTACAGCCCTAAAGCTTAAGGCCGCCTCCCCTTCACAGCTGCCCCCAAGACACCCTAAGGCGGGAGAGCAGGGATCCCTCTCACACACGACTCCGAGTCTGTCTTCAGAGAGTCTGGGTTCACCATGCGCTAGGCACACCAGCCCCCTCGAGCAGAACGCTTGACTCCAAGTTAGAACTGAATGGAAACAGATTCCTGGTTTTAAGATCTATTTAAGTCAGTAAACCCTTTTTAAAAAGTCGGGGTGGGTGTTGGACCAGATGAAAGCATCTCATTTCATTTCAGATTTAAAACCTGGAGACAAATGGGCTCGTTCTTTCAGGCTTCTAGATTACAGCGCGCACACACACACACACACACACACACACACACACACACACACACACACACACACACACACACACACGGTGAGGTGAGGCTGGTGCCCCACCCCGCCCGTGGAGGCAGCGATGACCCACCAGCCTCCTCCTGGCCCGTGTCCCGGTGCTCAGAGCATTCCCTCAGGCGCCAGTCAGAGCCCCAGTGGGGAGGGGGCTGCTGAACAACTACTCTTTCCTTAAGAAGATCGGGCGGGGCAGGGGGAAGGAGGGCAAAGCAGCTTAGCCTGGCTCATTCCTTTCAGTCAGGCCAAGCTGGTGCTCAAGCAAAGCGGGCTTCCCTCTCCACCACAAACCTCCAGGGGAGGCAGCAGACAGACAAAGAGACAGACAGAGAGGGGCAGGGGGCGGGGGCAGGAGAGAAGCAGTCCACTCCAAAGGCTTAAGGAGACAGCTGGTCCAAAGGGACCACAGCAGGGCCCAGGGCTCCAGGCTCCCCAGCTCTTCCTCCATCTGCCCGCGGGGCCGGCCTGCGAGCCTGCATCCCAGAATCCACGTTCCCTCTTCAGGCCAGCGGCCCCAGCCCGGGCTGCGGGACTCCAGAGGGTCCTTCCCTCTCTCCCCGCTGCCACACGGACGGCCCCCAGGCAGCGAGGCCCCTCCCAGGCCTACGGCCACCATCTCTCCCCCAAGCCCCTGACGAGCACAGACAGCACGCTCTCCCCTGAGGGCCACCACCCTCCCACCCACCGACACATGTGCCCTGTCTGTCTCAGAAGCCGGTAACTCCCCCAAGACAGACCCCCGTGGCAGGCGTCACTGCACTGAATCCTCACGGCCTGATCCACTACTACCATGGATGGGCCCCATCTTTCAACTAAGGCCACTGAGATTCAACAGCCCACGGCTAGTAAATGCTAGAACAGGGGCAGCTGAGCCCAAAGCCTACCCTTGACCACTAGGCCAGTGGTTCTCAAACCTTTTAGTCTCAGGATCTCCGTACACTCAAGAAAATTCCAAAGAGCTTTTCGTTTAGGTGGGTTATATCAATATCTACCACATTAGAAATTAAAAATCAGTAATTAAAGGGGGGAACCAGAGCAAAACTCCCTTGATAAGGAATCCCTATTAACATGGAGTCTGTGACATGCTCAAGGGGAAAGAGCTATCGCCCGCCGCACCTCCCCATATAAAACGAAAGAGTCGAAACTGCAAAGTTTACACTAAAACAGTGTTAAGAGTCCATGAGCATCACAAAGTTGGATTTGACTCTCACTCTTCCTTTTTCCCTTAGACTCTTTATGGCCTTAGGTGAGAGCAATAACCTCCACAGGCCACAGTCTCCTCATCTGTACTATGGGAATGACAGCTAATGGAGTATTTTCAGGGCAGAACTCTCACCACAGCCTCTGGCTCACAGACACTCAGATGCTGACTGTAATCACTGCTATGACTATCAGCCATAGGAAAGGAGAGACGGGCTAAGGACAGAATCGTCCACTTCCACAAAACAGCAAGGTTTTCTCAACAGACGTGTTTCCTTCCCCTTCCTCTAAAAATAAGGTTCTTTTCAAAGGAAATAAGGGATGGGGCTTTGCTTATGCTGACAGGGCAAAGGGAGAAAAAGTAACCCTTATCTGCAAATATTTATTTTCCCATTTGATGTCAACACTCCTTCCCGTTTTCGCAGCAAGCCTGGAAAGAGCATTTACTGCAGGCATCGCGGTCAAAGAGTCCCGCGCTGCTTCAAGTCCCGAGCTGCTGGACGTTGCAAAGGACCTTGACTGTGTGGGGCTCCGATTTATGGAAGAAATTAGAGGCTCAAGACTACAGGTAGGCTTCTGATTAGGACGGCCAGGGGAAAGTAAATCAAGGTGATGATATAAATCACTCGAAGCCAAAAACATGGGACACACTCCGTTGAAGGCTGAGCACTCAGGCCGCTCGATGTCCCGGGGCCGGGCATCCACAGAGAGCATAGAGCGGGTCAGAGGCTCAAGCACATGGAGGGGGAAGACCTTTGCTAACAGAGATTTACGGGGCCCTCTTCATTTACAGGGTAAGAGGCAGCAGCCACTCTGATAGTCCCAAGGCTGGTCCCCCAACACTTCTACAGCTGACTTCTCCAATAAAGCTGGAAGTAATTAGCAACTCTTATTAGCTGTCTGAGTGCATTCTGAATTCATTTCTGGAGTTTAGAGATTCACTGGAAATTCTCTTATCTGCCATGCTGCAAAGCAAACAAGTTTTCAGAGTCAGGTTTATTTAATTATTTTTTTAACCTTTAGTCAACAGAGCTTATGAAAAGTAAATCTACATAATAAACCCGAATTCAGTAAAGCACAGGGTACTCAGACTGAGAAAGCAGCTGGCACCCTCCAGGGAACTTAAATTTCAACGACTAAGACCCCGAAGCTCAGTGCACCCACTATTACAGAAGTATCCTCTGCTTTACGTTTCTTAAATTGTACTGAATTATTACACAAGTAAATAGCGAAAGACCAAAAACCAGGAAAAAAAAAACCCTTCAGAATCAAATGCTATTTCAGGGGAAAAATCATTAGGACTCCTCCAATGAAGAAGATGAATATGTCCATTTATAGCCTATATAAAATGTCTTCATAAATGCATTTCCCTTTGGGTCATCCATGCTGTCAACCAAAGATGACAGAAGTAGCACCTTCCCAACAGAGCCAGCAGCACTGAGACACAAGGGGACACAGTTCTGGGGGCTGCAGCTCATGTACAGCAGGGATCTGGGGCCACACAGAAATCTATGCACTGAGAGGCCCACAGTCCTGACTGAATATGTCTGTTTATTGAATGCCAGCTACGTGCAGGGAAGGAAATCCTGTGCGGACCGCCAGCTGATGTGAGAGTCAACTGCAGAGTCACTGGTGGAACCCGTCACGGGGCCACGAGAGCAGCTTCCCCTCTTGCCTCCCCCCAGGCCATGCACCATCTTCTAAGCCATGGAATCTGCCCATGAGGAGTCACAGCACACCTGGACACAACCATGAGAAAAGCACAGCAAGGCAGGCGTCCTCCCAGACACGACGGCCGGTGGCCACCACACGGACGTGCGTCACACATCTGGACGTGCCCTCATCTATGCTGACAAAGATCCCCTCCTGGACTGAACTGCAGCCAGCCTCCTCTGAGCCTCTTCTCGACTAGTCCTATCGAGACGTGAACAAACACTTAGCATCGTTTCTCACGGCTCAAGGTCGCATCCCTAGGAGGACCCTGGCCCCCGCTAAAAGCTGCTGGCTCAGAAAACTCCAGCTGCCAGAAGAACTGACTGTTCAGCCAATGCCTGGAGATCAGGCCCATCTCAGTCTCCGTGGCAGGGGGGCTAGGGGAGGGGGGCTGGGAGCCGAGTTCAGAAAGCGCTGGTCAGCAGCCCCAGACGGACTTCACATGGACCTACCCCCACCTGCTGGACACGACAGGGGACCCTCTCACCCCTCCCTACATCCTCACTCTCCCTTTCAAACGCCTGGTCACCTCTGTACAAACTGAAGGTCTGTAACGGTTATTACAGATCAGAGTCTGTCCTGACCACTTCGGCGTCTGGTCCCATCCATCCTTCCCAGTCCTCACCACCACCTCATAAAACAGGCACTCCTGTGAGGAGCCCTAATTTACAGCTGCAAGAGCGGTTCTTGGGTTCACTCACTTTCCCTAGGTCACCGCCTGTTTGGTGGCAGCCCAGGCTGATCTTTCCACCACTGGTCCTTTAAACTATTATCAGCCCAAGGACAGGGAGCAGAGCAGAGCGAGAGGGGCCGAGCCAGGAAGGAAGGTCCTCAGACTCTGCAAAAGACATGGGGCATGGGATCTAGGTCCCTAGCACACTCCAACAGCACAGAAGGATGTGGGGGTAAGACAGATTCGAGACGTCTAGAAAAAAAAATCACTGAGCTGAAAAAACCTTCTGTAGATCCTTACCCTATTTCTTTCACTCCATGAACCTCAAAGCACTAAATCGCTTCCCAGAGGCAACTACCATCAATTTTGTTCAACTGAAGCTGACTTTAACTGCCCTGCATAAAAAAGACATCCTACTGCTTTTTTTCAGTCTGCATATGTTACTTCTATTACAGACCGAAGGCACTTCTTTCCCAGAATTCTGTGCCTAGGATGTTTTTATTCCTCACAGGATGCCGGCCTGTGTTTATTAGGAGTCCAAGGGAGTTTCTGGTCAGAAGCTGATGTCCTAATTCCTTTGGTTCAGTGGATTAAGAGAGGGTCCAGGTTTACGCAGATATTCCTCGGTGTCTGAAGTATCCCAGTCTTTATCTGGGAATGTATTTTAGTGACTTCAGAGAAGTAGCAGTAAAAAGGAGCGGGGCGGGCAGTGGTCACTGTTGACTTGTAAGCGGATGGATTTTCCCCGGCATGTGGTCCAGAGGTGAGCTCTGAGCCAACCCCAGCCCCGGCCAGCTCCCTCGGCCACCTACAAGCTGTGTGACACGGGCGTGGTGGGTGACCTCTCTGAATTTCGTGTTTCCAGAGCCAGCCACTGAGCAGGGGATCAACAAACACGAATTCACGGCATTCCTTTCCATTTCCATTCATTCCTGGCAAACTTTTACAAAAGTGCAGAGCAGGTTCAAGGAGACAGGAACCTAAATGAAGGAGCAAGGGCACAGAGAGGAGAGAGAAAAGGCCTAACTGGGGCCTGAATGATGACAGTGAGTAACCAGAAAATAACACCTTTTTTCCTTTTCAAACTTTCTTTCATCTGAGTCACCTGTCTGAGACACAGGCTCCCGGCCTTGAGCAATTCCAAAGGAGCGGCAGAGAAGGGAAAAGACTCGCCCGTGGTCTTCAATGTGCACACCTACCGGCATGCTTCATGGCACACCAAGCGGCCCTGTCAGAGACTACTCCTGAACACTTCCCAGTCCCACACTCAGATCCGTCAGAGAGACATATGAGTAACAGGAAATACAGAAAATATTCGTAATGGTGGCGGGGGACCGCTCACATTAAGTCCTAGCCAACTTAGGTCGTCTGGAGCAATACGGTGTATCTGTAAATTCTCCGGAACCACGTAACCAACTTAACTTAATCCAGGAATTAAACAGAGGCCTGGTGCTCACCATTTCAGGGAGGGCGGCAGCTCGTCACAGTAACGCCCAGCCCTGGTCCCACTTCACGTCTCCCGGGAGCTGAACACCGTTCACGACCAACGGGAACACACACCTCCACCGAAAGAAAAGGCCCCGAGTACCTTCCAGGTGACACATAAATTTCACAAGATTAAATTTTATTAGTGGCTTTATCATCTGTGTTTCACGGGTTTGTAACAATGACTAACTTCTCATAATCAAGACTCCAAATTGCCCAACAAACCCTTTTTCCTGAGCGTGGACAGCTCATGATAGCACAGCCAAGCACGCAGAACTGTGATAGTAAAAATGAGCTGTCAGAGAGAAGGAGGGGGGAGGGAAGGGGGAGGGAAAGGGGAGGGAGAGAGGGACTGATTAACCTTTTTGATGCCAGAGCTCTCCTTCCTTTCATTTTATTGGATATCATTCTAAAGTGCTCTTTCAGCCAACAAACCTTTATTAAGTCCCCACCAGAGACCGAGTACTGCAAGTGTCCAGCACCAACTCTGAGGCCCTCAGCGACCTTCCACCTTGGCGGGAGGGATCAACAATGCAGTACAGCGTGAGGAGTGGTACCAAGTTAGGCCAGGCACGAGGGGACACACTGCAAAGGAGTTTCAACCAGAAAGAAGTTACTTAACGTAAGCTTTCTGAATAACTGAGGGCCCGCAATGAACAGAACGAGTTAGCTAATGTGCCAGAGCTGAATTCAAAATACATAAGGACCAGTTACGTGACTGGCAGGGGGCAGTGAGCCCTCTCTAACACTAATCAATGATTCCACGGACAAATGTGAAGAGGCAACTGAGCCAAGTGCTGTGACAGCAAGAGGCGGCTCTCGAAGCGCCAGGTCTGTGAGCAGGACCCAGCTGCGGGCATCGGGGGCCGCCTGGCAGACAGGCGGGAGCGGGACGAAAGGCCAGTGCGGTGGCAGCACAAAGATGAAGAGGGACCACGGCGTCCGGCCGGGGCCTGGACCAGCCTGGGCCAGGAGTCACATTAGAGTCTGGCCTTTATCCTATGAGCGACGGGCAGCCACTGAAAGAGGGCGACACCATCCAGGTCTCGTCTGGAACAGATGCTTACAGCTGAGCGGCAGGGAACAGGTCAGATGCGGAGAGGCCAGCGCGGATGAAGGCTCCCGTAGCCGGCAACTGTGTGAAAACAAGCGGGAAGGAATTCTGACCTCGTCAGCAAGAGCGGCTCTAGGGAGGGAAGAGATATGGGAACATATGTATATGTATAACTGATTCACTTTGTTATAAAGCAGAAACTAACACACTATTGTAAAGCAAGTATACTCCAATAAAGATGTAAAAAAAAAAAAAAAAGCGGCGCCAGGATTTTCAGCTTTGAAAGCAGTTGATATCAACTTGCTTTTGGGGGAATCACACGGCTGCCAACAGTAGACTTCCAGAAGGTGCAGCCGGAAGAGCAGCATTAGTAAGGGGGCGGCTGGAGAAGTGAACTTCCCGCCTGCAGAGAAAGCATCACTCATCCCGAGAGCATCTGTCGGCAGCCATCTAAAGTGGCGCTTTCTGAGAATTCTGTGTCGCTCTCACGAGGCGAGCTGTCAGCCAGAACTCCCCCACCGCGTTCACGCAACTCCGGAATTTACACCCTTCCATCCACCCCATCTCTGGTCCGTCTCCGGCACCTGTTCCAACAGCGTGCAAACTGGTTTCCTGCCTTGAGCCGCGCTCCGCTCCACGCCACCCTCCCCACTGCCGATGGAGCTCTCCTTCCAAGTACAAACCTGACTGCCCTCTCTCCCGCTTCAAACCCTTCAGCCTTCAACTTCAGGATGAAGCCCGAGCTCCCCCGCTGAACGCACAGGGCCTCCCGTGGGCCAGCTGGCCCCTGTCTGCCTCTCAGCCACGGCCCTGCCCCACCCGCCAACAAATGCCTAAGAAGAGTGACTTAGGGTATTCTGGGAAGTGCTTACTCCAAAAATTACAGATTCTTCATTTGCTCTCAGCAGGAAACTCTAGTACAAAAATAATGCAGGTGGTGCCTAGGCGGTGCCCTGGCCGGGCTATGCAGGAAGCCTCCTGCTGGGCCACTGTCTGTGAGATAAAGACTCTTGCCCTCTGACGACTTTCCCTGGTCTGACACAGAGATGAAGATAAACAGGGCCAGCCTTGGCAAAACGATTAGTCTGGAAGTTTGCCACGGGTGACCCCACTTGTGCCTGCAAGAATGACCCTACAACCTTCCTGCTTTCCAGCCTAACCCCCCCTTGCCACCTTACCAGGGATCTCGTTTATACAGCAACTGAAACTCAGCCACTACATCGTACATTTGCATGGTAAGCCTTTTACTGTATATAAAGGGAAAACAGAGGGCTTCAGTGCTGGACAAAGAAATTCTGGTTCTGGCCAGTGACAGGGGAGGTGGCATTTTAGTCTGATGCCTTCTCTCTGTCTCTAGACACCATCCTGGCCACAAACACAAGTCAAAACCTAAGCTGACTGGGCCTGGACCCTTCTGACCCCCATCCCTTTCCCGCAGGTCCACAGATGCTCAAGTCTCACCAGCAACACCCTAAGAGTCTCGGATGCCAAGGACCGCCCCCCCAAGCCCATTTCTCAGGAGGCTTCTCTCCTCCACAGCCACCCCAGGCTTCATTCGTCTCCGGCCAGACACAGCGTGGTGACCATTCTGTCCCCTGGACAGTGTGAGCGGTGCACAGACCCAGAACCGCGCTCCCTAAGCAGCCCCAGAAGGCAGGCCAGGAAGCAGGGGAGAAGGCTGCCCGGGTCCAAGCAGCTGACCCTCTGCAGGCGAGGCCACGGGAGCGTGGGGAAGGCAGGCCAGTCCTGACAGCAACGCCCGGGTCCCCGAGTTCCTCACACTCTGTGCTTCAGGCAAACTAGTGATGGCTGAGCTGGTGTGTGAGCACAGACACAACAGAATGGAAATGGGAAGGAAAAAAAATATATATGTGTGTATATTTATAAATTTTGCTTTGCTATGTAATAAGGCTAATTATAATGTTTTACGTAAACTACCTGATAGTTGTACTCAATTACCACTCAGTATAATAGCCATCATATAGATAATTACGTGCTTCAGATTCATCTTGTGAGTTTTCGGGTCTTTTTTTTTTTTTAAAAATACAATAGTAAACTCTGTACGTGTCGCAATCAGCTGCTAGAACATAAAAGAAAAATTAAGGGGGTGGGAGTGGGCACAACATTTACCAGGTCACTGTTTTCTTTATATTTTCATAATGTTTGATTTCATACAGATTTTCAAACAAAAGTCATTTCAAAACGTTAAATTTCTCTATTATTAAAGAAACTGTAGTATGATTCCCTGTATAACGGATAATGAATCAACTCGCGCATGGGATCTCTTTCCACCAACAGACCCGATAACGGAAGGAAAAAAGATAAAGAACGCGCTCAGGGTGTTTCACCGGCAGGGTGAAGCTTGACGGGCAGGTGACACGACCCCTGTTTCTCAGGTAAGAAAAATTAGAGTCCAAGGAGAGTATACGTCAGCCAGTCCGAGGTTTGCAAGCTAGCAAGCGGTGGAAGGAGTTTTTAAGCCTCAGTCTGTCTGGCTCCACAACTCCTGTTCTTCCCACGGCCCCACGCGCTCACCAAACCTTCTGCCCTGCAGCCTGACCAGGGGAGAGCACAGGCCCGCCACCTGCACCTCCCGTCCCCTCCACACCAGAGCATCTGCGGCTGCTCCTGCATCAGCCACCACACGTCACACGCACCCCCTCACCTCCCCACCTCCAGCTTTCAGAGACCCAAGTTCTCAGTTCTAGACTTGACACCAACTTGCTGGGTGACCTCGTGAAAGGAGCTGAACTTCTCTGGGCCCCACGAGGTTAGTGGGCCAGAGGGCACGCGAGCCTGCACAAGCCCTGTGCTCAGTGTCTCCTGACCTCCCCTTCGTCCCTGCCCTGGAGAATCCCTGACCGAAGGTCCCTGAGTTGTCACCTCCTCACCAATCACACAGGGTCAGGTCCGGGCTTCCGTGCTCCTGCAGACGTGAGGACCCCGCCCAGGGCCACGGGCATCGGGAAAGCCTGCGGACGGCAGTCTGGCTTCTAGATCACCAGGTGGGGTGTTTCGTTCAAATTCGGGATCCCATCAGCTTCAAGCCAGAGCCCCAAAGTTACCCAAAAAGCTCCCCCGGGGAAGCTGGAGCTCTGGCTCAGAGGCCGAGGGATCCGAGGCCCAGGCCAGGACAAGGGCAGCAGCTCCGAGAGACCACGCTGTGGACGGTCCAAGTTCACCAGCACACAGCTGGGGTCGGGACGGTGATCCTGCTGCCAGCTGGTGGGAATCACCCCCCTCCTCCCACCCGGCAGCCCCGAGGGGCGAGGAGGCCAGGGGAGTGGGAGAGACAGCACACCCCCTGGACCCTGTCACTCCCCATTTCAGAGGAGCTAACCTTCAAACAGTACTAATCGCAAGATGGTAAAAGCACTTTTTCTGAGCTGGTTACTGCCGTTTCTCTCCGGCCCGGCCCCCCGCAAGTGATTACGCTCCCGAGGGGTAAGCAATTCCCAAAGGAGTAAAATCAGTCAGCTCTGGAAAGCTTATGACGCGAGGGCGTGTGGGCTACCTCAGCCCAGGACCCCAGGAAGTCACACACCAGCTACTTGTATGGGCATTCTGAGCCCATTTCATCGCCACTGACTTTAAAATGAATCATAAATTATATTAAAATCCACACCTACTCCTCAGTGCTGGGCTGACTATACACGTTACCACAGAAACTTGCGGAACCAGCTTCCCTTCCCCAATTCTGAAGAAGAATTCAAAATTAAGGGAAGGAGTCACTATATCGGATAAGTCCACACAAGATTATGGGACTTTTAATAATTTTCCTAGTCATTTCTGGAGGGTGAGAAGAAAGGGAAAAATCCACCAACAGGAAGCAAAACTTAATTCATTTAAAAGGAATCTTGGGGGCTTCCCTGGTGGCGCAGTGGTTGAGAATCTGCCTGCCAACAGAGGGGATACGGGTTCAAGCCCTGCTCTGGGAAGATACCACATGCTGCGGAGCAACTGGGCCCGTGAGCCACAACTACTGAGCCTGCGCGTCTGGAGCTTGTGCTCCGCTACAAGAGAGGCCGCGACAGTGAGAGGCCCGCGCACCGTGATGAAGAGTGGCCCCCGCTTGCCACAACTAGAGAAAGCCCTTGCACAGAAACGAAGACCCAACACAGCCATAAATAAATACATAAATAAAAGGAACCTTGGGGATTCCCTGGCAGTCCAGTGGTTAGGACTCCAAGCTTTCACTGCAGGGACCCAGGTTCGATCCCTGGTCGGGGAACTAAGATTCCGCATGCCGCTCGGCGGGGGTTGGAGGGGGAGGTACGAACTTCCAGGTATAAAATAAATAAGTCCTAGAAATGTAATGTACAGCATGGTGACTACAGTCGATAGCACTGTATCATACATTTGCAAGTTGCTAAGACAGTTCTCATCAGAAAAGAAATATTTTTAAAATACATAAATAAATAAAAGGAATCCCGAGTGGATAAAAAACAGGGTGTGATGTCAGGTTCCTGCTCAAAATCCTCTCCTCTCCTTCAGGTTCCACACATCACTTCATTTGTAAAAGAGATGATTTCCTGCTCTTGGCTTTGTAATTTTTTGAGATGTACTGTCCCATTCAAATCACTGTAAAGGTTCCCTCTGACATATTTCCGAGTTGAAGGGATGGACGAGAATTAGACATTAAGAAGCTGTGATATCCTCAAGAAAAAAGTACCCTCAACCATGCTAAAACCAGTTCACGTCATTCTGGATGCTACTGGAACAGCCCCTGCAGAAGACACGTCCAGAGCTCACGGGCATTCATCCCACGAGAGCCCCGGAGTCAGTGATCCGGTGTGTGTGACACGTGACCATGACCCCTGGGACCACAGGGGACGAGCTGGCAGGACCAGCTCCTCCCACCCAACCTGCTTCAGCAGGCTTCTCTGCAGTTAAACCAACTCGCCAGAGGATAACCTCTGCTCTCTTCTGCTATAACCAACACATGATCTGAACAACTGCCGCCCCCGCCATCACAAAGGGGGTGCGTGAGAAGAGTGGGTCCCTCGGTCACGGAGGGCGGGCCTCCCACCCAGCTTCACACACCTCCCCCACCCCAGACTCGACGCTACATGCCCGCAAAAGCTCCCACCGCCAGAGGAAAAGCGGAAAAGTAGCTTCAGGCTGTGACTATAACCTGCAAATAAACCATGTAGCAAACTGTCCTATGATGTCACAACAGTAGAACTCTAAAGAAAGCCATGAGCCATTTCCAATGATTAGGAAGGCTGGTTAGAAATGTGAAAAAAATTGTTTCAGATACAAAATACATGAAAAAAACAGAACCCAAAGCAAATAAGCCTTTCCTCTGTCCCCTGGACCCACTCGATCTCCCAGTCTGCATCTCTCAGGGAAGATGTGACGTCTCGTGCGGGACCTCCACGAGGGCCCGGGGAGCTGTGGGAGGAGAAACAGGACAGCTGGGCATCTGAGTCATCCCCGCACAAGTTAGGACCACCCTCGAGCCAGGAAACACCTCGAGTTCCAAAAGAGAGCGAGGCGAGGCAGAGACGGAGCAGGACTTCATGAGGGCCCTAGAGTGAGCGCTGCTCCCGGAGGGCGAGTGGAGGGATTCTCTTGGTAGGTGTCCTCACGGTGAAGCCCCAGGCCAGAGGGGACAAAACAGAACGAGGACCGAAGTGCAGCGAACGGTGGGCTACGTGGCTGGTTTCGATCCAGAAGAAATGTCTACTCAGTTAATAAAAGTGTATTCTTTTTAATCATTCCTTCCTTTTGCTAAGAGCAACCCAGCATCTCTCAGTTCATTTGCTTTCAAACTATCTGGAGTGCAACCTAATAAAATATACATTTCAAACCACCACCCAGTGCACACAACACGTATTTTTCAGCAAAATAAACATTTCTGAAGTTCTGCAAAACACCCACCCTGAGTACATCTGATACACTCTATTTTCTACTCAGTTAAAAGAAAGATGATAGTTTTGACCAACTATCTGTTTGCACCACCCACTAATGGACTGCACCCCCAACCAGAGAAACACGGTCCTACTTTGTCACTTTATGAAAAGCAGGCAAAAATCGAGGACAAGAGATTATACGCCTAATATTAAACAAAAATTCCATTGTCTGAGTGCAATGTCAAGCGGACTGTTTTCAGAGGCAATCCTAAAGAAAAAAGGACGGGGCGGAAGGGCTGCGACACACAAGCACCCAGTCACTTTCTGAGCCGTAACTCGGCTGCTTCTGCCTTCATCTGCTGTTTCGTTTTTAGCACCTTCACAGATTCCTGAGGACTGAACATCTGTGCAACACTTACCTGTTTTCTTCATGTCACAGACTGACTTCTTAACTTTGCCTGATTTCCAAATATAAACCAATTTCTTTCACAGACTACAAGAAATAGAAGACTCCAGAGCAGTGGGCTCCAAACGGGGCTGCACAGTAAAATCAACTGGGGGATTTGTTTGTAAAAATATCACCCTGGGCCCCATCCCGGATTAATCAACGGGGCCATGGACCAGCTAAGATTTTAAAGCCTCCTGCTGTGATGGTGATGCTCTATATTTTGATGGGGAGGCTGGGTTAAACTACTGCTTGCACTGTCCTCAAAACTCATTAAGATCTGCGCATTTCATTAAGAAAAACTGCACTCCATGTAATAACATGCAAGCTGAAATGTTTCAGAGTAAAGCTACTGATTTCAGCAAGTCATTTTGAAACGCCTTTAAAGAAATAGCTCAGGACTTCCCTTGGTGGCACAGTGGTTAAGAATCCACCTGCCAATGCAGGGGACATGGGTTTGAGCCCTGGTCGGGGAAGATCCCACGTGCTGCGGAGCAACTAAGCCTGTGCGCCACAACTACTGAAGCCCGCGCACCTACAGCCCATGCTCCGCAGCAGGGGAGACCACCGCAGTGAGAAGCCCGCGCACCGCAACTAAGAGCAGCCCCCGCTCGCCGCAACTGGAGAAAGCCCCCAGGCATCAACGAAGAGCCAACGCGGCCAAAAATAAATTAATTAATTAATTTTAAAAAAAGAAAGAAAGAAATAGCTCATACTGTAGGATTCCCACTATATGACATTCTGGAAGAGGCAAAACCTGAAAAAAGTGAACAGATCAGTGGCTGTCAGGGCTTTGTGGTGGGGGGCGAGGAACAGGTGCAGCACAGAAGACTTTTCAGGGCAGTAAAACCACTCTGTATGATACCCTAAATGGTGGATGCGCGTCTTACACATTTTTCTAAACCCACAGAATGCACACCACCAAGAGTGAACCCTAATGTAAACGCTGGACTCCGGGTGACAGTAACACATCCATGCCGGTTCATCAATTGTGACAAAGGTACCATCTGGGAGAGGGTGCTGATAATGGGGGAGGCTCTGGATGTGGCGGGGTGAGGCAGGGGCTATACGGGAAATCTCTGCGCCCTCTTTTAATTCTGCTGTGAACCTGAAACTGCTGTAAGAAAATTAAGTCTTTAAAAAAACAAAAAAGGATAGACTGACGGATGGACAGGTGGATAACTGTGAGAAAGCAAATGTAAAAAAACATTACTTATAAAATCTAGGAGGTAGATAGGTATGGGTATTCACTTTATAGTTATTAACTTTTATGTAGGTTTCCATTTTTTCTTAATAAACTGTTGGGAAGAAAGCTCCCCCAGACGACTATACTCAGACACTTCCTCTAAGTGTAGTCCCCAGACCAGCCCCTTCCACGGCACCCAGTAACTTGTTAGAAACTCAGATTCTCCGTCCCACTCCAGGCTGACTGCACCAGGATCTGTGAGGCGGGACCCAGCCATCTGTGTCCAACAAGCACCCAGGGAAGGGGGGCAGCGGTGGAGACGGTGCCGGCGTGCTACACAGACCAGGCTCCAACCAAACCCCAGCAATGTCTAGACGGGGAAATGATGGGGGCCGTAATCTTAATGTCACCAACTCTGGGTGTTTCCTCAGTTATTTCATGACAGCAGATTGAACCGATAATCTCCTCGCTCTTTGGTTCCACACGTTTCCTACGTGGAGCCCTAAATGTGCTCCTTTTGTGGTCTCCCCACTGTCATTCTGTTTTACAATTTTCAACACCAGAGCAAACTGCCAAATCAACAAACAAGTGCGTGCTTCTTATTTCTCTTTCATTCCATATTAATCTGTACTTGCAGAAGAGAGCTTACAGGGTCTAAGACGGAGGCCAGTTATTTGGTAAAAAGCTACATCTGACAAAAAATGGGTTTTCTTTCAGATAAAATGAATAAAACTGGCTTTATCTTTAAGGAGTTCCGCAATTACAATCAAAAGACAATCTCGCTGACTATACAAGGTTCTTTATACTGCTGGATATTTTGAGATAACAGTGTTTGTTGAAATAATATTTTTTTCCCTAAATTCTCAGAGGACCTTTAAAGTACACTCCAGAGTTTTAGAGAAATAAATCCTTTCCTTTTGGAAAATGGCAGCTACATGAGTAAATGCTAAGTGTTCTACTTGTGTTTCTATAGATCATCTGCAGACTGTTAAAACAGATAGCATTAGAAAGTTACGAGAGGGTGGAACTGAATTCCTCCTCTATCTCACGTAGAGCTGGCCAAACAAATCACGAGAACATCCTGCTCTTTCCTATCTGGTTTAAGGAACATGTTCTATAATCCTATCAACGAAGGCCCTTTCATTCCAAAATAAAGTTATTTATGTTCCAAGTAAGACTTGAAGCCTTGATAATGGTGTATGAAAGCATCAGCCAGGCCAACTGCAGAGTAGAAAACTGAACAGAAAACTATTTACCAACAACTGGTAAAAGCCCACAGTTAACTCCAAGATGCTCGGCTAACATTAGCTGATATTTAACTAAAGCTAATGGATTTTCAGTCAACAATAAAATCAAAACTAAATGCAAAAGAGAATGGCTCATAAATTAGCTAATTACTGGCACTTCTCTGTGGCACAGCACGCATGTCTACCTGCCTACCTAACACAGACCGACTGACCTGTGATGGCCAAGTGATGGCTTCAAACCTGCTCTTGGGCTTCCCTGGTGGCACAGTGGTTGAGAGTCCGCCTGCCGATGCAGGGGACGCGGGTTCATGCCCCGGTCCGGGAAGATTCCACATGCAGCGGAGCGGTTGGGCCCGTGAGCCATGGCCGCTGAGCCTGTGCGTCCGGAGCCTGTGCTCCACAACGGGAGAGGCCACAGCAGTGAGAGGCCCGCATACGGCAAAAAAACCCAAAAAAAAAAAACCTGCTCTTACTCAAAGGCAATTTCCATGGCAATTCCTCCAAAGTCCTTGAATCACCAGAAAACAACGCAAGCCCCAAAGACCCTTTATAATTCTGAATCCTCACTCAGAGATAATAAAGCTATTTCAAAACTGAAGTTTGCAACTCTAACATATAAATCGATCTGCCTGGCTTCTCTCCACAAAGTGTAAGAGACGAAAAGGCGTCACCCCAGCCAAGTCCAAGTTCACTCCCGCAGCAGCACCCAAACCCAAGGAAGCTGTGAAGCTGAAACAGCAGGGCAATGACTCCCCATGTGGGTCCCCGGACATGCAGGGGACTCGTGAAGACACTTGGCTTTTATCCAGGCTTCCACCAACAGAAACAGGAGGTGGCCACCGAGAAACGGGCTCCGAGGAGCAGACAAACTTGAGAGGGACGAGCCGAGTCCCACACGACGCCAAACGCCCCTGCGTGAATGTCACGCGACCCGCAGGTGTCCTGGCCCCGCCCCAGGGCATCCACCACACATGCCACCCACCCGCCCTCCTTTCACACCCAGCAGTGTTGCGATGCTGACATCGGCACAGGAGCCCCATGTGAGAGGATGTCTCTCCTCCTGCTATCTTGGAGACCGGAAGCCGCACGGCGATGGGCCGGCCCATCCTGGCAGTGGTTAGCAGATCCCAGGTGTATGCGCAGAGGCCGTGGGAAAGGCCTGGACCCACGGAATCTGACTCAAGTCCATCTCAGGTGAGGTGAGCCCGGGGCCCACCTTACCACTTACCTTTTGTGACTACGGAATAAACACAACAGGAGAGCATAAATGGTTCCAGAAAGTAACACTTTTTTTTTTAGCTTACCTTTTAGCCTGGGAAACTTCAAACTCACCACAGAAGTAGAGAGAGTAGGAGAATAAAGCCCCGTGCCTCCAGCTTTAAAAATCATCAAGACGCACCCAAGCTGGCTTCGTCTTTACTCTGACCCACCTCCTCCTTGCACTGGGCTATTCTGAAGTCAATCCTAGACATGTTTCGTTTCATATGCAAATACTTCACTATTTGTAAGAAGCAAACGCTTCTGAAGCTAGTATTTCCCAAACCTGGCTGTGCAGTCATTTACAGAGCTTTATAAAAAATACCCACTTCTGGGCCTCAATGCATCAGCAGGTCTGGGTGGGGTCCTGGAATCTGTTTCGTAATCGCTCAGGGTCAATCTCCCACAGCTGGGAGAGAACCATTCCTTAAGTTCTAGACCCAAAGCCGATTTCTGTTTCATTCCCTCCAAAGAGAGAATCTTTGGAATGTAGGAAACGTGGCAAAAATACCAAACCAAGAAACCAATTTAGACCTAAAACACTATCCACAGCCCTCCTGCAAAGTGGAACCAGGTGCCCTAAGTCTCGCCTGCTAGTACTAGAGGTTTCCAAAAGGGCTGCCTTTTGAAAGCACGCCAAATGTTAGAGAAAAATGGGCCCCGACGCTGGCCCACCCCTTCCCTTCATAGAAAAGGAACCTGAAGCCCAAAGAGATGACATGACCAGCTCAAGACACTGATCCTATCACAGCAGCACTGAAGGAAATCCGACTTTGAGGCCCTCTCACTCTCTGACCTCAGGGCTTTGCCTGTTACCCGAGTCCTCCAGGACCGCCCCGGCGACCAGAGGCACGGCACCGACACGGGTCCATTCCCGAGCACCACGGCTGTCACAGAGGTCATGATCGACTGGAACACATCTGGAGGTATCATCTCAAACACAAGGGACGTGTCAGACATACAAAGACCATCGGGAGGACTGAAGATGCCTGGTCCAATGCTAAGGAGCCCTCGGGATACAGGAGTGAGGCCTCCATCACCTGGCCAGTCATCACCTGCCGGGGCAGAAGCTGCCGAAAGTATTGGCTGACATCTCCCACCATGAACGACATAAATGATGGCGGCCATGAGCTCTGGTCCCCGAGTCTGCCAGGGACAAGGACAAGGACCGGCCAGACGCTGTGCTGGGGGAGGGGCTTCCTGAAGGCAGCAGGAGGAAGCACAGACTAGCCCAGTTCCTTCCATTCCACCACCAAACTTACCTGACACCACCACGGCAGTTTACAATTTCTTCTCAACCCCTCCCCGCAAAGCTGAGAGGACAAAACAAGGCTGGCAACACAGACTTTAAAAGTAAGTAAGTCGTTAATGCTGTGAACCTTCAAAGAAAGATCATTTTTAAATTTCGTAATGGGAAGCCTGCCACCTTGACCCGCCGGGAGAGGGGCCCGGCACAGAAGCCACACCAGCTACACGGGGCAGAGGCCGCCTCAGGCGTAACCTCGTGAAACAGAAACGGTGATTCCAGGAGTCCTCAGAGGCTGTGCAAAAAGCAGGTCGTAATCTGCCTGATCCACATTCTGTGCCTATCCAAAGCCTATGTTCTTACCTCTGCTGTATACAACCAGACACCTTCAGTAATTCTCTCCTATGTTTACTACAAGTATTTACAAGAAAACACTACTAGTGTATTAGTTTATACAAGATGTTTGCATTATATGCAAAATATGTGGGGAAACATCCTCAAATGAAGACGTGTATACTTCCACCACAGTGTCAGTGTTTAGTACTCGCAAGGTCAACTCCACCAAGAAGGATTCTGCAGATCGCGAAGGAGGTGGGCAGGAAATAGGTGATTCTGAAACCCTTTGAGTCCTGAGCTTCCGTAGCCTCTTCCTCCAAAACCAGTACAGGCATCCCCTGGGAAATGCCCTCTGATAAAGGTATATATATAAAGTCACATCTATGAGAAGTCCGTACAAACCACGAAAATTAACAACAAACTCCCAAAGGAAGAAACTCCAATGTAACACGGAGTTGAAAACTTGAAACCAGTCAGAAAATTAACAGTAATTCATGATCTTGCCATCCAGGGGACTGGGGGCGTGGGGGTGGTTTAAGGAGGGAAAAAGCAGACTTTGATTTACCTTTTTCTTTCAAACTAGCGAAGCAGCATGTTTCCACAATCAACTGAACCTGTGTTCCCCCAAACTGAGTTATGAACAACGATGCTTAGTAAAGGGAGGAAAAAAAGGCAGAAAGGACTTCCAAATCCAACAGCCAGCAGAGCGAGCCCGAGGCGGGAACTGACCAATCCCCGCAGCCGGTGTGGACCCAGATCCTCAGCTTAGAACCGGGCGCTCCTCAGGGTAACCTAGGAGCGCTGACAGACCACCCCGCCCAGGGGGCATCCCCAGGACAGTCCAGCTTGAGTCCCTGGGGATTCGGCACAGTTATCAGGTGTGTAGGCTCCCGGCAGGCCAGGCCGGGACCCGCTGCTTCACAGCAAGGATCAGAAGCTACGCAACGCAATCCCAAGGAGCGCGAGGGTGAGAACACGAGCCCACAGCCTTTGCTTCAGACTCCCCAGCGGCGGCCTCGCCCTGCGGAAAACCAGGGTCAGGGCTTCACGGCAAGGAGGTCTCGTTAGGATGTAGAAAACAAACTTACGGTTACCAGGGGATGGGGGAGGCGAGAGGGGGGATAAATTGGGAGATTGGGACTGACATACACACACTACTATACATAAAATGGTTAACTAATAAGAACCTGTTGTAGAGCACAGGGAACCCTCCTCAGTCCTCTAATGGCCTATATGGGAGAAGAATCTAAAAAGAAAAAAGACTGGATATTTGTATACGTATAACTGATTCACTTTGCCGGACACCTGAAACGAACACAACATTGTAAATCAACTATGCGCCAATAAAAAGGTTTTTTTAATAAATAAATACATAAAAATACCTTAATTAAAAGTAAAGAAAAGAAGGTGGTCTCGTTAGGACCTCTGTTTAGCAGGTGCAGCTGGAGTTAGGGAATGAACCAGCCAGAGAAGCTGCCGTGAGCTGGAGTTAGACCTACTGTCTTGCTGACTTTGACTGAGTTTTGAGGGAAGAGGAGAAGAGCAGAGGGGCTCTGCCCGCTGGGCACCTGCCAGGGAAAGTTGGAGGAAGGCATCCCACAGCTTCACAACAACCCTACTCTATGTGAATTATCACAAAAAAACAAAAGCAACCTGCCACCACCATCCTTAACACACCGAAGACATTCCCCTACACATTGCCTCCCGGCGTCTTCTCACGCAGTCACCCCCACCCCACCCCCGCCCCGCGCTCGGAGTCCAGGCAGCCTCCCTCTCCTGAACCGACATGGAGGAAAACAACACACCTCTCCCACGCCACCGCTCAGATGCAGGGTCTGGATTCTCAAGGCTGCTTTAGGGGTTACCTTTCTCTCAGGGCCTCCCATGAAACAGTGACAATTTAGGTTTTCCTCTTTTTTGTTTTTTAACCATAGAGCCTACTGACATGTTCTAAGGTGGAAATTAAATTTCAAAAGCATATCTCTAAGATGGGAGTGTTACTTGTCTACTGTTTAGATGGCTGGGAGAGCTGAATTCATAGTAGGAGAGCGCCAATGATTAGTGCTAAAGGCAATCCAGCTACAGTACAGAGCTTTCAAAGAACGGAATTTTAAATATGGTTTTTATTAATGTGACGCATAGAAAAATCGAGTATTAAAAATGATGTTCTCTAAAGACCGGCCTGATGCAACAAACTGCAAAACAGCGTATTAATTCTGCCAAAACCAGAAATTCCGCAATAATTCCACTTGCTTTCCAAATTAAAGCCTAAGACAGACAAATCTAGTAATTATTCTCACATTAAGCAAACAGTAACAAAAGGTGACTGAAGTAATTAGCTCGAATAGCTGAACTTTCAGGAAGCAGCATTTGAAAGTCAAAGGAACATGACAGAAAGCACCATGTTTATCACAGTGCCTGCATGTAACAGTCACGGGGTAAAAGCGTATTTTTTTTAATGAGTTAAGATGAGAGAAAGCGAGAGTGTCAACAGGTCATTTTAGGCAAAAACGTCAAAGCCCTTTTGGCAATCTCCTCCAAGGCCGGTTCACCTCGTAAGTAAGCCACCTTTCCCTCCAGCTCTCTGGGTCCTTTGGGGGTTTTCTGGGCAAATGAGGGAGGGGGAACTAGAGGTTCTCTCCAGTTCTTTCCAGAACAACCATCCTATGTTTCTGAGACATCAACATAAAAACCACTGGCCTCACCCACTATCCCCACAAAAGACACACACTTAAGGACAACTGTGCCTCACATCTCTCCGCCCACACCCATTTCTTCCCTCGTTTCTTCCTCCACAGCCCTGACTCTACATCTGCAGGCTGTACCCACCCCTCCATGCAGTGGCCCCGCTTCCAGAGCTGCCCTCTGCTCGCTTGCAGCCAGGGCTTTGAATGTTCCTATTTCAACAGTGACACTGTCTACTGCCTGCTTCCCAATTTTGCAAGACAACAGGTGATCAAGAACCAAAGGCGAGTCTCTCCCCGAGTTCTCCACTTGATGAGATTCACACCTGCCTCCCCGCCCTCCAACCCCAACTCAAAGCCCACCTGCCTTCCAGCAGGCCTGCGCTGCG
>NW_020173116.1:11479502-11479719 GCF_003031525.2 Neophocaena asiaeorientalis asiaeorientalis | reverse complement strand
ACCTGTGCTCAGCCACTGTGCCCAGCCCCCAGCCACTCCGCAAGCGCCTCGCCCAGGAACTCCGCTCGTTCCTTTATCCTCTGAGACACTTCCTGTTGTACCACGAAGGGCACTGCAAGCTGAAAACTAAAACGGAATGAGAATCGTAATCGGCTTCCTATTCTGACTTTTATCACGTCACCATATCACCAAACAGGGGGAGAGGGGAGGGAGAGCG
>NW_020173116.1:11474680-11479453 GCF_003031525.2 Neophocaena asiaeorientalis asiaeorientalis | reverse complement strand
AAGGCCCCTCACTGCTCACCTGTCACCTACAGGGTCAGGCTACGGAATGTCCAGAAGCCTTCCCTACATCCACACCCTGTGGTGGTGGCTAAGAGCAACTAGGATCCCAACGGAATGTTACGGTCCCGTCACAGAATCATCGACCCAAGTAACACCTGACACCACACAGATCCAACATAGTCCCGGCCTGACTAAGCCACCATAACAGCTGTGCTCCAACGTAATGTCTAAATCAGCTGCCAACCACCACGACTTCCGGGAACCTCGTACTAGGTCCTAACTATCCAAAGCGTGAAGCTGCTGTAGCATCACCAGGAAGCGTATTAGAAACGTAGACTCTCAGGCCCCATCACAGACCCACGAACGACCACCTACATGTTAAGAAGCTCCCCAGTTGACTCAAGTGCACAGTGAAGGCTGAGAAGCACCACATGAGGCACAGAAAACTGGGGGGAAGGAAACTTGCAGGGCAGTAACGTCTGCCCTCCTCTGCCCCTCGATCCCACCCCTACTCCCACCCACCCCTCTTCCCAGCATCACCCAGGGCCCCACGCCCTCCCGCCTGGTCACACCTATGGACCCAACCTGCCAATACCCTGGGAAACAGTCTAGCAAACGGGTAAGTGCTAGACTTAAGTCAAGACTAAAAGGCCTTAAAGCCCAGTTTCTCCACTGCCCACTAGCTATGTCACTATAGGCAAGTTACTCAACCTCACAAATCACTCGCATGTGACGTAAGGAGAAAAATGAGGCAACATATACACAAAAATCTCGTGGAGTCAGTACTCAGGATAGCTATTATTTTTTGAACACACTGTCAAGATGGCCCCTCTTTACTAATTCAAATAAATCATTTTGGTTCCAAAACTCCCACGCATCCGTCCAGCCTGCAATGTCAGCATTTTTTCTCTTGTGAGTCTCCACCTGTCCATTTCCATTAATGTATACGATCACCTTACTGTATCAAAGGCTAATGAGCCCTCACTGAGCTTAGCACATCCTGATTCTTTTCTAAAGCCACCAAAATCAGTCTGCGGAATACCATCAACTCTCAAACACTGCAGAAGGCGTACCCCAGACACTCCCCACATGTCCGACCCACTGAAGTGAAAAATCAATTCACGCAAAGAAATTAAGCATCATAGTAAGAGAGTCTTAACCTCAGGCACGTAACCCTCAAATCCCACCATTTGTTTTATTCTTCCTGAGAACTGAACTCATCTTCAACTTCATCTTCTGACACGTAAACGCATCAGACACAATCTGGTTCGTTTACCTGTAGATGGATCACACTTCCCCCGCATAATCGGCATTTTGGGGAAGGAAGTAAACTTCACTTACTCTCCTAAACAGCCAATGAGAAGCCCGCCAGCTACAAGGTGGGGATGCATGACTTCCTCCAGGCCCGACTCTCATTTCCTGTTGAGCTAAGAAAAGCAGGTCTAGTGTTGCCACACAGGAATCGAGGCATTTGAGCTCCTAAAACCATAGCCAACATAGGACTTATCCCTTTCCTATTATCATCCCATCCGAACACACAGATAAAAAATCCTAACTCCCAGCTGTAAAACAAGACATGTGGTAACACTGCAATTAATGGGTGATGAGACTTTTTTTTTAACATCTTTATTGGGGTATAATTGCTTTACAATGGTGTGTTAGTTTCTGCTTTATAACAAAGTGAATCAGTTATACATATACATACGTTCCCATATCTCTTCCCTCTTGCGTCTCCCTCCCCCCCACCCGATGAGACTTTTTTGTAAAACGAAGATATTAAAAAGGTCAGCGTTATCTCTCCACCTCAATGCCGAAAAATGGAATCTTCCACAATATCCAAAACCTTTTGACTCTTCCTTAATGAAGGACAAAGGGAAGAGACACGACAGAGAAAACAACAGGGCACTTAAGAAGTTTGCCAGCCCTGGACTCACACTCTGCAGCCCCTGGTGAGCTGACCGCAGCTGCCTGGGGGCCTAAGGGGCTGGAGGAGAGGCCAGCAGAAGAACCACCGTGCAGAGCCTGGTCAAGCCCCAAGTGCTGACCCTCAGAATCCTGAGCAAATAGAATGATGGTTGCTTTAAGCCACCAAGTTTCAGGGGTGGCCTGTTAGCCAGTAAAGGCAACTGAAAGAGGCATTTTTCACCACCTGATATATTTATTTTGTGTCTTCTTAAACTCCACGGAAGCATGGACTGTGTCTTTTTTGCCAATTCTGTATCTCCATGCTCTAGAACAGAGTCTGTAGTGATCTGGGGGCTGGATATGCTACATAACGGAATAGAAGACCACATGTATTTCTTAGTTTTAAAAAATGAAATTCCTAATTTATTAGTTAATAAACCATTAGTACTTACGAGCACAAAGTTACTTCCTTCTAAGAGGAAGTGTGGACACACAAAGAGGCACCAGGGAGGCACCCACACGAGGAAAGACCATGTGAGGGCAGAGCCAGACAGCAGAAACCAAACCTACCAACACCATGATCTTGGACTTCTAGACTCTAGAACCATGAGAAAACAAATGTCTGTTGTTTAAGCCACCAAGCCCATGGCCTTTTCATGTGGGACCCCAAGCAAACTGGTACAGGTATGGGGTTCACTTACATTTCTTCTTATGGTTCTCGTGGCCCCATATTCTTACCACATTCTCTGAAAAACGAAAAACTTACTGAGGAATTCCTATAGAAGAAACGTTGGATGGCAAGTAATTTTTCAAACTGATTTTTAGCTGGGAGGAGGGATTCTGGTCCCATCTCTGTGACTGACGAGGCCTCTGATTTGCGGAGGGGTCTGGAGTCTCTTAGGACAAATCTTAGACCCATTCTTTTACCAAAGTTCGAAATAGATCATCTTCGAGCCTCCTCAGAGCCCTAACATTCAACAAGTACGTGTGGAAATAATTGTCAGAATGGTCAAATGAACTCCACGAATGATTTTTAAAAGGAGTTTTGAGACTTCCCTGGTGGCGCAGTGGTTAATAATCTGCCTGCCAGTGCAGGGGACACAGGTTCGATCCCTGGTCTGGGACGACCCCACATACCGCGGAGCAACTAAGCCCACGCGCCACAACTACGGAGCCTGCGCTCTAGAGCCCGCGAGCCACAACTACTGAGCCCGCGCGTGCCACAGCTACTGAAGCCCGCATGCCTAGAGCCCGTGCTCCGCAACAAGAGAAGCCAACGCAATGAGAAGCCCGCACACCGCAACAAAGAGTAGCCCCCGCTCGCTGCAACTAGAGGAAGCCCGTGCACAGCAATGAAGACCCAATGCAGCCAATAATTAATTAATTAAATTTTTTTAAGTTTTAATTCCCATTCTTATTCAGGGTTGGTTGATATCAGTGATGAACTTCACAGGAAGCATAGTTTTCCCAGTTTGCTGATGAAATCAGAGTTCTTACAATTAGCTACAGAAGACAGTTGTGGAATATATTTCTTACAGTCTTTTGCGGGGAGAGGGGCTTTCTTGAGGGGGTTCTTTCTTCAAAGAACCTCATTTGAAACAAGATAATTATGTCCCTTAAGTATAAACACGTTGCAGAGAGATGGCATAATTTTCTCAGAGTTAAAGTGTATTTCTCAACAGTTTCTTCACAAGTAGAGGAAATGCATTTTAGCAAAAGCTTCCTTCCCTGTAATTTACTCTGAGCAAGTTGCTCAGGTGAAACCTGTGTTCTGGGTAGTTCCTCTTTTGCTAAGATTTATACACAAGCAGTTTAAAAAGTTAAATAAAAACTATGTTTTGAGAGTATACAAATAATAAGTGTTAAGCTAAATCTGACAAGACCATTAGTTAACGTTCACGTAGCACCATCAGATTTCCAAAGTGCCTTGAAGTCACTATGGTTTCTAAGAGCGTCACCCTGGGATGGATTTGAGATTCACCTGCATCGTGTGAGTGAGGCTGCTAAAGATATTCAACAACTGCTCTGTCCCAAGGCCAGCTGCGTTTCCGTGTAATTGCAATGCAAAGCTCCTTGGGTGTTTGCCACTTCTGGCGATAGAAGTAGGAACTTCTTCGTTTATCGTCGTCAGACTGGAATACTGGGCTCACGACGCACATTTTTCCTCCTAGATGAAATACTTTCAGCATACCAAAGACTTTGGTTTAACAGAAATTTTTGACTAATCAACACTTGAGGTTCAAGGCAAACTACTTCTTAGTGGTTCGGAGCCAGGGTCTTTGATCTTCCTTAAGAAACATACTTCTTTATACTTTTCTGATAGTGATGGTATGTTATCTAGGTATGTAATTTGTACGTATTCTGGAATAGACTTTTGACAGTGAAAATTTCGTAAGAAATGATAAAATAATCTAGGTAGAGTTGTTTCATATCTAGATAGCTTGACTTGGTTCCATTTCCTTACATGGTTTATATTTTCCTCTTCTATGCTATATGGTACTTAATTTATAAAGATTTTGAAAGAATTCAGTGACATTATCAAATTATTCCTTAATGCATTTGCAAGAGGAAGAGGAATCGAGACACTCTAGATTTCTTCTCTCACAAACATAGCAGGGGGGCAGTCGGGGGGGGGGCGTCTACCATCTGTGTGATATGGACATGCGTATGAAGACATTAGTCTGCAAAACGGTAAATCTTTCATCATGAGAGGAGTAAGTCTCAATTCACAAAGCTTGTGTCAAGTGCCAAAAAAGTGTCTTGAAAGTATGTGCCAGGGTCAGTCATTAGTAAAAAGATTAGCAAAATCAGCAGGTCTTTTTTTTTTTTTTTTTTTTTTTGCGGTACACAGCCTCTCACTTTTTTGGG
>NW_020173116.1:11456381-11474653 GCF_003031525.2 Neophocaena asiaeorientalis asiaeorientalis | reverse complement strand
AAAAAGCAGCGGGTTTTTTTTTTTTTTTTTTTTTTGCGGTACACAGGCCTCTCACTGTTGTGGCCTCTCCTGTTGGGCAGCACAGGCTCCGGACGCGCAGGCTCAGCAGCCATGGCTCACGGGCGCAGCCGCTCCGCGGCATGTGGGATCTTCCCAGACCGGGGCACGAACCCGTGTCCGCTGCATCGGCAGGCGGACTCTCAACCACTGCGCCACCAGGGAAGCCCAGCAGGTCCTTTTGAAGAACAAATTTGGAGAACTCGCTCTTCCCAATTTCCAAACTTCCCGCAAATCTATAGTAATCAAGACAGTGTATGGGCTTCTCTGGTGGCACAGTTGTTGAGAGCCTGCCAATGCAGGGGACACGGGTTCAAGCCCTGGTCCAGGAAGATCGCACATGCCGTGGAGCAACTAAGTCCATGCGCCATAACTACTGAGTCCGCATGCCACAACTACTGAAGCCCACGTGCCTAGAGCCCATGCTCCGCAACAAGAGAAGCCACCACGATGAGAAGCCCGTGCACCACCGCGATGAGAAGCCCCTGCTGGCCACAACAGAGAAAGCCCGCACGCAGCACAGCATAAATACTGAGATCAATGGAATAGAATTTAGAGTCCAGAAATTTAAGAAAGCAAAAGAAAAAAAAAAGAGTTCAGAAATGCTCACATTTAAGGTCAACTGGTACCAAAACAAGTGTACCAAAGCAAGCGTACCAAAACAACTAAGTGGGAACGGAATGGTCCTTTCAACAAACAGTGCTGGGCCACTGGACATCCACATGCAAATGAATGGAGCTGCACTCCTACTTCACATTTTACACAAAAATTAACTCAAAGTGGATCAAAGGGCTAAACATAAAAGAGCTAAAACTTTAAAAGAAATCTTCTTTTAAATTTTAAATCTTCATAATCTTGGCTTAGGCAGTAGTTTCTTAGATATGACACCAAAAGCACAAGCAACAAAAGAAATAAATTGAACTTTATCAAAATTAAAAACTTCTGTGCTCTAAGTACACCATCAAGAAAGTGAAAAGTCAACTCAAAAGAATGGGAGAAAATTTTTGCAAGTCATACATCTGGCAAAAGACTTGGATCTAGAATACATAAAGAACTTCTACAAATCAAAAAGTTTGAAAAACAAATAACACAATTAAAAATGTACAAAGGATCTGAATACCATTTCTCCAAAGATATTCAAATAACCAGCAAGCATATGAAAAGATACTCAACATCATTAGTCATCAGAGAAAAGCAATGAAAACCACTAAAATGAGATACAACTAGGTTGGCTGTAATTTTAAAAAGACAGATAATTACGAGTATTGGCAAAAGGAGGTGGAGAAACCAAATCCTTCATATACTGCTGGTGGGAATGTAAAATGGTCCAGCTGCTTTGGAAAACAGTTTAGCAGGTCCTCCAAAGGAACTGAGTTCCTCTGTCATTACCGCATGACAGAAGTAATTCTACTCCTAGATATACATCCTAGAGAAATGAAAATACAGTCTATACAAAAACCTGTACACAAATGTTCATAGCAGCATCATTCCTAATAGTCCAGAAGTAGAAACAATCCACCTGCCCATCAACTGAATAACAGGTAAAATCAGTATATCCATTCAATGAAATATTATTCTGCAACAAAAAGAAATGAAGCGCCAATACATACTACAACGTGGAAGAACCCAGAACACATGCTAAGTGTTCACAGAACGCCAGTTGTTTGATTCCATTTATATGAAATGTCCAGAACTGGTAAATCTATAGAGATAGAAAGTAGATTAGTAGTAGCCTGGGGCTGAGGTGGGGGAAGGGAGGAAGGTAGTGATAGGACTGGGATATGCAGTTTCTTCTCTGCAGCAACAAATATGTTCTAAAATGTGGCTACGACTGCATGATTCTGGGAATATACTAAAAGCCACTGAACTCGACACCTTAAATAGGTGAACAGTGTGGTGTCTGAATTACGTCTCAATAAATCTTTTTTTTTAAGTGGTGTTTTTGAAATCCAAGGTTGTTCTCCTACTCACTACTAGTCCCATCAAAGAAGTGGGGAGGGGTTGTTTTCAGTTTGTCGTGTTGCTGATGCCTCCTAATGAATGAATGGTGAATACAGAGACAGAGCGGACATACCGCTGAACATCTACTTCTGGCCAAGATGGTGTTAACGGGGACTGGATATACCTCTGCACTTGAAACAACCAAAACAAACCCATACAAAATTTACAAAACAAAGGTTTTCAAGAAACTGGACATCAAGCAACGAAGAACAGTGATCCCTGAGATAAGAAACTAGACATCGAGCAATAAAGAACAGTGATCCCTGAGATAAGAAACAAATGAGGCGAGTCATACGACTGCCTGAACTTACTCCCTTTACAAAGTTTTTGGGCACGGCACAGGGAGAGGAAACCCAAGCAGAGCTCAGCAGACTCCCTTAGTTAAGGAGCAGGAGCTAAGAGTCCAGGTAAACCTAGACAGCTAGAGCTCCGGTGAGAATACCAGAAATGAGAGCTACACAAAGAGAAGAACCGCCAGGCTCTGCAAAGCGTCCCCTTTATGTTCATCCAAGTAACAATCAGCACATGCAAAGGAAACTACCAAGGCTGGGGGGAAAAAACATTCAAAAGGATTAGAAGGAACAGTGCAAGTGCTCACACGGATGGAAATAGTGCCTGTTCCCACTAAACAAATGGAAAAACTCATAAATCATGGGGAACTGAGAACTCAGAGAGGTCTTGCCTGAGCAGTGGGATATAACTAGCATTAGACTGAGCACTGATCCAGATCTCCTTAACAAAAACCATAAAAGCAAGACGCAAAAGGATCAAGTTATTTCCATGTAACTTAACTGCACCCCAGAACAAAGCTCCAGAATACTTACAGGAAGCACCCAACAAGGTAAAATTCATGTCTAACATCCACGCAAAGATTACCAGACAGGAAAACATAACCAACAGTGACAACAGTCCATCGAAACCAACCCAATACTGGCATAGATATTAAAATTACAGGCAAGGACACTAAACCAGCTATTATAACTGTATTCATATGTTCAAAAGCAGAGATCTAGAAAATATTTTTAAAACACCCAAATCTTCTAGAGATGCAAATACAACATCAGAGATGAAAAATACATGGGATGGAATTAATGGCAGAGTCAACAATGAAAAAGAAAGTTAACATGAATGCATAGCAAAAGAAACTAACCAAAATGAAGCACAAAAAGAAAAAAAAAAGATACATCAGTGAGCTGCGAGACAACTTCAAGTGGCTTAATAAACATTCAATGGGAGTCCCCAAGACCAAGAAGAGGGAAGAGAAGTGAGGGGGAAAGAAAAAAAGAACTGAAGAAACAGTGGCCAAAAATCTTCCAAATTTTTTGAAACTTCTAAACGCACAGATCCAAGCTCCCAAACCCCAAGCATAAGAAACGTGAAGATAAGTACACCAGGGCACATCATAATCAAATTGCTCAACACCAGGGATAAACGGAGACTCTTAAAAGCAGTCAGGAGAAGAAAAAAAAAAAAAAGACATGTAAAAAGGAACAAAATAAGAACAGCAAATTTCTCAGCAGAAACAATTCAAGTGAGACAACAGTGGAGTAACATCTCTAAGACAAGGGAAAAAAATAGCAACCTAGAATTCTATACTCAGCAAAAATATCTTTCAAAAACAAAAGCACAAAAATTTTCAGACATATGAAAACTGAAAGAATTCATCACCCAGCAGACCTGTACTACAAAAAATGATAACATAAGTCCTTCAGGCAGAAGGAAAATGGTACCTGATAGAAATATGGATTTACACCCAGGAATGAAAAGCACCAGAAATGCTAACAACCACATGGGTACATGTATTAGGGTTTTTTCTTACTATTTATATCTTTTTAAAAGATAGCTGACTGGGCTTCCCTGGTGGCGCAGTGGTTGAGAGTCCGCCTGCCGATGCAGGGGACACGGGTTCGTGCCCCGGTCCAGGAAGATCCCACATGCCGCGGAGCGGCTGGGCCCATGGGCCATGGCCGCTGAGCCTGTGCGTCCGGAGCCTGTGCTCCGCAACGGGAGAGGCCACAGCAGTGAGAGGCCCGCGTACCGCATCGCGGTCAGCTAAAGATAGCTGACTGAGCAAAAATAGCACCAATATATTTTGAGATTTATAACATATATAAAAGTAAAATATATAACAAAATACTATAAGGCGAGGTAGGGAGAAACAGAAGTGATACTACTGTAATGTCCTTATATTACATATGAAGTATTTACGATTTGAAGTTAAACTGTGATAGGTTACAAGTATGTACTATAAACCCTAAAGTAATGTATGAAACAATAAAGTGGAAGTTACAGCTAATAAGCCAGAAAATGGAATCACAAAAAACGCTCAATTATTTAATTCAAAAGAAAGAAAAAAGGGAAAAAGACAAACTACCAAAGAGACAAAGTCTTCAGTAGAAAGAGCCAGAAAGAAGAAAGGTCAAGGAAAAAAAAAATCAACATCCTATGTAAAATTTAGCACATTTTAAATCACTTTTTTCATATAATAAGTGAAAAAGAGAATATATATTTTCAGCTAATTGAGTAGCAAACTGATGAAATGTCTAATTCAACCTTGGGGTTGATGACTGACAGAGGCCTTGTTTAAACAAAATAAAACAAACTTTTTTTCACATTTTGATGGCTGGCATTAGCAATTAAAAAGGTCTTTTCCAGTGTGATTAGAGAAAGGTTAGAAATATTTCACTCGATATTAAATTTTTTTCAAAAAAGCCCACAAGACCATTTTACTCAGTAAGCTCAGGAAAAGAAAATTATCTTTTATCTGTATTATCAAAAAGCAAACACATAGCACCTAAAAAGAAATGCAAAACCTCATCTTTGAAATCATTTCCTTGTATAACCTAACTCCAGAAACTTATTAAAAGCTATCTGAGTACCATAAGGCTGTCTGTACACCAGCGTTCCCATTTCACAGAGGTCGCTTGCAGCCCTAAGGTCGGGGTCCAGCGGGTAACCATCCCACCACGCGTTCCCCTGTCTCTGGGGCATCCGTCTCCAGGTATGAGCACCACACCACGTGCTGCTCACAGGACGCCCTGAGGCTTGACGAGCGCGCACTCCCCACCCTACTCTCTATGGGGATGCTGAGGGTGCTCGACCAAGAGCTGCTAACTCCTAACTCAGGACACCACGCCAGCAGCAGACAAAGGATGCAAGGCCTGCCAAGAGACAGATGCTCCAGGCAACTGAAAGGGGCAGGCAATTACCATAATCAATGGAACACACCCCTCCTATCTCTATTCAGAGTTCTATTAACCAAGATGATGAGCCATCAGCTCCACGCTCCTCACCCATCTCAGCCTCAACCAGAGACTCTGAATTTAAACCATAAGGCTTCACGGTGTACCACGTGCCTACTGTATCAGGTCCAGCTTAGCTATCCACTCCCACGGGCCGCTCTTCCCCATCTGCAGTATCCTTCTCCTCAAGCTACGCGCTGACCGCTCTTCTCGTCCACTGCCACCGACAGGGAGCCTCGAGGGTGCCTGGCACACAGCACGTCCGCAGCGAGCTCTGGAGTAACAGGACTGAGAGGAGAGCTGCCTAGCAGAGCAGGCTCAGGTATCTCACAAACAGCGACACACAAACCAGATACTAAGCCCCCAAGTCACCGAAGAGTAAAGAGCTGAACATTCACAAGTCTCTTCTGGCAACTAAGGGAAGGGGCAGCAAGAGCGGATGAGGAGCACGTGGACACACGGAGATGCCAAGTTCAAACAGGAGAGGCCCCAGCACTGCAGGCAGGCCCCGCGGGTGAACGAACACACTCAGTGGATCCTGCGCCACCTGAGCCACGCTCACTGCCTGACTCGGGTCCCAATAACCCGTGTGTCCCTGGGATGCACGACCCTGACTTGGGTAAGATTCAGTCTTTGACTTGAGATCTCCAAACTGAATAGTCAGCAAAACTACACGGCAACTACATAGAGGGTCCCAGAGTTACTGCTGGGGCAACGGTTCTGGCTGTCAACAGTATTCAGTTAGTATCATAAACAGGTTAGAATACAGCTCTAAGTATAAGAGTTTTCTAGAAGTATACTAACATTACATTTAGATTTGATCTGAATGCACTGAAGCCCCCAATAAAAGATATGATGAACTGGGAGAGTGGGACTGACATATATACCCTAACATGTATAAGATGGATAACTAATAAGAACCTGCTGTATAAAAAAATAAATAAAATTCAAAAAAATTTTCTTTAGAATGTAAGATGAAAAAAATACTCTAAAAGGTACACCTGAAGACAATCAAATGAGCAACTGTATTCCCCCGTGTAACACAACAAACCATTTATTTAACTTGGTATATGTCCTTCTGACCAAAGATACTAGATTTTGGTATGTTTTTTCAAACCCCCGGTGAGTCAATAGCTTCTGTCTGAGATAAAGGAAAACTCCAGTCTTTAGCATCACATGGCAAAGGGCTGACTATTGACAATGGAATCCCCCAATAAGATGTGAGAAGGAAAAACCGGTTTGGTCTAGTTCCTGATACCAATGACCTCACTGATAGTGAACAGTTTGTCTTTATGGCGATAAGAAACTGTTTTCATGTTTCACGAAATGACCTAAATGCAGTGATGACTGATACTAAGAGTGGGGAAGGTAAAGGTTTCAGGGAAGCAGAGACAGGCGGCCGTGTCATCAGAACCAGGAGGTGTGGAGTTATGCTGCCGAGAAAGGGGTAGACCCGAGCAGACACATGCCCCCTCTTTTCTCCTTCTATGTAAGGCTCCCAGGTGCAACTCTTCTGAAAGCATCTGAGATGCGAGGCCCAAACACCTGCTGAAGGCACTCCTCCCAACAGCCAAAATCTAGAAACAACTGTGACGTCCATCAGCTGGCGAACTGGTGGACAAAACACAGCCCGTCCATACCCTGGACACCATCCAGACATAAAAAGGAACAAACTACCACGCTCAGCGGCATGGACAAACCTCAGAAGCATTACGCAAAGTGAAAGGAATCATACACCAGCGACCACACGTGGCATGATTTTATTTATATGCAATGTTCAAAAAGGCGAATTTATAGGGACAGAAAATAGACAGCGGTTGTCTGGAGCTCTGGGATGGAACAGGGGTTCACTGTGAAAGGGTAGGAGGGATCTTGCTGGGGCGATGGAAGTGCTGGACACTGATCTGTGGGGACAGCTGTGCCACTCAGTACATCTACTAAAAACCCTTGAAATGCAGGCTTGAGGCGGGTGAATTCCGTGATATATAAAATACACCTCAATAAAGCTGTTTAAAAAAACAAACCCGTTGAACAAACTTCCGTGTCTCCTGGAGGCTGGTGTGGGACAGCAGTGAGCCCGGGGATGCCCACCCAGCACGCCCACACGGCACCCGTCCCTGGGTTGCATCTCCCACTTTAAGTATCAGCACTAAGGCGCTGCTCCACTCCTGTTTTCATTTTTGTTGTTGGCATTGCTGTTTTTGTGGTTACTGCTCCGGATGAAAAGTACCCCACACCTGAACAAAACCACAGGTGTGAAATCAAAGATGCACCTTCTAATTGACTCCTGGTCTGCGGGACTGATCACATGAGTCACAGGGGTTTATTCCCATAAAAATGATTATAAGAAGCATAAAGAGATCAAGGAGAAGAGGTGACAGCACAGATTGTTACTATCAGGTTTTGACCGCTAAAATATGGATGGAGCAGGGACTTCCCCGGTGGTCCAGCAGTTAAGACTCCATGCTTCCACTGCAGCGGGCACGGGTTCGGTCCTGGTCGGGGAACTAAGATCCTGCACGCAGCAAGATGCGGCCAAAAGAAAATAAATAATAAAATAAAATGCAAGGAAAAAAACGACTTAAAAAAAAAATGGAGGGACTTCCCTGGTGGCTCAGTGGTTAAGACTCCGCGCTCCCAATGCAGGGGCCCCGGGTTCAATCCCTGGTAAGGGAACTAGATCCCACATGCGTGCCGCAACTAAGAGTTTGCATGCCCCAACTAAGGAGCCCATGTGCCTCAACTAAGGAGCCGACCTGACGCAACTAAGACGCGGTGCAACCAAATAAATAAATAAATAATTTTTTTTTTTTTTTAATGGATGGAGCAAAGAGAAAAAAGTTGTCATCTAAGTGCCCACTGAGGGGACACCAAAAGTGAGGCAATTTGCACAGAACCCTGAGGAGATCCTCATTTGGAAGCAAATGATACCAAACGAAGTATGAGGCTAAAATGAGGAGAGGGGACACTTAGTGGCACAGCTCCCCAGGCCCCCTTTCTCTACCTCACAGTCTGGTGGCTGCCCCACGTCACTCCACACCACTAGGAAACCAGAGGTTCAGGCCCTGAAGAAGCTGAAGGAGAAATGCTCCAGATGTGAGGACAGGAGGGAAAGCAGCAAGCCACAGGGCTGCAAAGCTAAGATATCAGACGGTACATCTCCAGCCTCCTTCCTCCACCTGAGCCCCACAGGCCAATAAACACATGCACGGCCCCCAAGCAGGAAAAGCTTCTGGGTGTTCTTCTTAGAGAAACCCCAAAGAAAAGCCCTTCAGATGTTCAGCACTGGGGTTCCCCATCCACGAGAATATACTGGGCCCACCTGCACTCCCTAAACTGAATTACCAGCAGTCAGCAGCCTCCAAGTCACTGCTAGTGCCTCAGTCAAATACGAGCAGAGTCACCCATCTCCAAGTATTTAAGGACAATCTTCAGCGCTAAAGACAAAGACCCAGGACTTCCCTGGCGGTCCAGTGGTTAGGATTCCAGGCTTTCACTGCCGAGGGCCCAGGTTCAATCCCTGGCTGGGGAACTAAGATCCCGCATGCCACATGGTATGGCCAAATAATAAAAAATTAAATAACCCAAATAAACAAACAGGAAAACTGAAATCTGGAGGAAATGGGGGGGAGGGGAATGCCGGAGACACAAGAATACCAACCAAAAGAAAATACCTGTATCTACACTCAGTATCCTCAGAGAGATGAGATAAATTCACGAAAGAATAGACACGCTTTTTAATAAAAAAAACTGAGAAAGAGGGCTTCTCTTATAAATTAAAAATATGACAAAGCTAAAATTTCAATAGAAATATTGAAATGGAAAGTCAAAGACATTTCATAACAGTAGAACAAAAAGACAAAAATAGAGGAAAAGATAAGAAAATAAATCAAAGAGGTGACTCACAGGACTTTCAGAAAGAGAAGGCAGGGAATTTGGAGGGGAAGAAAAAAAATTTCCCAGAAAAAAAGGGCAGCTCCTAAGAAAAAGAATTAACCAAGCACCTGGAACAGCGAATGACAACACAAGACACTCATAAAATCTAAGAACACCAGGAATAAAGAGAATATCCTAAAAGCTTCCCCAAAGAAGTTTAAAACAGGTCACACTCAAAAGACCAATGACTTCAAAATTCCAAGAGAAAAATGAATATTCACCCTAGAATATTTTCCACCCGCTAACATATATATCCCACGTAAAGGAAGAACAAAAGCATTCTGGGTCATCCAAAGACTTAAAACCTTTACACCCCAGGCACCCTTACTTACAAACCAACTGGAGGATGTGCTTCAGGCAAGAAAGGCAGTACACCAAAAAAAAAAAAAAAAAGACTGTGGCATCCAGGAAACAGATGGTCCAGGAGCAGAGCTATGCACCAAGGTGGGAGGCCAAGCATACCTGGCCAGCTCCCCTCCAGGGAGAAAAAAGCAGAATCTACAGGTTATCTGAAACAATGAGTCATCTAACGTGTTTAAGTGTTTAGAAAAACTGTTGATAAAGGCTGAACTTTGCTAGGTACTTGATATTAACTTTCAGGGCGTTTGAGGTGGAAGGTAATGACAAGTACATGGAAAACTAAGCAAACGAAAAAGGCAACGCAAGGGGGAAGGAGTGTTTTAAAAAGAAAATGTCATCATATTAGATTGCTTGGCTCAGAGATAAACAGTATAATACAAACAATGATCATTTTAACCCCAAATTATGATATACTCATTTAAGGGAGGGGGACAAGTATAATAACTGATTCTTCACGTGGGACCACACCAGTAGTTCAAGAACTGTAACCACCGTCCCAAGAAGTCAGTAAGTGCACAAAACTGATAAATCAAGCAAAAGCCACGTAAGCGTATAATTTAGAAATACAGCAGTCAACTTCAAATGGAGCAACTAAAAGCACTGAAAATAGATGCCGGGCTTCCCTGGTGGCGCAGTGGTTCAGAATCTGCCTGCCAGTGCAGGGGGCACGGGTTCGAGCCCTGGTCTGGGAAGATCCCACATGCCGCGGAGCAACTGGGCCCGTGAGCCACAACTACTGAGCCTGCGCGTCTGGGGCCTGCGCTCCGCAACAAGAGAGGCCGCGATAGTGAGAGGCCCACGCCCCGCGATGAAGAGTGGCCCCCGCTTGCCACAACTAGAGAAAGCCCTCGCACAGAAAGGAAGACCCAACACAGCCATAAATTAATTAATTAATTTTTTTTAAAAAGACATTAAAAAAAAGAAAATAGATGTCCCTTGGGAATAGGACAACTCCAAGTTTTGATAAGAGAACTTTAGTTTGTCACCTGATTGCAACTATGTGCATTCCTAACTTTGGCAAGTGTTTGAAGGTCCTATCTGCCATATAATGAAAAGAAAGTTTTTAAGTCATAGCACAAAAGTGGGGGCTTTTTCCTTTCTAATAATTTAATAATTAGTCAAGATTAAAAATTGAATAGCAAAACCTGTCAACACTTGGCCATATCTGAGATACTTGCAATGTCCCAGGGATGGAGGGCCAATTCCGCAGAAAGAGGGAAGCAGCCTGGGCTCCAGCTCCCTCCTCCTCGTGGACAAGGCCCCCAGTTCTCTCGCTAATGCAACACATCAGCCCAAGGGCTCACAGAGAGCCCTGTGCAGACTCGACCCTGCCAGTTCAGGGCTCCCGCAGGTCTGCTCTGCTGACTGGGGCACGACCAGGTAAATTCACAAACTGACGACTGCGGAAAAACTTTTATAGCAAGTTGACAGGGTGACATGATGTCCTTTGATTCTAATAACAAAAAGATGCTGTATATAGAAATGGATAAACAACAAGGTCCTGGGAATTCCCTGCCAGTCCAGTGGTTAGGACTCCAAGCTTCCACTGCAGGGGGCCCGGGTTCAATCCCTGGTCAGGAATCGAAGATCCCGCATGCCACGCGATGCGGCCAAAAAATAGAAAAAAAAACCCACAAAGTCCTACTGTATGGCTCAGGGAACTACATTCAATAACCTGTGATAAACCGTAATGGAAGAGAATATGAAAAAGAATGTGTATATAATATGAAAAGAATGTAATATACATAACTGAGTCACTTTGCTGTACAGCAGAAATTAACACAATACTGTAAGTCAACAGCACTTCAATAAAATAAATATTGAAAAAAAAGATTCAGGCTGGCATTTTCTGTGTCTATTTTTTCACCTCCCTTTTCTGGTCACGTGTTTGAACTATTTCAGCCCTGCGGAGGCTGGAAAGCTCTCTGGGGTCGGGCACATGGGCTGCGTCTGGGTGGAGGGCCTGGGGAGACAGCGCCATCACAGGGTGGTACACATCTGGCACGCTGTGTCCACCCCGTCTTCCCTGCACTGCTGGAGGGTAAACACACTGCCTGCTTCCCGCACCGTTGTGTGACCAGGCAGGCAGGGCCCAGCTCGGGTAGCAGCACAGTGAGTACTGTAAGTGGCAGGAAACCAGCCCTGTATGGTTAACTGGTGTCCCCAAATTAGTTCTAAGTTCCTCACAATGCTAGCAGATGTCAGAGTTTCTAAGATCCCAGTTTTTAAAACTTTTGAGAAGTCCTAAAACTTATCATTCTGTCCTCCCTTTTGAAATTCTGACAGAAAACAGGGCCTCACAACTCTATCCCTGCCAACACATCACTCACTTCTCTTCTGAGTGATGCCAGTGGACTTTTATCACTGAGCCAGCCTCCTAACAGAATATCATAAAAACCTAAGACTTTGGCTGCCACGCTGGTCACTGGTCATATAACATTGCCCTGGTCTCCGTTCTCTTCCTGGCCATCCCTCCCTAAGTCCAAAAAATGTATCCTGATTCAACTCTTGTGTTACCATATTATTACAGCAAAATAACTGTCAATCAAATCTGCCAAAAGTACTAGGTAATCTCTACCCTCTGATAATCACGTCCCAGTGACTATGTAATCAGGTTCCAAAGTACATACGAAATATATCTTAATATTTTAACACTGGTAATTCAGAGTAGTATTAAAACCAACTTGAATTCACAAAAATATCTGTTGGTAGTAAATATTCAAAGCAGTTATTTGCAAGTACTTTACAGGATGACCCACAAGCCGCTAGCTATATATCCGGCTACTTGTGCGAGAAACAAAGTTTTTAAAACAGTGATTTTTAAAAGGTGAGGTGGTGACCTAATATTGTTTTGACCCGTAAAATTATCACAAATTCTAAATAGGTCGTGTTTGATCCTGAGAACTCACTGTAAATTAAGTTCTTGACTCCAATACAGTGAATGGCCACGCAGTCAACTTTTGTACGTTCTCCTTTATAAGATGAGAGTGAAGTTTCCAGGGTATCACGTATCAGTGCTGCCCTCTGGGCAACAGTCCTGCTTCGGCACCGGAACCACCTGGGTCTGAAAGCAGTGCACTTGCACGATCATTTGCACGCACGGCTGTCTGCCAATTTAAATCATTAGAATAGAGGAAAAGTGAAAGCTGTTACTAATGATAAGAAGCGCAGGCATCTAAACTTAGTGCGGCTGAGAGATGGAAAGCACCTGATGCTCTGAGGGTGGGCAGTGTCTTGGCTCAAGACGCTGTTCCCAACCAGGTGCAAGTATTTATTTACTAAGACAGCAAAGAAACAAAAGACCGTGTATGAAATGCATGTGTCAAACCACCCATCTCTAGGTTAAAATGTATTTTAGTTTATAATATTTTTAGTTCCCTGGGAATGAAACTCCTTAGATTATTCCTTGGCTTAGCACACCTGCTCAGGGATTCATTATCTCCAGAGTAGGATATATTTTTTCAGAAATCGTCTTTGCTTTTCAAAGGCCAATCCACAAAAATCTATGAACACACACACTGTACCAAATGTGCCCCCAGATAATGTCAATATGTAGAAACAGACATAGATCCAAAATTGGTCAAGAAAAAAGGCAAAATACAAGCTTGCAAGCTATGCAAATAAACACTGTATTACAGAGTTTCAAGCAATAAGGAGTTAAAAAACTATCACGAGCAGGGTTTTATCTGCTGGTTGGTTTTTCTGCAAGGCTTCTGACGTTCCTGATTTAGTTTAGGGCCAAAACAGTTTTTGGAAGTTTGGGTTGATATTGTTTAAGAGAGCCACACACCTATGTGTGTTCAACAGGGTTGGTTCATCCCCCCTCCCTTAAGCCAGGGCCAGAATCCTTCCAGCGTGAAGGGACTCTGTGTCTCAGAACAAGTCCGTACATGCCACTCAGAGGCCGATCAGCCCTCCTCCTAAGGAAAACATCTAGTTCTACAAAATTTATTTTGCCCCAGTGGATGTCTTTGCCTCCATTTAAGAACAAGAGACGCCACCCTGACAAAGCAACATTTGCGGAACGCCCCTCCCTAAAGTTTAAGTGCTTGCCCCAAAACGTTACGAAGATGATCTTTAAAAGCTACACAATTTACATGGCACTTTACTGCTGAGCAATCGAAAGCAATTTTAGCACTTTCACAAATCCCAAGGCTCCTCCTAATCTAGCAGGCAAACAGTGGACCCGTTTAAAGGGTCACACCAAAGCCTGCAGAGAAGGAGTGGATTTAGCAAGGAGCAAAGCCCAAGAACTCACCCCAACACTCTTCTCTCTACTGCCCTGCCCTGGCCTTCCTTCCCCTCCTCTCTCCTAGACCACTGCCCCAGGCCAACCACCGTACCTGCTCCTTCCCCAAAGTTCACCTGACCAAGGCTCCTACTCCCAGGCATCCCCAATCCCAACAAAACTTTCAACGGCACCTCAATGCCAGGGAATGATGGACCTCCTCAATGCCAGCACGAATAACCCCTCCCCGAGATGCCCACTACCCCCAAGCCCTACTACCATTCCCAAAGGTCACCCTCAGCCCTTTGGCCACACATACCCCCCTTTCTTCAATAAAAGAGGGGGACAGCATTAGCACAGTGCCTAACAGGTGGCCGACTCTCAGGTTAGCTCTGCTTACCATCTTCGGGCCTAGCGTAGCCTCGTCCTCAACCTTCAAGGTGTCCAGTCCACCAAGGCCCTCTCCTCCAAGGACAGGGTCAGACAGGGTCAGAGTCAAGATGCTCTCTCCATCTGGCCTGTGAGTAAGCCCTGACTCCAGGCAGTGAGCCTGCTGGATTCTCAACTCCCTAACTTCCCCTTGGGCCCCTACCATGCCATTCCAGATGCAGGATTTTCCTGCCTTTAGCCAAGACATTTTGGAACAATGGCCACTGGACGCTTGCAAGATGCAAAATAACAGTAGCCACCCCAAGAAGAAAACAAAAATGGCCAAATAAACGTTAAAAATAACAAACTCCAAAAACACAAAAACAAACTTTGATCTATCATTTCTGGTTTGGACTTTTCACATTATCGTTTCTCCCTTTGATGAAAAAAATTAAAATTCACTGTATCTACTCAACATGCACAAGATCATCTTACAGACACTTCTTTTATAAATATATGGTACTCTGAATGAAACCCTGTGAACAGAAATTCACAATTCTTTTCACATTTTATGAGTATCCTTCCCTATGATCTCTCAGAAACCTAAAGCAAAAAATAAATTTCTCTAAATAGAATACAGCCTGTGTCTCAGCTCCTTTTTTAAAGGTAAAGTTACATACTGTTCAACTATACCCAGACTATTTACCATTTTTGTCAGATGGAGAAAATTATAAACTATCCCCAAGAAAGCCATTTTCATAGAACATATCAAAACTCCGAAAACTCCCTCTCGACTCATTCACTTCATGTAAACATAGTCTTCTAAAAATAAGCAACCATTATCACTAAAAAAGTTCACAGAAAAAACAAAAAACAGAAAATATAACAATGAAATAAATTAGGACTACAGGTTGTTCAGCTTACAGGTGTTTCACCTAAAGTTATGTTTAAAAAAAAAAAAGCTTCTCTATAAAAAACAAATTAGACACAAGTATTTTCCAAACTCTGATGCTAGTCACACTAATGGATATTTAGCAACGGTAAACAACTGCTACAGTGTCAATAATCTAATCCCAAAACCACCATATGCAAATCGTACCAACAAAACTGCTAAACTCCTAGGCATATGTAAACGGTTCTAGAAAGTACACATTTAAAGAGAAGAGAGAATGGAAACGTTGACTGTCTCTGCTGTTTCCACCATCTCTAAGACTAAACTTCCCAGGATCAGTTCACAAATACGAAAGAGCTTCTCGTGATAGTAAGAGAATATGTATGAGGTAATCAGGAAAACGTTCACACTGAACATCTGAAGCAAGCTTATGGTCACCGAAGGGGGAAGTGGGGGGGATGAATTAGGAGTTCGGGATGAACATATACAAACGACTCTACATAAAATAGATAACCAACAAGGGCCTACTGTGTAGCACAGGGAGCACTACTCAATATTCTGTAATAACACGTAAGGGAAAAGACTCTGAAAAACATATACATATATATATAAATATATATATATACACACACACATACATATGTGTCTATATATATATAAAACTGAATCACTTTGCTGTACACCTTACTAACACATTGTAAGTCAACTATACTTCAATTTTTTAAAAAACCTGAATATTTGACAGGAAGGAATTAGGTTTTTTGGTGTGAGAACAGCACTGAGACTATCTAAAAAACAAAAAAAGATACATACCGAAGCATTTATGGGTGCAATGGCATCTGGGTTTCATGTGAAGATAACGGATGGAGAGAGGGAAGACTACAGACAAAACCAGATTAGTCACGTGCTGCTAACTGTTAAACTGGTGATCTCTCTCTCCCTAGTGTCTGGTTCAAATTCTCCATAATAATAAAACAACTGCAGGCGAGCAAAATCTCAAGCACTCTTGCTCATGATTGTATGGCACGGTTGCACAGATTGCTTAATTCCTCGGGTTTGCATAATTTGAGAATTTCTCCTCAACTGTACTGACTTTATAGGGAGAGAGCCAGAGAGCCGGGTCACTGCCACGATCCCCAAATGCTGGGGATCCCAACTTCCCCCAAATGTTGTGCTCAGCAAATCTATCTCAAAAGATTGGGGTAAGAGGGGATGGAACCAAAGGGGGAAGGAGGAGGGGAAACCCTCAGCAGTGAACCCGCCCCACCTGCTCCTATAAAGAACCCCCAGCTCTTAAACCCTTTAAGACCCGTTCGGGTTTCGCTGGCTTCTGGTTTACTTCACCAGCCTTCACATCCACGCTGACCAAAGAAGATGCAAACAATCCAACTACTGTGTAACCAGGTCAAAAACAAGCTCTGGCTAGTTCACTTGGACGAGGGCACACTCACTACTCGAATCTGGCCAGAAAAACTGGGTTAGAAAAAACCGACTGGTGCTTAAACAAACACTGGGGCTCGGGAAAGAACATCTTTCAGCCAGTTAGCAGACCACTCAGGGAGTTGCAACACAATCTTTTCCAAAATTTTCCAAAAGCTTCCAAATTCAGTTGAGCCCGGCAGGCTGAGCTCACAGGGCTCTCTTTCAAATTCAAAAATCTGGCCCTGGCCCCAACAGTTAACCAACAAAACACACGCTGATTCACTTGAGATCACCTCAGAATACTGACTCCATCCAGTTCAGGCCACAGGCCGGGACACAGCCCAGGCCAGGGTAAGTCAGGGCTGGGGAGAGGCTTTCAAGAGATAGATAAACCCTATTCTCAGAGCAGAAAACAGACAATGGGATCCACACTTAATCTGGGCGAAGAAAATGTCTACAGTCAGCTTCCAACCCCCCCCCTCCATTTTTAATGAGACAATGACAATTCTTCACAGCGAACCACAAAGCCCTGCTTCATAAGATTTTTTTTTTTATTCTATCCCAACCTTGTACCCAGCTAGAAAACACTAACAGCTACCAAACACCCCCCGTGCAGATAACTTTGAGAAAGCGTTCAGTAATAAGAAACAAATCAGGAGAGGGAGAATTTCACACTCTGTTTCAAACGTTCAAGGCCTGCGCCTCCATTACCTAGAGCTGCTCATAAACTCTAGAATGTGCACTGAGTAAAATGCGCAGCACGGGTTAGTCTCACGAGGTGTCAGCTACTCAGAGCCGACTCAGAGTCTCCAGATTTGTTAGTTTCATTTCCTGTTGGGGGCGAGGGGGCAGGTATTAAAAAAAAGAGAGAGAAAGACCTGGGGTGGGTGTAAAATCTGGGCACCCTCTCCACTCCTGGGCTTTGCCTCATTTCTGTTTCAATTACACACCTGTCAAACAGGTTATTCCTGGAATTCAGACCGTATAATCGTCACACTGTAATTCTTCCTGCTCCTGTTGCCCAAACACACACCGTTCCCCGGTTCCCCAAAACATGTACCCATCAGTAGAATGCACGCTGCTTATAAAGGAGAAGCAAGTAGCACCGAACTACGCTCCCTGGGCGCCTGGCGAGCATTCAAACGAGGGAACACGAAGACAATTCTCGAGGAAGCCAAGGCAGTGTTTTGGGATAATCACAAGCAAGGCCTGCCTCTACTGAATTTTAATTAACACACCAACTCCGAAGGCCAGATCTGGGAAAGACGGGGGAAAATGTAGGTTGTCTGATGCAAAAATGCTTGCCCGTTTTATGGGAGAAAAGTGCATGCCTAAGAGTGGAGCTTATTTCCTTAACTGAGAGCCAGGAAATGAGGTCTTTTCAGGCCAGTGTGCATATAAACTCTGCTGAAAAACAGCGGGACGGCGAGGCGAGACCCCTCTCCCAACTTCAGCCGAGCGGCGTGGCCGCCGGGCGGCGGCGTATCCATCAGCCTCCCCGTCGCCCCCGGACCAGAAGTTTCAACCCGTCCCCGGGAAACAAAGGAGGCGCCCACACCGACCTTATAGACTTGTCCGTAGGTGCCATTTCCCACCACTTCCACCAGCTCGAAAATCCCAGCCGGATCCTGGAGGAGAAGGAGGGGAGGGGTGAGCATCGGAAAGCAGCACAACAATGAATAAAAGAAGCGGGGCAGCTGGAGAGAAAGGGCGGCGACCACAGAGGTGGGCTTCGCCTGGCGCGGTCGCCGGCGCCCGAGAGCCG
>NW_020173116.1:11426938-11456086 GCF_003031525.2 Neophocaena asiaeorientalis asiaeorientalis | reverse complement strand
CGCCCGCCGCGCCCGGCTCCGCCAGCATCCCCGAGGAGGAGGGTCCTCCCGGCCCCGCCCCCGCTCCCGCTCTTCCCATCCCGTCCCATCCCCCATCGCCAGATTCTGGCCCCTTAAGACCCTCGCTTCCGGTTTCCCTACCTGGTTTTCTTGTCCTTTCTCTTCTTTTCCGGGCTAAACCGGTGGCCTGATTAGGTTGGGGCTTCACTGAGCATCACTCGGCTGCCGGGTCCCGCCCGAGACTTTCAGCGGAAACTGAATCCAGAGCAGCTCCTCCAACTGCCTTGTGCCCGGGAGCACCTCACTCAGTAGCTGCGCACTGTTGTCAGGGGCCAGGAGTCCTAACCCGAGTTTTGTGCCTAGAGATCACTGAGGACCTACAGACGGGCTTCTTACGGCAACTCTGGAAGCTAGTCAGCAGTTAGGTGGTTTCATCCTGTTAAACAAGAATATATGGTCTGCACAACAGACATTGTTATCACTATCACTGCACTGTCCAAAACTTTCAATGGCTCCCTATTCCCTCACAGCGGGTTCTCAAATGTGAGTGCCCGCCCGGCAATCACCGAGAGAGATTGTAAAAGCATGGATTGCCGACCCCACCTCCAGACTTTGTGATTCAGCAAGTGTTGGGTAGGCCTGAGAACTTGAATTTCTAACAAGTTCTCAGACGATGCTGAGTTGCTGTTACAGGGATCACACTTTGAGAACAGGGGCCTCATGAAAATCCAAGGCCCTTCTAGTTGGGCTTCACAAACACCATCATCATTGTCTACCAATTCTTGGTTTACTTACAGTATCAATTTAACCCCTCCTTTGGCCTTAGGGTGATGTTATGCTCGTTTTAGGGATGAGGAAACCAAAGTACTGAAAGCTGAGGAATTTTCCTAAATTCTTTAAAGGCATAGCCTGGAAGTGGAGGAAGGATTCTCACCAGGTCAGCCTAGTCCCAAAATCCAAGTCTCTGATTCGGCCAAGTTAAGTCTTCTACCCAGAATATGTTTAGCACTCTCCTGCCTCCCGAAAGTTTGGTTTCCAAGATTTTCTTCTTCTTCTTTTTTTTTTTTTTTTTTTTGATGTGGACCATTTTTAAAGACTTTATTGAATTTGTCACTATATTGCTTCTGTTTTACGTTTTGGTTGTTTGGCCCCAAGGCATGTGGGATCTTAGCTCCCCAACCAGGGATTGAACCCACACCCCCTGAACTGGAAGGCAAAGCCTTAACCACTGGACCACCAGGGAAGTCCCTCCAAAATTTTCGACTGTGAGAATCTCTCATAAGGCTAAAATATATTCATGGACTCCTGGAGTCCATTGATTAGGAAAATCATAGTAACCAAAGCGTTCCTATGAATTTAGTGGTACCTTTAAATAATTCTGTTTTTAATCTACCAACAGCAATGGAATTATCTATGAGTATAAAGTAAATAATTTACTCAGAGAGGTTGGTGCACGTGTGAACTTTCAGACCACAGTGCTAGTAATAATATGTTAGTAGTATTTATTATTAATAATAGGTAACAGGTATTGGGTCCAAACAATGTGCTAAATCCGTTACATATACTATCTCCTTATTCTTCACATTAACCCCAAATGGTAGGTACTCTTACTTTTCCCACTTTACACATTAGGAAACCAACGTCTAAAGAAATTAATTGACTTGCTCGGTGTTTACAGCTGAACCCGATGCAGAAACGCCAGGATCCTCCAAGCCAGCCTCCTTCCACGGGTTCACAGCCTCAACTCTAACTTCATGACACTGAGACCAACCCCAGACCAGCCCCTTCTCTGCCTAGCCAAATTCTCTTCATCACCTCAAGCTCAATTCAGAAACCAACTCCTCTTTCTACCAGCTTTCTAAATCTCTCTCCTAAGCTGCTCTTTCCCATATTACCATTGTGACAATAATTTCTTACTTTCAATTTAGTACCTTTTCTTAAGTCCCTACCCAGGGCAAGGCACTGGCTTAGCCCTTGCCCGGGATATCAGGAAGATCAGGACAGAGCTTACAATCTGCTAATGGACGTAGGACAGTTTCATAAATCGCTGTGGTTAAAGTCGGAACATTATAAGTGCTAGCTAGCTGGAAAGAGCACCAAACAGGTCTAGTGGAAAGTATGCTGTATTGGGGGCAAAACCGAACCTAGTTCTGTTATCTACCAGTTATGCAAGCTGGCACCTGTTACTTAAGCACTGAGCCTCCATCGTTTCCTCTTCTGTACACTAGACAAAGACAGGGGTAAGGACAGTTAAAAGGCCATCTCAAGAGCACAGGCCAGGGTACTAAGGCCTGGAGAGAGGAGATACAAGAAGTGTTCGGCCAGGAGATGCTCTTAAGACTTGGCATCTAATGGAAGGCCAGAGGCAAAATAGACGAAGAGTTAAAAGATTTGCTTGTGCTTCAGGGCCTTGTTCACGCTTGCGAGGATGCTGTCACAAACAGAGGAAAGGATGGGAGTTCCTGAATCGTGGTAGCAAAGGAAGGTTTGGTTTTGGACTCTGCAAAGATCGTTAACTTTTCATGCAGAAGCAGTGTACACCTGCCCAGCTCGGAGGCTGGGGACCATGTTCTCAGTCAACAGCCATATATTAGTTCAGGCCGCCATAACAAATTACACAGATGGGGTGGCTTAAATAACAGAAATTTCTTTTCTCATAGTTCTGAAGACTAGAAGTCCAAGATCAAGGTTCCAGCTGATTTGGTTCCTGGTGAGAGCTCTCTTGCTGGCTTGCAGAAGACTGCCTTCCGGCTATGTCCTCAGTGCTAGTGTCACAGACAGAACGCTAAGCTCTCTGGTATTTCTTCTCATAAGGACATCCATCCTATCAGATCAGGGTCCCACCCCTATGACCTTATGAATTTAACCTTAATTATTTCCCCAGTAGCCCCATCTCCAAATACAGCCACACTGGAGGTTAGAGTTTCAACACACAGGGTTGGAGGAGGGGGAGACACATTCAGTCCATAACAAGCCATGTGTCCTATGTGACACCGGGAAGCAGATTTGTCAGGGCCTTGTCCTCCAGCATCCACCACCCAAAAAGATTATCAAGTTCATAATTTGGAAAATAAATACCAATCTGTCATTTTAGGCTGGAGGAAAAAATATCTTGCTTGGTCAAAGAATGAGGAGTTGAGAGAATGAGGAAACCGGCCACACTGGGCAAGAGGACTCAGTTCGGAGAAAGCCAGGCAGGTTAGGTGGGACCAGAGGACAAAACCGAGGCCTGGGCAGAACCCGGATTATCAGTCAAGTCAAGAACTTTACACATTAGGAAATGTGTAAAGCCTTGGCCTTTGAGAGCTCAGATGGCAGGTGAGAGGCTCTTGAGTTCAGCAAGCCATGGATACAAATATGCATCTTCCCAGTGTACACTGGCAGTCATCTCCCCTCCAGTCACAGAAATTCCAGAGGAAGCTTAATTATGCAAGAGGCGGACATTGACAGTCCCCCAGACATCACTTTACTACTTATTTCCTTGTTTTTTCTTTGTCGCAAAAATGTTGGTAGAAGTTGATTTTCAACCTCAGAATGGAGCACGGGAAGGGGGTGTGTGCTGCAGAGCCATGAAACTGGACTGCGTGAATGTAATTCAAGGGTTCAGGGTCATTGAAGACTTAGAGCAACTGGAAATAAACGATGGAAGTAGTGATCAGCAAGGGGAATTGAGTCGAACAAGGAAACGAGGGTGAGATATGTTCAGAAGCTCAGAAAGGGAAAAGCAGAGGTTTAGGAGTCAGAGATCTGAGTTCCGATGGACAAAGTGTTCAAATGCTCACCCTCCCTGCCCCTCAGTTTTCTAACACCCGGGATTGGGTGGAAATGATTGAAAAGTCCTCCTGGGATGGTAGAGACTCAGATTTATAGAAACCTGGCCTCAGCCCTGGAACTGTTCATACCTCCTAGCCGAGTAGAAGAGGGTTGACATGAGCAATGGAAGTTAGTAGAACATGTGGCATGCTGGAGGTTCAGCCCTTTAAAGGCCATCTTTGAGCACTGGGAGAGAATCTTTTTAAACTAGTCTATCAGTTGAATTAAAAGGAAGTAACTCCTCTAGTGCACAACAGGATGGAGGGCTTGGGGTGCAGAAGCAGATCAAAGGGCAACAAAAGAAGAAGCAGGGCTTCCCTGGTGGTGCAGTGGTTAAGAATCCACCTGCCAATGCAGGGGACACAAGTTCAAGCCCTGGTCCAGGAAGATCCCACATGCCGCAGAGCAACTAAGCCCGTGCGCCACAACTACTGAGCCTGCGCTCCAGAGCCTGCGAGCCACAACTACTGAGCCCGTGCACCACAGCTATCAAAGCCTGTGCGCCTAGAGCATGTGCTCCGCAACAAGAGAAGCCACCGCAGTGAGAAGCCCTGACACCTCAACAAAGAGTAGCCCCTGCTCACCACAACTAGAGAAAGCCCGTGCATAGCAACGAAGACCCAGCGCAGCCAAAAATAAATAAATGAAATTAATTAATTTAAAAAAAGAAAAAAGGAAGAAGAAGAAGATGAAGCAGACCAGAGGCGAGACAGACATTGTACCCCAGCTACCAGGGCCATGCAGTTGCCACTGCTGTGATGAGGAAGTTGTGTGAGCTCAGATCTCTCCCAAAAGCAGATCTGGAGACAAAGGTTTGGGTGCCAGTAGTTTATTTGGGAGATGGTCCCGGGAATCACAAGTGAACGAAAAGGGAAAAAGAAACATGGGATGGGACTTCCCTGGCGGTCCAGTGGTTAGGACTCCATGCTCTCAATGCAGGGGGGCACAGATTCAATCCCTGGTCGATCCTGCATGCCACAGGGTGCGGCCAAAAAAGACCCTCAAAACAAAACGAAAAAAGGAACGTGGGATGGAGATGTGCCAGTGAGCAGAGTGTTCACTGGGCAGCTGGGCCAGATGTACCTAGATGGTAGGGAAATTAGACAATGCAGACTGACCTTACTTTATGTGTACCTGTGATCACAGTAAAGGTTTTTGTCAACATTTTTTTTTTTTTTTTTTTTGCGGTACATGGGCCTCTCACTTTTGTGGCCTTTCCCGTTGCGGAGCACAGTCGCCGGACGTGCAGGCTCAGCGGCCATGGCTCACGGGCCCAGCCGCTCCACGGCATGTGGGATCCTCCCGGACCAGGGCACGAACCCACGTCCCCTGCATCGGCAGGCGGACTCTCGACCGCTGCGCCACCAGGGAAGCCCTGTCAACATTTTTTAAAAAGTAATATTTTAAATGCAGACGAACTTGCTATTTAGAGACCTATTTGAAATCTTTTATAAAAAGAATTACTTCCCTTAACTTATTCTTTTTGTAAATTTATATTTTATATGTAAGGATTGTTTAAATCAAATTCAGCCACGAAAAGTCCTTAACCTGCAAAACTCCGCAAGGGGCCTCAAAAATGAGGTCAGAGGTAGCCTGACAGCTTTAGAAATTAAGATGGGAGCCATAGGAAGTGGTTGGGAGAAGCCAGATGGGGACATTAAACAGTTATCAGGTATGTCGGGTTTTGATAGGTGGTCCGGCAACAGGAATCAGGGGCTTTGAGGGAAGGACAAGCCAGGCCTGCTAGCTGAAGAGACAACAGGCTTATTTATACTTGAGCCCATACTTGTGTCCTGAGCCTCTGCAGCTAAATCTTAGAAAGTGACCAGAGCAGCAGGCCTCTCTGATGTTCACCCATTGAATAGGTCACAACTGAAATGTTAGAATCTGGAGTCTGAATATGATGTATCAGATTCTTGCCAAGGTGCATCAACGTGTATCAGAAGCGCCATTAGAAAGGAGTCAGTCATAATCAAGTTTATCCCTTTGTAGCATCACAATAGCCAGGACATGGAAGCAACCAAAGTGTCCATCGACAGATGAATGGATAAAGAAGATGTGGCACATATATACAATGGAATGTTATCAGCCATAAGAAGAAATGAAATTGAGTTATTTGTAGTGAGGTGGATGGACCTAGAGTCTGTCATACAGAGTGAAGTACGTCAGAAAGAGAAAAACAAATACCGTATGCTAACGCATATATATATAGAATCTAAAAAAATATATAGTACTGATGAACCTAGGGGCAGGAATAAAGACGTAGACATAGAGAATGGACTTGAGGACACGGGGTGGGAGGGGGAAGCTGGGGCGAAGTGAGAGTAGCATGGACATATATACACTACCAGATGTAAAATAAGTAGCTAGTGGGAAGCAGCCACATAGCACAGGGAGATCAGCTCGGTGCTTTGTGATGACCTAGAGGGGTGGGATAGGGAGGGTGGGAGGGAGGCTCCAGAGGGAGGGGATATGGGGACATGTGTGTGCTTATGGCTGATTCGCTTCGTTGTACAACAGAAACTAACACAGTATTGTGAAGCAATTATATTCCAATAAAAATGTATAAAATAAATAAATAAAAAATTAAAAAAAACAACGAATGAACCACAAGTCTCCATTAGGGATCCTGCAAGCTGGTCCAGCCTATTGATTTGTAGTTCTAAGTTAATTATAGTGACTCCAGCCTCAAAATCTCCTAAAATACACCCTATGATAAAAGATTAAGTGGTGACATGCCAGTGAGAAACTATGAACTGCAAAGGCCATGGATGAATTACAAAATGTGAGGCCTGTCCTGTTCTCTTAAATAAACGTAATTATCATCTTCATCTCCTTTTCCCTGTCTGCATTCCATATTCGGTGGCCAGCTAGTTTAGAAAATGTAGTCAGGGCCAGGTCAAGAGGCCAGCCATGACTGACTGACTTGGATCACCTGGGTTTGTCCTAATTCTCGACTGCAGACAACTCCTTGAGGTTAGATGGAGGTTGAGGGGCGGGGGAGGGGAAGAGTTGAACAAGAAAATATGTCTGGATCAGCATGGAGTCTTGAGGTCTCCTGGAAATGCACCTCAGAGTCACAAAAAGGAAAGACCACTTATTCTTATAGAATTGCATCTTTTATTGCTTTAGAACTTATTATTATTAGCCGCCTTGCTTGTAAAAAATGTATTCAGCGTTCAAACAGTACTCACGGAGAAGTGCTACACAAAGGTGGCCTTTAAAATCACAGCTTAGCTTTTTAGCTCTACAGAGAGGAGAAAATGTAGAGGATGTGGGATGCCAGTAACTGGCAAGAGGAATTGAAAAGGGAGTGATCTGGGTATGGACTCAACATACACCCACTTTTGAAATTTCCAGGAACTGGGAATGAGGCAGTCACTCAGAAGAGGGAACCAGTGGCCTCGGAAAAATTGAAAAGCAATGTTTGATAACTAGTAATTCTTTACATACCTTGGACCTTAAGAAAGTCCCTTTCTGTGTGGCCATTCCACGCAGAGTGGATAAAGAGCTGGAGTATGTGTTCTGTTCTGCAAACTGTGTTCCCAGGGTCTCCCTGGATTTCCCAAGGGAGGTGGAGGAGTTTGTAAGGGGACCCCTGAGCTCGCACTGCCCGGCCCTTCCTCCTTCCACCACCCCAGTTCTGCCTTTATATGTTTTAGACATTGGGAATATGAGTAATAGTTTATTAAGACAAGATTTTCACTGCTAAGAAAAGTTTGCAAATCACAAGCTAAAGTATACTTGGCACCAAGATTTCCATGATCACATGGCAGGTATCTAGGAGATCTAGTTCTGCTGAGTTCAAAACTAAGCACTTGAGGCACTCTCTAAATCATTGCCATGACCTGAGCAGAGCAGTAGAGAAGATACAGGAGGAGAAATTAGGAACCTAGGCCCTGGATGTGTTCTACCGGAATCTCCACTGTCACGGTGGTTAGAACACCCAGCCTGCTGTCGTGGGACCAAGTATTCACGAACTGCTCGTTCATTAAGTAGCGCAAGCTTCACTCTCAAACAAGATCTCATACACAGATGTGAGGAACACCTGTGTCCCCGTTCCCGACTATGTGAGTGTGACCACGGCCTTTTAGGGTCTATTTGATGACCTGTTTTTTTACGAAATAATCTACCCCCTGTCTCTCACACAGCACACTTTAGAGAGAATTGATGAGATAATCAAAAACATTTTTCATTCATGAACACCAAAAGACCGACCGAAATGATGGAGATAGTAGGGTTGCCCGACAATAACCTGGGCAACGTTGCTTATATCGAAAAACTTAGAGGATACTCACAAGAAGTTTGTAGTAATGTAGAAATGTATGTTGTCATGTTAATCGGAAATATCACTGTACAAAACTGGTGTGACATTATAGTCATAGCTGCATAAAAATTTAAAACTATGCATAAGACACATTGGGAAGAAATACATCAAATTTTAGTAGTTTTCAATGGATGGAAACTGTGAGTGATTTTTTTTTTTTCCTTCTTTCGGGACATGTGATCGTACAGATTTCTTCTATGAGCATGTGATATTTTATGACAAAGAATATAAGCAGAAGCAAACTATTATATATAGGATGCATAAACAACAAGGCCCTACTGTAGAGCACGGGAAACTCTATTCAATATCCTGTGATAAACCATAATGGAAAAGAAAGAAGTTAATACAACAGAAGAAATTAATACAACATTGTAAGTCAACTATACCTCAATAAAAAATTTTTAAAAAGAATATAGGGGCTTCCCTGGTAGCGCAGTGGTTGAGAGTCCGCCTGCCAATGCAGGCGACATGGGTTCGTGCCCCCGTCTGGGAGGGTCCCACATGCCGCGGAGCGACTGGGCCCGTGAGCCATGGCCGCTGAGCCTGCGCGTCCGGAGCCTGTGCTCCACAACGGGAGGGGCCACGGCAGTGAGAGGCCCGCGTACCGCAAAAAAAAAAGAAAGAAAAAAAAAAGAATATAAACATAAATTTTAAAATAAAATGAAATTTTAAATAAATAAAAGAAGCTACTATTTAAATAAGTGAAACTAATCGCATTCATTTCCGATGATTGACCTAACAAAGGACCACAATCTGGGTGGCTTAAGACAACAGAAGTGTACCGTCCCACGGTTCTGGAGGCCGGAAGTGTGAAGCCAGGTGTTGGCAGGCCACACTTCCTCTGAAACCTGGAGGGGAGTCGCGCCTTCCTTGCCTCCTCTAGGTAATTAATGGTGGCTGCCCATCTTCAGTGTTCCTTGGCTGACAGCTACTTAGTTCCAGTCCCAGGGCTTTCTCCTTGTGTGTTAAGTCTTCTTATAAGGACCCCAGTCGTACTGGATTAAGGGCCCAGCCTACTCCACGCTGTCTATACTTAACTAATTAAACCTGCAATGACTTTATTTCCAAATAAGGGCTCATTCTGAGATACTAGGGGTTAGGAATTCAATATGCCATTTTTTTTGGTGAGGGTGGCACCATTCAATCTATAACAGTAATTTAACAACTTTGATGTTTTTACAGAAGTTGAAGACCGTTATTCTTCCTCATTCTGATGTAACGGTTTCCACATTTTAGCACATGGGTAAGTGTAGGAACATGGTCACTTTGATAGTTTTTGCTAAGACTTCCTCACCTTCTTTCTTGTCACCCCTCTCATTTTCTAACACGTATTTATCAGGCACATACTGAGTTCATAGCACTGTGTTGATCTATCAAAATAAAAAAAATCACACAAAACTCTTTTCTAACAAGTTGCTTTCAACCACACTGTAATTCGAAAACAGACTGACTTTCTAATCAATGACTTCGGTCTGCAAATCACTATAAAGAATTACCTTCAGGTTAGATTTGTAAAAAAAAATTTCTTGGACCTTCTTACAAATATGGGATGATATGGGAAAAAGAAGGAAGAAAACCAAAGTAGAAATGGGTCCAAAGAGAAATTAATTTTGCTTGTTCTAAAGACAGAAAGACTATTTTTTCAGCATTCAGTAATCTCTGGTTTGGTTGGGATATTTAGGAATTAGCTAAGTGTTTTAAAATATTGTCTTACTGGCTTTGAACTATTCTTTGGGACTTTTACCCCCAGCGTGGCTGGAAATATGTTCATTGTTTTAAATAGAAATTTAACCACGCTAATTTAATTTTTTGAAAGAATGCCGTCTTTTGCTAAGTTTGGCAGAATTGCTTGACATAAAAATATAAATGAGGGACTATAGTGTGGCATGGATAAAGCACTTTATATCTTCTGATGACAATTATACCGCTGATACATGCCTTAGGAAGCAAAAACATTTATTTCACTTGCTACACACACGCATTTATATAGAGTATTTATGAGACTCTCAGTGACATCTTCAGATCAGCACGTGTATCCCATTGTGCAGTTATTCCCTTTTATTTCTATTTTCTTGTGGTGAATGCTTTGTGTCTAAAACACTAAGGAAATTAAATGCAAAACTATGTCAGTACAATGTAACTTCACTATACACATCAGGAAATTAGGATTTGTTCTCCCAGCAGCTGGTGTTTGGCTACTCTGAACATGATATGTCCAGAAAAGTTAACGTGGGACAGTTTTCCTCAAAGGGATTCTGTTGGGATACAAAGAATATCAGTTCTTCCCACTCTGTGCACAGGACTATGGGGCCAGGATTAGCTCAGGATCTACCAACAGCTCAGGATCTCCCGGGTCCTCAGCCTCTTCCACTCCTAACCCTTCTCTGCTCTGCAAGAAGGGCCACGGTTAAACTGACAAACTACCTGTGTGCTACTGGGACAAGGGTGGCTCTCCCAGCACTGCCACCGTTCCTATGTGCTACCCCCCTTGTTGGGTGCTGGGCCCGGTGCTCTGCTCAGCACTTTCCCTGACTTATTTCATTTAAGCCTCACGCAACCCCATGTAGCCAGCCCTCCCGTTTTCCTAATTTCACAGGTGAGAAAACCAAGACCTAGAGGCATGAAGTCATTTGGCCATGATTGCACCTTCAGAAAGTAGCAAATCCAGGTTTAAAAGCCAGATTCACGTGGACAACCCCTACTTCTGACCAGTAAATTTTAGGTAACTGATGCATTTTTTAAATTATTCTTTAATTTATTTTATTTTTGGCTGCGTTGGGTCTTCATTGTTGCGCGCAGGCTTTTCTCTGGTTGCCGTGAGCGGTGGCTACTCTTCGTTGCGGTGCGCGGGCTTCTCATTGCAGTGGCTTCTCTTGTTGTGGAGCACGGGCTCTAGGTGCGCGGGCTTCAGTAGTTGTGGCACATGGGATCAGTAGTTGTGGCTCGCGGGCTCTAGAGCGCAGGTTCAGTAGTTGTGGGCACACGGGCTTAGTTGCTCCGCGGCATGTGAGGTCTTCCCGGACCAGGGCTCGAACCTGTGTCCCCTGCATTGGCAGGCGGACTCTTAACCACTGCGCCACCAGGGAAGCCCCAACTGATGCATTTTAACCAAGTCTTGGAAGAGCCAATTTCCAAACACAACAGAGGGACTTTTAAAGAAAAATTACATTCTTCTGATGGTAAATATAATGCCTATTCATTGAAGAAAAGAGAGAAGTATAAAAGAAGAATACAGAATATAAAGAAAATACAGAGAAGAATAAAAACTTCACCTATAATCCTTACCAACAATCATTAATTCTTAATATAGTTCCTTTGTCCTTTTTCTTAAGCCTGTGTGTGTTTAATGTAATCAGAATTGTATGGTTACCTCCTTCTTTTCACTTCATGTGTTACAAATATTTACCGTCATTAAATATTGTGTTACAAGCTAATTTTTAATGGCAGTATTTACTACCATGTAATTTATTTAACCAATCTTATGGTGTTGGATAGTTAGGTTGTTTCTAATCAGTCACTGTTTTAAATACCACATGTGCTAGTAATTTCCTTAAGACAAATTCCTAGAAGTGGAATTACAAAATCAAAGTCTATGAGCATTTGTAAGGTTCTTGGTATATTTTGTCAAACTCCCTCCAAAATGGCTCTGCCGATTTAAGAGAGGGGGAGGTTTAAAGATGGGTGTTTCAAGTTCTAGTACAGGCTTTCCAGGGACTTATCATTGTAACAGGGAAGAACAAATCCGTGTTCCTATTGGATCTGTTTCTTTTACCTTAACCTTTGTATTCAATTGCTTTTCTTCAAGTTCAGAATGTTGCCTATAGCCTGAAATATACAGGAGAGCCCATTCTCAAGGCTCTGAACTTTCAGGGTATGACACTTTTCCATTCATATAGAGATAAAAAAGTTGCAGAACAGAGAATAACTTTTCTTTGTTGGAGGTTTACAGGAATATCATCACCTGACCCACGTGGATGACTGCAAGAACAAAGGATTCCAGCAACAAGAAGTCTGCGACAACCAGTCACACATCCTCCCCTTTTAATACAAAAGAAGCCTGAATTCTAACTCAGGTAAGATGGTTCTCTAGGACATTAGTCCTCCACCTTCTCAGACTCCAGCCGTTCCAACTAAAGTCTCTTTTCCTTGTCCCAGCACCTCTGTCTCCCAATTTATCGGCCTCTCCTGCGGTGAGCTGAACGAGTTTGGACTCCATAACACCATGGGGAATGTAGATCATCCATCACTTCTCAGTACCTTGTGGGCAGCCACCTGATGTCTCCCAGTGGGGTCCAATAAGGACCTTTGGTCCAGTGGAGAAGAGTTGGAACAAAGGGTGTTACGCCAGGGCTCTGCACTGCCCACCCAGCTCACGGCTGTGAGTTCAGTGGTCCCTGAGAAGCCTGGGACGGCTGCTCCTCAGAGAGTGAAGATGGCGGGACATTTACTAATTTACAGGGGGTCTTCCTGCCCACTGTTTCCACTGGTCCTCATTGCAGCCCTGGAAGCTGCAGCTGTCCACGCGGCTTTATGACCATTGACATTTTGCAGAGAATGATGGTCAGATTTAGGTGAGGTACGTGACTTACTTAGATCACACCTCTCTGTAAGTCAGACAGAGAAAGGCCAATATCATATGATATCACTAATATGTGGAATCTTAAAAACTGATACAAATGAACTTATTTACAAAATAGAAGTAGACTCACAGACACAGAAAACAAACTTATGGCTACCAAAGGGGAAAGGGGCAGGGGAGGGGTAAATTAGGAGTTTGGGATTAACATACATGTACTACTGTATGTATATAAAATAGATAAACAACAAGGACCTGCTGTATAGCACAGGTAACTATATTCAATATCTTGTAATAGCCTATAATGGAAAAGAATCTGAAAAAGAATGTATTAATATATAGATATATGCAGATGAGGTAACTGATGTTCAGAAAAGTTAGGTACTCTGCCTGAGGTCACACAGCTGCTCAGTGGCAGAGCCCAGGTTTAAACCCAGTCATGCTTAGGCCACAGGGACAGCAGAAAGCAAATGCAAGGGCCAAAACTCTGGACAGTGCTTGTATCAAAATCATTAAACCAATCAAACATTTCAACTTAAATCGGCAATGAAAATCATCATTTCCTGGACTGGGAGTTTGGGGTTAGCAGATGCAAAATATTATATATAGGATGGATAAAAAACAAGGTCCTACTGTATAGCACAGGGGACTATATTCAATATCCTGTAATAAACCAAAATGGAAAAGGATATGAAAAAGCATATAATGTATACATATCACTGAATCACTTTGCTGTTTGTCCAAAATATTGTAAATCAACTATACTTCAATAAAAAAATAAAAATTAAAAAAAAATATCACACCTCTCTCTGCAGAGGCACCTGGACCACAGCTGGCTTGTCCTGCTCTGCTCCATCAGGCTGCCTCTCCTCAAGAAGAAAGCCTCAATGTCAGCGACTCTGTCAGCTGACAGGTGAAATACTTGGCATTATCGTAAGGAAGCATTGAACTTGCTGTGCGCGTAATTATCGACATTTGCTGAATTCCAGCCACATAATAGGTGCTGTCCTAGATACAGATGGTTCTAGATCTTTGGGCTTTCAATCTTGAGAAGCCAACAAGCCCGGCAAACATGAGAAATGAGGGGAATGCACTCAGTTACAATGCTGTCTGAAAAAGGGGCACTTTGGGTAATTACATGTCTGGTTACACATTCTTGACGGCTATTTAGAGCTCTGACCGCCTTTGCAAAGACAATGCCCAGTTTGTTGGTCCAAACAAAGGCAAACAGGCTCAACCCCAAGTGTGACTCTGTGCGCCATCTTGGAATGTCAGGGATCATTGTGTGTGACGTGCACTTAAATTCATTCAAGACGAAGAAAAAGAAAACCTTGGAGTGTATTCCCAGATTTGCCTGCTCATTTCAGATGTATTTAATATGTTACACACATACACACACATGCACAAACACACACACGCACACACACACACCCCACAAGATCCAAACTTTACCAAACACCTGCTTCCCTTACACGGTATTAAAGTGCAAGAGACAGTTGATAAAAGAAGAGTGTTGTAGCTGCAGCTCTGCAGGGACTTGGATGCTGCTTGGGTTTTGGTGCCTCTGAAGTAACTGTGGTGGCACCCAGGAGGGGAAAAGTGCGTGTTGACCCCTGACACTGCCTCTGATTCTGACAGGGCAGTGGGGCTGGGGGGGGGGGCAGGTAATAAAGTATGGCTAACACAGAGGCGGATCCCATTTCTAGAAGGCAGGGCTACCTTTATGAACAGGCAAAGGGACAGTGGCCTGAAAATTATGCATTGTTGATCTCTAGTGCCACTATTACCTTTCCCCTGCGTCTTGTTTCGGGAGGGGGGGGGGGGGGGGGGGGGGGGGGCAGGTAATAAAGTATGGCTAACACAGAGGCGGATCCCATTTCTAGAAGGCAGGGCTACCTTTATGAACAGGCAAAGGGACAGTGGCCTGAAAATTATGCATTGTTGATCTCTAGTGCCACTATTACCTATTCATCCCTGTCCTACCTCTGCCGCTATAACCGAATACCATAGGTTGGATAGCTTATAACCAGCAGAAATTTATTTCTTACTGTGCTGGAGGCTGGAAGTCAGATCAAGGTTCTGATGAGGGCCTCTTTCCAGGTTGCAAACTGCTGACTTACTGTGTCCCCAAGGCAGAAAGAGCAGAGAGAGCAGAAGCAAGGGCTCTCATGTCTTTTCATTAGGGCGCCAACCCTATCCACGAGGCTCCACCTTTGTGACCTAGCTGCCTTCCAAAGGTATTGCCCCCCAAAACCATCACTCTGGCGTTAGGATTTCAACATGTGAATTTTGCAGGGACACAAACATTCAGTCCATAGCAACCCCTTAGGGTGAGCACTGCTTTCCTTCTTTCACCAGTTTTAAAGTAGGGGAAATCTATTAAATTCCTAACATTTTAATGCAAATTCGTGTCCTGGATGATTTTCTGTACAGGAGAAGGTAAGCTACTTGACAGCTCTGATGTTCAAGTTAAGTGAGAGGCAGGTGGACAGAGGAGAGTGAGTGAAAAGTTCAAACAAAAAGGGAGCATATGCTACGTGATCAGAAAGCTAGTTAACTGGTTTGACCAAGCACCAGAGTCTCCACTGGGTGTGGGCTATGAGGCTGATGAAAAAGAGCCCTCAGTTAAGCCTGTTGGGAGTGGCCATGAGGAGGCAATTTACCCACAAGCGTACCCTCTTTCCCATTCCCTATTTACTTTGTTTCGGAGACAAAGAATGTGTTTTTAAAATGAAGTGGAGAGTACTGAATCAAGTTGGCCAACAGAAGAACAGAAGACATGTTTTATCCCTCTCTCCATTAAAGAAGTAACTAAAATAGAACAACAGCAACACAAGAAAACACAAGAAAGAAATTTCCGTAGTCCAGAAATTTTAGGAATTCCTAGTGGACAAAGAATGAATAAGACTGCATTGGTGGCAAAACAAGAACAGGAAAATCTTGTTTAAAACTCAGGGCCACAAAAGCGTTCTGAAATTTCCCCACACTCAGCATAAATGATTACAATGAACAGGCCTGGACTCTCCAGCAATTGGCAGGGCAATTCGTTAAATTTAATTGGAGCAGTCCTTTCTCTTCCCCTTCTTTCACTGTGCACATCCAGTGCACCATGTGTCCCCAGGTTAAAGCCCTTAGAACCGTTTTCAAAAGAGAAATGTTTATTATGTTGGGTTAATTAAGGAAAGACACAGGTGGACTCTGATGGACCTCCAGATTCTCACAGGAACATTGGAGGACAGAAGAAAGAGATGGAAAATGCTGACTCAGTATTTGTTTCCAAAGTACAAGAGTACTTCTCCTAAGTGGACAATCTGGCACAGGAGACCCACAGAATAGGTAATGGGGCTAAGGCTCCAGAGAATTAGCAAACTATAGGAGGGAGGGAGAACCCAGAAGACAAGCTTCCCACACCCAGTGGATCCCAAATCCTGCTCCTTCTCTGCAATCAGAAGGAGGCAGACTATCTTAATCAAAACATTCAATGAGGGCTTCCCTGGTGGCGCAGTGGTTAAGAATCCACCTGCCAATGCAGGGGACACGGATTCGAGCCCTGGCCCAGGAAGATCCCACATGCCACAGAGCAGCTAAGCCCGTGCACCACAAGTACTGAGCCTGTACTCTAGAGCCTGCAAGCCACAACTTCTGAAGCCCACACACCTAGAGCCTGTGCTCCACAACAAGAGAAGCCACCGCAATGAGAAGCCCGCGCACCACAACAGAGAGTAGCCCCTGCTCGCCACAACTAGAGAAAGCCTGCACACAGCAACAAAGACCCAAAACAGCCAAAAATAAAATAAATAATTTTTTTTAAAATGACAGATGAAGAGGTAATCTCAAATATGAACACTCTAGTATTTGTGGAAAAACAACCCTGAGAAAAGAAATGCATCAAAATCATCCCATTGGAAAAAAAAATTAAAACCCTGAGTAAACAGCCTCAATAGAGGAAAGGGAAAAAATCTTTATAAATGATATCCTCAGAGAAATTTTAAAGGTTTTCATGTCCTTAAATCAAGATGGTAAAAGTACATTCATAAATATCAATTATTCCAATAAATGTAGGTGGGTTAAAATTTCTTTATTAAAGGACAAAAACTCTATTTGGGCTAAATAAAAAAGTCTTTATACCATTTACTAATAGTGTAGTAATTAAAAGCACAGGCACTGAATTTGAATCCTGGCTCTAACACTTATTAATGATTTATGAACTAAAAACTTAAATGGGCTAAACAGAAGCATGGATTCAGCTGAAAGTGTCTGATCAACCCAAGAAATTCTCCCTCAATATAGTGCTGAAGTAATGATAATCATCAATTATGAGATAGAAAATACAAGACATGGAAGAGAGAGAATTGAACATTTTTTCCTACAGGAATTCTAAAGTAAGAGAGACAAAAGAAGGGAAGAAATATTCAAATAAATAATTGAAGAAAATTTCCCAGAACTGATGGACAATATGAATTTTCAGATTCAAGAGTCCACTGTGTGTTGAGCAAGCAAGAAAGGAAAAATGATCCAGAAATGTCTTCTTAAAATGTTAAAGCTGTAAGGATAAAGAGAAGTTCCTAAAACTTCCAGAAGACAAAAACAGGTTATCCAGAAAGGAATGATATTCAGGTGGCATTAGAAACAATAGACATGAAAAAAGAAAAAAAATAACATCAAAATCCCAAGTGAGAATTACTTCAAACTTCAAATTTTATACCCAGCCAAATTAACATTCAAGTGGGAGGTCAAAACAAAGACGCTTTTAGACATTCAAAGATTAAGAAAGTTTATATTCCATAGGACCTCTTAGAAAGATACTATTCAAGAGTGTACTTCAGCAAAAGAAGTTTTTATAGAAATTAGAAGATGAGATGCCATATTAAATAATTCAAAAAGTTCAGTATCTTATGACAGTAAATACTTATTTCCAGCTCACAATGCATGATACCCATGGCTTGGCTATGGCTCCGCTTCAGGCTATGGGTCTCTTCCTTTGTTTTCTTACTCTGGGAACGAAGGAACATCCTTATCTGAGATACGCCTGTGTTCAAGGCAGAGGGGAAAGGAGAGTCACACCTACATTCAGTTGACTAAAACAAAGACATCTAAACCCAACATCAGAGGACTTACTGAAGTATAATCATCTCAGATGGAAAAGAGAGAGGATAATTACTAGTAATGACATAATTCACCACAGATAATAAGAATACACTCATACATATCATTTAACCCAATAAATGTGAGGGGTTGAAATTCCCCTATTAAAGGACAAAGACTCTAATGCATTAAAAAGGAAATCCAGGTGCCGTTACTGTTACAATACTGTACAAGCTCTGGGTTTCCATCTTGAGTTCACCACTGTTTACCAGGTGCACGTAAAGTGAGAATAAGAGCAGTATGTAGTACTTACTTCAGAGTGTCGTCATGAGGCATAAAGGAGATCATGCATGTACAGTACATGTAAAGTGCCTAGCAAATAGTGTCAATAAATGTCAGATCTTGTTACTGTAAGAGACACCTGAAACAGAATGACAGGTTTAAAGTTTGAAAATACAGAAACAAGCAAATACAGAGCAAATACAGAGCAAGCAGATACTAATGAAAATAAACAGGGAGCACTGAGTTAAGTAGGACAGATTGAAGGAGCTCCACTCCCATCTGAAAACCCACTGAAGATGCCGTAAGAGGAATGGTCTTATATAGGAATAGACCAATAAGGACCAAGAGATGCAACAACGTCTTGGAAAAGGAAAGCAGTTAGACAACCAATTAGTAAATGATAGAAAAAACAAAACAAAACAGAAAAAGCTAATGCCTGTTGGGCCATGGGAAACCCAGAAGTAGGCAGCTTTGTGCCACAAACTATCAGAAAGTCTCACGAGTAGGAGGTAGCACTGAGTATGGTCGTTGGGGTCTATGTGCGGCTAAAGACGGGATTATTGACCGAAGTCCATATAGGATGTACTTAGATCTCCAACCATCCTCCCCACCTCTACAGAACACTAGAAAGATAATGAACTAGAGTTACACTGACTCAGGGCTTAGGTGAAGAATGAGGGACCATACTGAACACAGCAGGGGTAAAGGAAATGCCACATAGTATAAAGTGTAAAACCCCTAGTCTCCCTCCTCCATCTGGATCCAAAAATGCTGGTAGTGTGAACTTTTACTCCCAGGCATTAGAGATAATCTCTCCCAGGAATCTGATTAACCTAAGCGAAAAGACCTTCAAATATTGGTGGTTAGGGTCCTCTAGCTACACTGCCCAGCCAGATGTCCTTAAAGTGGACCCACTAGGAAGCAAGCCACACCCACTCAGAAAGTTTTCAATAAGCTTTTAAGTGACTCCCTCTTGACCTTGAAAAATCGTCTCAGGACCACCAGATATTTGAAGAAAGCTTCCACACAAAGGCAGAAAACAAAACAAAAACTCAACAAAAGAGAAAAACGAAATTTGGGGGAGACAGAAACAAAGCAGAAGTATAAGAAACTTAGAAAGCCAAACAAAGGAACATTTTCAGAGCAGTAGAATTCGTACATAATTGTATCTACGAAAAAAGAGACCAGTAGGCTACAAACAAAGGAACATTCAAAAGTTGCCTTGGAAATAAAAAACAATAGCACATACGACAAATTCAATGAAAGGATAAGAAGTTAAATTTGAGAAAGCTTCCCAAAAATTAAGAAATGGAGAGCATGAGAAAGAGAGTGAAAATGGATTTAAAAATACAGAGAATCAGTGCATCTGTCTAACAGGCTCATAATCCTGAGAAATTGGAGTTCCAGGGAGAAAATCAATGAGAAGAAGTTATCATCAACTCAAGAAAAATCCCAGAATTAAGAGACATGAGTTTCTAGAAGGAAAGCACCGACTAGTGCCTAGCACCGTGGATGAAAAGAAATGCAGACCAAGGCAACTCCTTGTGAAATTTCAGAGCACTTGGGACAGAGGAAAGATCCTAAAAACTTCCAGGACACAAAACAGGCCACAGACAAAGGAGTGGGAATCAGATTGGCAACACATCCCAACAGCAAGACTAGAAACTAGCAATGTCTTCAAAATCTCGAGGGCAAAATGACTTCCAACCTAGAATTCCTACACGTGACCCCCAAACAATCAACCAAATGTAAGCGTACAATAAAAACAGTTCAGACAGGCCACCCTCATGTACCCTGTCCTAAGAGGCTTTGGAGAGGGTCCACCATGGGGTTAGGGAATGAAGACACAGGAGAATGATCAAGGGAATGCCAGAGGTGAGGGTACGGAGAGTCTGAGGAGACCAGCAATGCAACGGGCCTTGAGACCCACCAACGTCACAAGAGGGCAGAGAATAGACTGTGTAATGTGGACACAGGTTTAACTTCTGCTGAAAAAGATAGATACTTAAAACAACCACGCGAAGGGGGAGATATATTAACTCCAGGGAAAATAGAAAGTTATACCTAAAAGGATACATAATCATAATACAGTAAAGAACTCGGCTGTGAATTATATTTTCATAAATATAATAATGAATATTGAATACCGATCTAACCCCAAATTATAACTATTTGGGGAGGATTGGGGAATGGAAAGGGGAATGGAATCATTTAAGAGAGCTAAATAATAATGTTCCATCACAGGAAATGGATAAAACCTAAAACTGAAAAATCAAGAGATCGCAGCAGGAAGATTATTACTTAGAAATGTGGAAGCAATTAATCGAAGAAACAATGAAAAGGGTAGTAAGTGGTTGTCTCTAGGGAGAGAAAAATCAGAGTGGGAGGGGTGAGGCAAGAAGTTCATTTAGTTACATGTTTTGTAAAATTATTTTTAAAACCATGCACCCATATAAATTAAAATTTCTGGAGATTAAAAAATAATTTAAAGAGTAAGTTTGGCAATATTAATATCAGACAAAGCAGGATTTAAGAGTAAAATATTAGATAGAATGAGAAAAGATATTTCGTAATTGTAAAAGCTACTATCTGCCAAGAAAACACATTGTCGTGAACTGCTGCCCTCTTAACAACATAGCTTTAATATATATGCAAATACACAAAGAGATGACAATCAAAAATCTTAGGGGGGCATTTTAACATACTTTCCCCCCAAATTGAAAGATTAAACAGGCAAAAAAATTACTTCTGAATGTATGTGGAATATTTGAATAATATAATTAACTACTGAATCACACACACGCATACGTACATATATTTACAAATACATACATACATATATTCACATATATTCTTTTCAGTTGACCTCAGAACACTCATAAAAGCCACTATGAATTAGACTACACAGAAAATCTCAATATAGTTCAAAAATTCAAATTATATAATCAGGATACATCATCTGGCCATAAGGCAGTAAAATTAGAAATACGCAACAACAAAAAGGTAGAAAAAAAATCAATTTGCTTATAAATTTTTGAAAATGTTTAACCCCTAGGGTAAAAAAAGAAATTTTAACTAAAATTGTGAGTTATTTTGAAATAAAGGACAGTGAGGTACTAGCTTCCAAAATAGGAAGCTAGGGCTTCCCTGGTGGCGCAGTGGCTGGGAGTCCGCCTGCCAATGCAGGGGATGCGGGTTCGTGCCCCGGTCCGGGAGGATCCCACGTGCCGTGGAGCGGCTGCGCCCGTGAGCTACGGCCGCTGAGCCTGCACGTCCGGAGCCTGTGCTCCGCGGCGGGAGAGGCCACAACGGTGAGAGGCCCGCGTACCACAAAAAAACAAAATAGGAAGCTAAAAAAGACAATGAAATTACTCCTAAAAAAGAAATTTATAAAGATAATAGGAAGAATTAATTGAAAAGAAACAGTATTTTTTTCATCAATAAAACAAAAAGCTGTTTCCTGGGGGCTAAAAAAAAAAGCACTTTACGTGGGTTAAATTTTTTATTGTGATCATAAAATATGTCATTGTGATCATTTTCAGTGTACATTTCAGTGCATTAATTACATTCACACTGCTGTACAACAGTCACTGCTCTGTGTTTCCAAATCTTTTCCATTTCCCCCAAAAAGAGACTGTAAATATTAGACAACATCTCCCATTCCCCTCTTCTCCCAGCCACTGGGAACCTCTACCATACTTTCTGTCTCTATGAATTTGCCTATCTAGATATTTCATATAAATAGAATCATACAATATTTGTCTTTTTGTCACTGCCTTATTCACATAGCATGTTTTCAAGTTCATCCATGTTGCAGCATATAGCACAAACGTATTCCTTTTCCTGGGTGACTAATATCCCATTGTATGTATAGACCACATTTCGTTTATCCATTCATTTCTTGGTAGACACGTGAGTTGTTTCTACATTTTGGCTACTGGGAATAATGGTAGAATGAACACGAGAGTCAAAGTGACTTCTAAAGAAGCAGAAAAACAGAATAGACCAATCACTATGGAAGTTAAACTGGCGAAAGCTTTACCTTTAAAAAGCTATTTGTCCCAGACAATTACAGCAAAGTTCTCCCAGAAGTTTAGGACATATAAAGGTTCTGGAGGCTAGAAAAAAGTGGAACTTTCCCAAATCATTGTACAAGGCTAAGATAAACTGGACTGGACAAAACTCATAGAAGTTTATGTGTCTTTAAAGGCTAATTCTAATGTGATTGGCCAAATAGGGTTTATTCCAGAAATATAAGGCTAGTTCGATATTAGGAAATCTGTTATTGTAATTCAACATTTACAGTTTAAAGGAGAAAAAACCATGTAATCATCTCAAATGTAAAATAATATTTTGGTTAAATTTCTTTTCTTTTTATTGGAGTATAGTTGCTTTACACTGCTGTGTCAGTTTCCGCTGTACAACAAAGTGAATCAGCCACGTGTATGCACATATACCCTCTTTTTTGGACTTCCTTCCCATTTAGGTCACCACAGAGCACCGAGTAGAGTTCCCTGTGCTATACAGTAGGTTCTCATTAGTCACCTATTTCATACATAGTAGTGTATATATGTCAATCCCAATCTCCCAATTCATCCCACCCCCCCTTTCCCCCTTGGTGCCCATACGTTTGTCCTCTATGTCTACATCTTATTCCTGCCCTGCAAATAAGTTCATCTGTACCGTTTTTCTAGATTCCACATATATGTGTTAATATACGATATTTGTTTTTCTTTCTGACTTACTTCACTCTGTATGACAGTCTCTAGGTCCATCCACATCTCTGCAAATAACACAGTTTCATTCCTTTTTACGGCTGAGTAATATTCCATTGTATATATGTACCACATCTTCTTTAACCATTCCACTGTAGATGGACATTTAGGTTGCTTCCATGTCCTGGCTATTGTAAATAGTGCCGTGGTGAACACTGGGGCGCATGTATCTCCAGGTATATGCCCAGTAGTAGTATTGCTGGGTTATGTGGTAGTTCTATTTTTAGTTTTTTAAGGAACCTCCATACTGTTCTCCTTAGTGGCTGTATCAATTTACATTCCCACCAACAGTGTAAGAGGGTTCCCTTTTCTCCTGGTTAAATTTCAACATCTCTTTCTGAGCAAATTAGAAAAAGAAAGAAATTTTCTTCAATCAACATTACATTTAGTGGTGAGATAATAGAAATATTCCAGTTAGAAAGCCAGGAAGATACAGGAACTCTAACTGTCACCATTCCTATTCAACAGCGCACTGGATATTCCTATAAGTCAAGCCAAGAAAAAGAAGTGAGAGATAAAGATTGCAGGGACAAAAGTTGGAAAACTGCCTTGGTTTGTAGATGGGATGATAATCTATCTAGAAAATCCCAGAGAATCAACAGAAACACCGTGAAAATTGAAAAAGGGTTCAGTAAGTGAGCCATACACAAAAATCAGCAGTTCCTACATACTGATAATAAGCAATTAAAAAACCCATGGGGGAGGGCTTCCCTGGTGGCGCGGTGGTTGGGAGTCCGCCTGCCGATGCAGGGGACAACGGGTTCGTGCCCCGGTCCGGGAGGATCCCACATGCCGCGGAGCGGCTGGGCTCGTGAGCCATGGCCGCTGGGCCTGCGCGTCCGGAGCCTGTGCTCCGCAATGGGAGAGGCCACAGCGGTGAGATGCCCGCGTATCGCAAAAAAAAAAAAAAAAAAAAATGGGGGAAAAAACCCTTTCACATTAGCAACAACAAACACCTTATTATTGCATTGTTAAGTTGACTTCCAGTGAAATGAAGACACATACAAAACCTTCAAGAAGTACCAAAAGAAACACCTAAATAAATGAACAGCAAATCTTGTTCTTAAATTGAGAGGCTCAACGCTTTTAAGATGTCAATGAGTTCATGAGTCTGAATCCAAAATGATGCTAACATTTTAGGTGGTATTTAGGATATTCAGGTGAAACTTGGCAAACTGACTCTGAAGTGCATCGGGAAGAGGAAACGACGAGAACAAATAAAATATTGAAGGACAAGGACAATGAGAGGGAATTGCCCTGTTAGGTGACAAAATAAACTGCAAAGCTCTTGCAGGTAGAGTGGGATGCTAGTCACGCAGGGGCCGGTAAGTAGAAAAACATCTGTTTATCCGTGGGAATTTATTACACCACCAAAGTGGCATTTCAGATTTTGGGGAAAGAATGATAAGATATTTGCTATCCAAGGGGGAAAATAACTTAGAGATCACTATCTGATATCATACACAAAAATAAATTTCAGATGAATTAAAAAATGTTTTAAAGTAAAAACTCCTGAGCTTATTAGAAGGAAATAGTGACGAATGTTTTTATCATCTTAACAATGAGGACGGATTTCCTAAGCAATTCAAAAAACCAGATGGGGTCCCTGGAGGCAGGTGGCAGGCCCCTGGCCAAGACCCAGCACTAGGAGATGCCCTGGAGGGACCTCCTCAGCTTTGTTCAAGACCCCACCCCCCAGCAGTGGGGGGTAGGTGGATGGGCTTGAGCGTTTCAGGAGGTGCACTCACCCAGGTGTGCTCCCTTCAGCCACTTCTAAGACCTGTTTCCCCAGCCTGGAATGTCCCCCAGGAAACTTACACCATTTACCCCATAGCCCATTGGGAGAAAGATAAAACCCGATTGGTTAAAGGGTTCCGTGGCTTATGAAAAACTAGTGGCGCACAGGGCACCACTGTAACCAGCACTGTCCCGTAGAACTTGCTGTGGTGAAGGAATCATTCTGTGTCTTCACTATCCAGGAGCCACTAGCCACGTGCTATTATCGAACACTTCAAAATGCAGCTAGTATAACTGAGGAACTGAATGTCTTATTTTATTTTAATTAAGTGAAATTTAAATATAAAGAGCCACAAGAGACTAGCGGTTACTGTATCTGGACCAGGCAGATTTTTTTGGTTTTTGGGTTTTTTTTTTTTGGCTGTGCAGCAGGTGGGATCTTAGTTCCCCGACCAAGGACCAGGGATCAAACCTGTGCACCCTGCAGTGGAAGGGCAGAGTCTTAACCACTGGACCAGCAGGGAAGCGCCCAGGCAGCTTTTAACCAGTCTCAGCCTAAGCCTGCTGGGACCTCACTAGGGCCCGCAGAGAGATGAGCACAGGCCAGGATTATTAGGGCTGAAACAAGGAGAGCCAGCAGAGGCTGTGTGAATTCCCTATTGATGCCAAAACAAATGACCACAAATTTAATGGCCTGAAACAACACAGAGTTATTACCTTACAGTTCTGGAAGTCAGAAGTCCAAGTCAGTCTTATTAGGCTAAAGTTAAGGTGTAGGTGGGAGTGGCTCCTTCCAGAGGATCTAGGGGAGAATCAATTCCTTGCCTTTCCCAACTTCGAGAGGTGCCTCCATTCATTGGTTTGTGGTCCCTTCCTTTCATCATCAAAGCCAACAGTTTAGCATCTTCAAAATTTCTCTTTCTCTCTGACCTGTGCCTCTGTCATCACACCACCTTCTCTGACTCTGACCCTCCTGACTCCCTCTTATAAAGACCCACGTGATTACATTGGGTCCACCTGAGATAACCCAGGATCATCTCCTCGTCCTAAGATCCTTAATTTAATCACACCAGCAAAGGCTCTTTTTCTGTGTAAGGTAACATATCCACAGGTTCCAGGAATTAGGACATAGACATCTTTGGGAGGCCATTACTGAGACTACCAGTGGGGGTGACCAACATTTTCCATCACATTAAATCTGGGATATTGACATCACCCTTGGAAGCTGACCTGGAGGTGGCCTCAGCCACAGAGGCCTCTGTGTTGGAGGAACGCTTGACTTCATGCTAGATATGGCGTGTTGGATTCAGCTCATGGTAGAGGGACCAACATCCAAACTCCTTGGAGAGAAGGCTGCTGGGCCCATCAGAGAGAATCAGGGTCCCTGCCAAACGCCCTGAGGTTGGAGACAGAGCTCCGTCCAGTTCTTGGGGAGGAGAGCCTGGCCGCAGCCTGGGGAGATGGGGGATTTACACGAGGCGCAGGGTGGGAAAGTGGGGTGTCAGTGAGTAGAAGCCCGCACATTATCTTCGGGACGTTGGAGAGGTATTGACTTTTTCGAGCTGGGGAGTTATATAAACAGAGCGATGTTTAAAGAAGATTAAGCTAGCAGTTGTGTGCACGCAGGGCCGGGGGCTGGGGGTGAGGGGGTGAATAAACACAGGCACGTAATGATCAGTTTCCGAGGGAGCAGTGGGAGTGGGGAGAGCAGAAAACATGTGCAAGAAACATCCTGTCAAACAGAAAATGCACTAAAAATAGCACTGCTCCACTACATCAAAAATGGCAGCAACATCTTAAATCATTTTGGAAAAAATTTTGGTTTTTACTGGTTCCTACTCTCAATTTGTGTAATTGTAGCCTGTGAAATGGTGATGGCTGTCGCCATACAATATATGTTTAGCAGGTATACATTAAGACCTTACTGTGTTCACTGTGTGGTTTTGGGTTTTTTTTTAATGTATTTTTGGCTGCGTTGGGTCTTCGTTGCTGCGTGCGGGCTTTCTCTAGTTGGCAGTGAGCGGGGGCTACTCTTCGTTGCGGTGCGCGGCTTCTCATTGCGGTGACTTCTCTTGTTGCGGAGCACGGGCTCTAGGCGCGTGGGCTTCAGTAGTTGTGGCACGTGGGCTCAGTAGTTGTGACGCACAGGCTTAGTTGCTCCTCGGCATGTGGGACCTTCCCGGGCCAGGGTTAGAACCCGGGTACCCTGCATTGGCAGGTGGAGTCTTAACCACTGCACCACCAGGGAAGTCCCCACTGTGTTTTTTGTTTTTTTGTTTTTTTTTAAAACATAATTCATCGTTCAGTTATTTGACAGAGCATAATGTGACAGATATTTAAATTAGCACATATAGGGTGCATGGCTCAGGATGGCTACTCTAGTAGTAGCAATAGATAGATATACTTTCACCACCAGGAGTTTTGACATTTACTACTTATCACCTTTAAAAAAAATGAGCCCTGCTGTAACTTAGCAGATGGCCCCTCTCTATGGCTTGCCTGCCATCTGGAATTTGTTTTGATAAATCCAGACATTAGGGATATGTTATCTTCCCAGCTAAATATAACATTTAGTTCATTCGCCGGCAACCTATGCATTTCTTTCTCATGCTAAAAATAAACAGAGGACTGTCGCTAGAGCATGCATCCTGGTCACTGGGTATAAACCTCCAAAGACAAATCCATCCGTCTTTAGTGACCTAAAGACCAGCTTGGAAGGAGGAACCAGAGGAGGGTCTGAATAGGCTGGGATGTCACCCTGAGGACTTGTGAGTGGCTGAGTCCCGCAGGACAGGGGTTTTGAAATGTGTCATATCCTGCATCATTTAATGTGCTCGTGCCTCTAGACACTTAAAGATGCCTAGAAACCTATCTTTTACCTTTTCTTTAGAAAATTCTAATTTTTAAAGTTATACACATACATTAGAAAGTGAAATCTTTATTTATTTATTTTTTTCCGCTACACTGCACAGCACGTGGGATCTTAGTTCTCTGACCAGGGATCGAACCTGTGTCCCCTGCATTGGAAGCAGAGTCTTAACCACTGGACCGCCAAGGGAAGTCCCAGAAAGTGAAATCGCTGTATAAGCTTGTAACAAAAGCAGCAGCCCACGTGCCAGCCTGCCCACCCTTGATTCTCATTTCAAGAGGTTCCTAGTTCCAACTAGTTTAGTTGTTTATTTTGACTTTTGCCTCCATATGTTGAAAATAACTTGCTTATCCTGCTATTTCTTGATTTTTTTTTTCTGCTTTGATACTATCCTTTGTCTTCCTTCTGTGGAAGAAAATAATTAGGTCTCATACATTATACTTTCCCTCCCAATACCAATAAATATATTCTACTAAGTAGAAATCAGTATCTTGTATTTATATTACTACGGCTATGGAAATATTACTCAAAGCTTAGCCATGTGGTATACTATAATTAACTAAAATTAACTACATTTTCTTTCTTGTCCGACTTTTTTTTTTTTTGCTTTTGCTTTAAGAGAATAATAGCAGTTTTAATTTTTCTCTTTAGATTTCGCTGTGCCAATGACTAATTTATCTCAATTCTTATAAATCTCCCAAAATGTACATTGCCCCTCAATATGTTCAAATACAGCAGGTCATTTACCAATTTCATTTTTTCCCTTGAGGCCAGCCCTTCTGCAACCCTCTGTCCTTCTGTTCCTACTGGCACTGGTGGCCTGCCGGCCTGCTGCTCCATGGCTACAGCAAGCAGGGTAACCCCACTGTCAGTATGGGGCCGCCCCTCCCTCTCACCTGGGTCAGGGTACCTATTCCTGGATCCTCAGCTTGGATCGCTCCCTCATTTTGGCAGAGCACAGCATTCTTTAAGAAAAAACATGGGAGGTGACAGGTGAGGTTAAGTTTCAGAAATTTCCTTCTACCCTCACCCTCAACCGGCGTTTGGTAGAATTTTGGTTTTGAAATAATTTCCCCTAGAATTTTGAAGGCGTAGAGTCTTCGTCTTCTAGTTTCGAATGTCCCTATAAAGGACTCTGATCTACTCTTCCAAAACTTGCAAATAATTTCCTTCAAGTTCATCAAAACTCATTACAAAAACAATAAAGTACATATAAATTATTGATTTTTCTTAGTTTGTATGGATAGGTCTGGACATAAAGGCTTTCATGGGTGTAATTACTCTTAACAGGAAAGGGGCTTCCGCTCCAGATCTTTTGGTGTCTACGCAGGACGTCATCTGAATTCTCGGAAAATAAACAAAAGAGGGAAAAAGAAGAGTCTAGAACACGGATTTTAAAATGATACCAGGGGAAACCGTGTTCATAGCAACATCATTCACAGTAGCCCAAACTGGAAACGACACAAATGTCCGTCAACAGAAGGACAACGAATAAAGAAAGCATCCATGCAATGGAACATTACTCAGACATAAAAAGAAATGAACTGCTAATACGTGCAACAACACGAGCTAACCTCCGAAGCACTGCGCAGCACAAAAGAAGCCAGACACGAAATAACGCAGACTATGTGACTCTTCTCATTTAAGTTCTAATCTACGGATATAGAAATCAGGAGTGGGTCTC
>NW_020173116.1:11297669-11426829 GCF_003031525.2 Neophocaena asiaeorientalis asiaeorientalis | reverse complement strand
GGCCCCGGGTCCCAAAAAAAAAAAAAAAAAGAAAGAAATCAGAACGATGGTTGCCTGTTGTGGGCGCTGATGAGGTAGTGAGGATTGGCTGAGAAGGGGTAGGAAGGAACTTTCTAGGGTAACAAACGTGTTCTAAATTTTATTGGAGTGGTGATTACGCAAGTGTATGTACTTTTATCAAAATCATAGAATTTATTTATACTTAAGATCTATGCATTTCGCTCTATGTGAATTTTATCCTCCATCACGTGGGATCTTCCCGGACCGGGGCACGAACCCGCGTCCCCTGCATCGGCAGGCGGACTCTCAACCACTGTGCCACCAGGGAAGCCCCCTCCATAGTCTTTTTAACTGAAAAAAAGAAAATTAGCAAGACTTTCAAAAGTATCTTCAGAATGCTCATGCTATGAGCAAAAACTTTCAAAAGTACCAAGATTTTAGCCCTTGCTTCCTCTGAAGCAGGGAAGCTCACTGTGGAGGTATTTCCTGCTAGAACATACAAGCCCGCCTCTGTTCCTGTTCCTATCTAATTTCTACTCACTCCTCAAAGACCAATTCCAGGACCTGCCCAACTCCTCCTCTGTGTGGGGCGACACTCCTCATCTGTAAGCTGCCAACCCCTCTTTTCATGCACTTACTTATTTAAATTTATATTTTGTATTCGAGCATAGTGGATTAACAATGTTGTTAGTTTCAGGTGTACAGCAAAGTGATTCAGTTCTACATATACACGTATCTATTCTTTCTCAAATTCTTTTCCCATTTAGGTTACTACAGAATATTGAGCAGAGCTCCCTGTGCCATATAGTAGGTCCTTGTTTGTTATCTATTTTAAATATAGCAGTGTGTACATGTCAATCCCAAACCCCTAACTTATCCCTGACCCCCACCCTTCCCCCCGGTAACCGTAAGTTTGTTCTCTAAGTTTGTGAGTCTGTTTCAGTTTTGTAAATAAGTTCATTTGTATCATTTTTTTTTTAGATTCTGCATATTAGCAATATCACATGAGATTTGTCTTTCTCTGTCTGACTTACTTCACTTAATATGATCATCTCTAGGTCCATCCATGTTGCTGCAAATGGCATTATTTCATTCTTTTTTATGGCTGAGTAATATTCCATTGTGTGTATCTACTACATCTTCTTTATCCATTCGTTAGTCGATGGATGTTCAGATTGCTTACACATCTTGGCCATTGTAAACAGCGCTACAATGAACATTGGGGTGCATGTATCCTTTCAAACCACGTTTTTCTCCCGATATTTGCCCAGTAGTGGGATTGCTGGGTCATATGGTAGTTCTATTTTTAGTTTTTTAAGGAACCTCCATGCTGTTCTCCATAGTGGCTGCACCAGTTTACATTCCCACCAACAGTGCAGGAGGGTTCCCTTTTCTCCACACCCTCTCCAGCACTTACTGTTTGTAGATTTTTTGATGATGGCCGTTCTGACTGGTGTGAGATGATACCTCACTGTAGTTTTGATTTGCATTTCTCTAATGACTAATGAAGTTGAGCATTCTTTCATATGTTTTTTGGCAGTCTGTATATCTTCTTTGGAGAAACGTCTGTTTAGGTCTTCTGCCCATTTTGGGGTTGGGTTGTTTGTTTTTTGTTATTGAGCTGCATGAGCTGCTTGTAAATTTTACAGGCTAATCCCTTGTCGGTCGCATACTTCTGAAACTATTCCAAAAAAGTGCAGAGGAAGGAATACTCCCAAACTCATTCTATGAAGCCACCATCACCCTGATACCAAAACCAGACAAAGATACTACAAAAAAAAGAAAATTATAGGCCAATATCATTCATTCATTTAATTCTCTTTATTACCTCTAATACTGTTAGGTATTGTCTTATAATCTTAAAATCTGCTCTTCTAGATTTTAAGCTCCCTGCTGTCCAGAAGTATGTTTTTTGCTCTCTTGAATTCCACAACAGTTTGCGACTACTCAGAGAGAACTTTCAGTAAATGTTGGTTGGCTTAAAGAGAGGAAGTTTGCATGAAATGGAGGGAAATGCTTGGGTCCTAGATTTGGAAAAGCAAGGGTGAAAATCCTGGATATGTAAACTTGGTCAAGTTAGCCTCACTGAATTTGTTTTCTTCATGTCCAAAAATCAGATATCAAAACCTAATGTCCTGAAAGAAACAGAACAGTAGTTAGGTACAGTGTGGAAATGGTGATTGTTCAAAAATTTATTTTATTGAAGTCTAGTTGATTTACAATGTTGTGTTAATTTCTGCTGTACAGCAGAGTGATTCGGTTATACATATTCTTTTTCATATTCTTTTCCATGATGGTTTATCACGGGAAATTGAATATAGTTCCCTGTGCTCTACAGTAGGACCTTGTTGTTTATCCATCTTATATATGTTTGCATCTGCTAATCCCAAACTCCCAGTCCAGGAAATGATGATTTTCATTGCCGATTTAAGTTGAAACATTTGATCGGTTTAATGATTTTGATACAAGGACCGTCCAGAGTTTTGGCCCTTGCATTTGCTGCTCGGCCATCACCATGACCTAGAGCATCAGGCACTGGTGGGAGGAACAGTGGCTGGACTTTGGAACCAGGCATGACTGGGTTTAAACCTGGGCTCTGCCACTTAACAGCTGTGTGACCTCCGGCAAATTACCTAACTTTTCTGAGCATCAGTTTCCTCGTCTGCAAATATCTATGTCAACGGGTCCCTGTGCAGACTAGGGGTTATATATAGATAACAGTGCAGCACAGGGCACATCGAAGGCCCTGAGTACATAATAGTTATAACCCAATAATCATTTCCACCATTTTTTCCCCTCTCAAGTAGTATTTAAGCTCCTCTCTTTTTTTTCATAATTTTTAAAAATATTTATATTTGGTTGTGCCGGGTCTTAGTTGCTGCATGTGGGCTCCTCAGTTGTGGCATGTGAACTCTTAGTTGCGGCACGCGTGTGGGATCTAGTTCCCTGGCCAGGGATCAAACTCCGGCCCCCTGCATTGGGAGCGCAGGGTCTTAGCCGCTGCGCCACCAGGGAAGTCCCAATTTCCACCGTTTTAATGCGGATGACCATGATCACAACAAACCAATTGTCAGTGGTTCATTTGCGCATCCTGTGCCCAGGGAAGCCACACAGCGTGCAAAGTGACTTCGCCGTGATGTGAGGAATCTGCTGATGTTGTATAGAGGTGGGTAATGTATAAACTTACATTTTTGTCATGGAACCTAGTTTGATAGAGCTTAAGGCATATACCTGTGTCCTGTTGGTTCTGGTCTGCTTCTTATACCAGAGGAGGTCGCCTCCTAACTCTAATATGTGATGTCAGAATCCTTTCATGGTGGGATCCTGGACAACCCCTTGGAATGAGGTGAGATCTGCCCTCTGTCTAACCCCAGATGCCGGCTCAAGTGCTGACTGCCCCCCTCACTCTTCCATGTTTCCTTTCCTGGGTCCCTTGAGTTTGCTCCCACTCCTGTGACCCCGGGTAAGTCACCTCACCTTCCCTGGTCTGTTTCCTCATCCTTAAACGCTGTGATTGGGGTGGTCATATGATCCCAAGGAGAGCAATCTGAGAAGCACCGCGAACTCCAGCACTCTCTGACCCCCCCGTGCTTGGTTTCCCGTAGCAGGAGATATGTTTACGTAAAGAAGAACCTGCTTCATGAATTCCTATCTTTCCTCTAAAATTCTCCGTACGCTCACCAGTGCTTCCATCCTTCTCCTCAGCTGAAATCCAATCACCTTTTCCCAATTCTCACGTTGTCAGAAAGCTTTCCCCCGCTCTACCAGGTCCTGATCCATAATTGCCTGTGTTCACCCATAGTACATTTCCTCTTGTTGTTTGCGTGCCAGCCAAATCATGGGCCATCAAGAATTTAATGCCGGAAATTCCATTCCTAACACACACTTGCCTAGTTTCTTATCTTTCCAAAAACTCTTCTCTATCCGTCATCTTATCTCATCTTTGCAACAGCTCTATACGGTAAGATGCTTTCCTAGAACTGAAAGATGTAGAAACTGGGGTTCAGGCAGAGTCTAAAGTTCAGTAGCCAATAGGTGATAGGACCTAGATTAAAACCTGCATTCTCTGACACCAGTTACTTTGCTTTTCTTTTTTTTTTTAAATATTTTAAAATTTATTTATTTGGCTGCACCAGGTCTTAATTGCAGCATGTGGGATCTTCGTTGCGGCATTTGGGATCTAGTTCCCTGACCAGAGATTGAACCCCGGGCCCCCTGCATTGGGAGCGTGGAGTCTTAACCACAGGACCACCAGGGAAGTCCCACCAGCTACTTTTAAAATCTTCAAAAATTACATTTCCATATTCTGTCAATACACTAGGGCTTAGGACACCTTTTTTTCCCCACGTGTAACAAGATACTTAGGACTTAGGATATTTCTTTTCACGTGTAAGGTTTGATTATTGCAATAAAATAGCTCATCAAATAGCGGTGAAGATGTGTGAGAATGCATCTTGCTTCTCAAAATGCTGACTGAGGCCTGTGGTTATTGAGAGCAGGGAGGCACCTTGGAAATCATTGAGTCCGACCCTGAACATTATACAAATGTGTCAACAAGCCTCTACAGGAAGTGTGTCGTGCCCCGTGTCACAGGTCGAGTTTGACCACTACCAGCAGAGCTTTTGGGAGATGCGGTAAAAGGTAAATAAACCTCTGGGACCAGGGCACAGCCGACCAGCCCAAGGGTCCACTCCTTCCCACTGGAGAATCTGGTCTGTGGCGAACACACAATGCGCGAGGTAAGCAGGCTATCGAGGGGAAGAAAATTCTTGGATGAAAAGAAGACAGAGCTCAAGGCACTTCTGCTCTGGAGGCAGGGCCCTTGCATGTTTCCTGGTCACAAGCGTGACCATTTCTCCCCAGCCTCCTGGATTTGGGACTGTGTCCCTGTAGACCTCGCTGGTCTCAGGGCTGCTTGCGCACCTGTCCACCTGCCTCATACAGTCCTGTCTGCTTTATCAGAATCCCCAGGCTCTGTGTGCTCTCCTGCTGTTCACTGCAGGCCTTGGGTGCCCCTCAGCTGTCTGTGGGACAGACCCCTTCTCCCCCAGCCTCTACCTCGCGCTCCCGTGCTCTGCTCACCTGCCCTGGGCCCCGTGAGCCCTCTACTGCTTCACTGGTGGAAAGAATCTAACAAAACCAACCTTGCAGGGTTGTAGAGTAGGACTGAGCCCACACTGGCACAGCATCTGACCCAGAGGAAGCCCCAGGTGATGGCAGTTGTTAATCTGATGTGCCATGTCTCTGTCACCAGCCCACAGCTGCCTGGAGGTTAAGGACCAGGTCAATCATTTTTGCATCCCCTGTGCCTGGGACATGTTCACCACTCAACAAATGTCTACAGAACAGGATGCAAGGGAACCATCCTGGCAACTGTGCCCTGGAACATCTGTGCTGAGAGTCTCAGTGGCTCCCAGGTGTTTGCTAGAGTGTCTATTCCATCACAGCCACCAGCCGCATGTCTCAGCTCCCCTTGGTTATAGGGAGAGGAAGGGGTGACCTTCATGCAAGCTTTCCTTAAACCACGGTGAGAACAAATTAAAAAGGAGGCAATAAGCATCTTTACTGAGGGACATTCTAGAATGTTGAAATAAGGATTTAGAAGGAAATTGTTAGAGTTGCTGTTTCACAGAGAGACGTTTGCTCAAAGGCCCGGTTCCACTCATGCTGCTGGTGTCAGGGCCCGGGTGAACTTGAGCTCTTTTCAGATGTGCAGGAGGTGGAGTGTGGGTTTCACACACATGTGACTTTTGACTCAGTTCAGAGATCAGGTTTGCTGAGGGGTTTCCAATTACCAGAAAAGTCTATCCAAGAGCCGCTTTTGTGGTACGACGGGTGGTAACACTGAAACAGCACTGCCAAAACTCAGCCACGGCTCCCCGAGCCCACCCCTGGGTCATGCTCCTGGAGGCAGGGGAGTGTAGACCACCAGTGGCACCCAGTCCCTGTGCTCCGGTTTTGGTTAACGACACAGAGGAGTGGGTGTGTGCAGGAGGGTCGGGTTTAGTCACTGGAAATGAAAACAACAGCAGTAAGCTTCAGCACTTGCTGTAACTACTATACATTTCTCAGTTCAGCTCTAAATCTGGAAAGTGCTGTTGGCTTTTGCAGATCCTACCACTCCTTCCCACCCCCTTTCTCAAAGCCTTGGCCATCCTCCTGCCTGTTACAGTCCCCGGGACATGCTCTCTGAGGCCCTGGAATTCTTAATCTGGTTCATCTCTTTGGGTACTTATCCTTTTCTGACTTGCATTATTATTCTTTACATAAATCTCTGTGTTTCCCATCAGACTGCAAACTCCCCAACAGCAGAAGATGAAATCCTTTGGTTCTACCATGGCACACAGGACAGTGCCTTGGCTGTAGCTGGCTGTGAGGTGTAAGATAAATATTTCCTGAATGAATAACAAAGGAAAAACTGAAGTAAAGTATATCTTGAAACATCAAAAGCTTAAAAAATTGTGGAAGGAAGGTCTCACGTAATCATTTAAAAATAAAATTTACCAAGTGATTTGGAAAGCCGAGATAATGATTTTGGAAGGTCAGAAGTGTTCTTTTCTTTAAATATGCCTGGCTAATTTGTGACTCCCTCAAGGAACGGACCATATTTTAAAATCATTTTGAATCCCCACTGGCTAGCACAATTTTGGCCTAATTTTTTCTCTTTCGTTGTGTTAACGATGGAAACATCTTTACTTCTTTTGCTTATCAAAACGTGGCATACGCTCAAAGTAAAATTTAAACAATATAGAAACAAAAAGTAAAAAGTGAAAGGTCTAACTAGGTCCATCACCCAAGAGGTTATTTACTGATGTTGCCCACAGTTTTAGTGCAATATGAATAACATATTTATTCATTCTATCTGTAACCTGCTTTTATAAACCATCAAAATGTTATGGCCTCATTTGCACGGAACACACAGGTCTCCGTCATTCCATAGATTTCTTTATTAACTGTTTTACAGTTGGAAATTGAGGCAGGTTTTCATTTTTGCTGTTACAAACTACGCTGCAGTAAAACCCTTGTATATACATCTTTTTCAACAGAGTATTTCTCTGGTTACCCGCAAATGTGGGATTTATGGTTCCCAGGGTATGGACATTTAACATTTTGGTAGATACCGACAAATTTCCCTCCAAAAAGTTTTTTTTCCAATTTATATCCCCAACGAGAACTGAGAAAACCTGTTGGGCTTAGCTTCTAAGTCTTTCCTGGGCGTATGTTGGAAGACTTGCAGCCAACATGATATTTTTATTATTAATTAATTAATTTATTTATTTATTCATTCAATTTTGGCTGCATTGGGTCTTTGTTGCTGTGCGCAGGCTTTTCTCTAGTTGCGGTGAGCGGGGGCTACTCTTCATTGCAGTGCACGGGCTTCTCATTGAGGTGACATGTTGCGGAACATGGGCTCTAGGTGCGCGGGCTTCAGTAGTTGCGGCACACAGGCTCAGTAGCTGTGGTGCACGGGCTTAGTTGCTCCACAGCATGTGGAATCTTCCTGGACGAGGGCTCAAACCCATGTCTCCTGCGTTGGCAGGTGGACTCTTAACCACTGCACCACCAGGGAAACCCCAATATGATTTTAAAATGATACTTTAGGGAGACTGGGATTGACATATATACACTAATATGCATAAAATAGGTAGCTAATAAGTACCTGCTGTATAAAAAATAACTAAACAACATAAAATTCAAAAAAAATGATACTTTAGGTGCACAAAATACTCTACATTTTTCCAGGTATTTTTACATGGAATATGTATTCTCCTTTGACCTTCACAGGAATCCATTATATAAGTAGGGAAGACCCGATTCCCTTCTGATTCCTGCTTTAGAATCTCAGCCAAAAAGACTGGCCCTGGGTTCACTGCAAGGCAGTGGCCTCCCTGAGGCAGAGCCCTGGAACTGATCCTGTTTCTCTTCCCACAAGCTGGAAGGAACAGCCTTGAGAGGCTAGGAGGGCATGGCCTGGAGGTGAAGAGACTCCAAGGCTTCTGCAAGTCTTGAGTTTATGCCAAAGTGTAAAGAATGCCCTGATTGTGGTGTTCAGTTTCTTAGCTGAAATAAATCCTCTTTTCTGACTGAGCCTAGCAGAGGGAGGAGGAGACAGGTGGCCTGGCTCTGGGAGGAGGGGTGTGTGGAGCTCTCCTTCTATGTCATTCTCAGAAGCTCTCAATTTAGAGGCTGGGGAGAGAGCTGACCCAGGGAATTCTCACTGCTTTCTGCTTCCCTCAGTTAAGGTTTTTAATATTTTTTTGGAAGTGTCGTCCACTGATCCTTGGCAAAGAAAGAAAATAACATCAATCAGTGTTATTGTTAAACAGAAATTCTCACTGGCTATTGGGGGAGGGAGGGCTTTGATAGTCCCAGGATACCTCACTTCTACATAGTAGCTTAGGCAGGAAAGTTTCTTTATATTGAAGTTGGAATGGAAAGTTCCAGATCCCAACATAGGACAGTGGACAAGGGAAGGTGGCAATCTTTGGAAAGGGCAATTCCTAGCTGCATGAATGTCTATGTGGACTAGACCTACGCTGTTCAATAGCGTAGCCTCTGGCACCTGTGGCTACTGAGTATGTAAAATGTGCCCAGTATGAGTCAAGGACTGAATTTTTAATTTGACTTAATTTTAGTATTTAAATTTAAAAACTGACAATTCAGTTACTAGAAAATTTTGAAGTCATTTTTAAACAACTTGGGCATGTGAAAATACTTTTCAATGGTAAATTTTATGAAATCTAAAAACCGGTCAAGTGTTTCTGATGAAAATTTAGCATCTGAACTGAGGTAGGTTTTAAGCATGAAATATACACTGGCTTTCTAAGGCTCAGTATGAAAAAGAGAACATAAAATGTCTCCATGATTTTTTTATATGGATTATATGTTGAAGTGATCATATGTTGGAAATAGTGAATTAAATAAAATATAATATTAAAATTAATTTTACCTGTTTTTTGTTTTTACATTTTTTTAAACATGGCTGCTAGAAAATAGGAAATTTCTTGGGCATTCACCCATTCGTTAATGCATCAAGAATGTATTTAGGGGCTTCCCTGGTGGCACAGTGGTTGAGAGTCTGCCTGCCGATGCAGGGGACACGGGTTCGTGCCCCAGTCCGGGAAGGTTCCACATGCCGCGGAGCGGCTAGGCCCACGAGCCATGGCCGCTGACCCTGTGCATCCGGAGCCTGTGCTCCACAACGGGAGAGGCCACAACAGTGAGAGGCCTGCGTACCACACACACACAAAGAAAAGTATTTACTAAGACAAGGTTGTCCACTCTCACCATTATTATTCAACATATTTTTGGAAGTTTTAGCCACAGCAATCAGAGAAGAAAAAGAAATAAAAGGAATCCAAATCGGAAAAGAAGAAGTAAAGCTGTCACTGTTTGCAGATGACATGGTACTATACGTAGAGAATCCTAAAGATGCTACCAGAAAACTACTAGAGCTAATCAATGAGTTTGGTAAAGTAGCAGGATACAAAATGAATGCACAGAAATCTCTTGCATTCCTATACACTAATGATGAAAAATCTGAAAGAGAAATTAAGGAAACACTCCCATTTACCACTGCAACAAAAAGAATAAAATATCTAGGAATAAACCTACCTAAGGAGACAAAAGACCTGTATGCAGAAAACTATAAGATACTGATGAAAGAAATCAAACATGATACAAACATATGGAGAGATATACCATGTTCTTGGACTGGGAGAATCAACATTGTGAAAATGACTATACTACCCAAAGCAATCTACAGATTCAATGCAATCCCTATCAAACTACCAATGGCACTTGTTACAGAGCTAGAACAAAAAATTTGTATGGAAACAATTTGTATGGAAACACAGAAGAACCCGCATAGCCAAAGCAATCTTAAGAAAGAAAAACAGAGCTGGAGGAATCGGGCTCCCTGACTTCAGACTATACTACAAAGCTACAGTAATAAGGACAGTATGGTACTGGCACAAAAACAGAAATATAGATCAATGGAACAGGATAGAAAGCCCAGAGATAAACCCACGCACATATGGTCACCTTATTTTTGATAAGGGAGGCAAGAATATACAATGGAGAAAAGACAGCCTCTTCAATAAGTGGTGCTGGGAAAACTGGACAGCTACATGTAAAAGAATGAAATTAGAACACTCTCTAACACCATACACAAAAATAAACTCAAAATGGATTAAAGACCTAAATGTAAGTCCAGACACTATAAAACTCTTAGAGGAAACCATAGGCAGAACACTCTATGACATAAATCACAGCAAGATCCTTTTTGACCCACCTCCTAGAGAAATGGAAATAAAAACAAATGGGACCTAATGAAACTTCAAAGCTTTTGCACAGCAAAGGAAACCATAAACAAGACGAAAAGACAACCCTCAGAATAGGAGAAAATATTTGCAAATGAAGCAGCTGACAAAGGATTAACCTCCAAAATTTACAAGCAACTCATGCAGCTCAATATCAAAAAAACAAACAACCCAATCCAAAAATGGGTAGAAGACCTAAATAGACATTTCTCCAAAGAAGATATACAGATTGCCAACAAACACATGAAAGGATGCTCAACATCACTAATCATTAGAGAAATGAAAATCATTAGAGAAATGAAACTACAATGAGGTAACACCTCACACCAGTCAGAATGGCCATCATCAAAAAATCTACAAACAATAAATATTGGAGAGGGTGTGGAGAAAAGGGAACCCTTTTGCACTGCTGGTGGGAATGTAAATTGATACAGCCACTATGGAGAACAGTATGGAGGTTCCTTTAAAAACTAAAAATAGGGCTTCCCTGGTGGTGCAGTGGTTGAGAGTCCGCCTGCCGATGCAGGGGACACGGGTTCGTGCCCCAGTCTGGGAAGATCCCACATGTTGCGGAGCGGCTGGGCCCGTGAGCCATGGCCGTTGAGCCTGCGCGTCCGGAGCCTGTGCTCCACAACGGGAGAGGCCACAACAGTGAGAGGCCCGCGTACCGCAAAAAAAAACCCCAAAAAACTAAAAATAGAAGTACCATATGACCCAGCAATCCCACTACTGGACATATACCCTGAGAAAACCATAATTCAGAAAGAGTCATGTACCACAATGTTCATTGCAGCTCTATTTACAATAGCCAGGACATGGAACCAACCTAAGTGTCCATCAACAGACGAATGGATAAAGAAGATGTGGCACATATATACAATGGAATATTACTCAGCCATAAAAGAAATGAAATTGAATTATTTGTAGTGAGGTGGATGGACCTAGAGACTGTCATACAGAATGAAGTAAATCAGAAAGAGAAAAATAGCTCTTTTCACTCTCAGACATGGACACACCACAGAAGGATGTTATTATCAAGTCAGATGCACCCGACACCCTATTAGTGCAGAAGCATCCAGATTATATAGCATCCTATGGCTCAAAGAAAGATGATTACAAATACTGTGTATCTGAATATTTGAGAATGAGTGGCATCTATTGGGGTCTGACTGTAATGGATCTCATGGGACAGCCACATCGCATGAATAGAAAAGAAATTCTGACATTTATTAAGTCTTGTCAACACGAGTGTGGTGGAATAAGTGCTAGTATTGGACATGATCCTCATCTTTTGTACACTCTTAGTGCTGTCCAGATTCTTACTCTCTATGACAGTATTAATGTTATCGATGTAAATAAAGTTGTAGAATATATTCAGAGTCTACAGAAAGAAGATGGTTCTTTTGCTGGAGTCTTTGGGGAGAAATTGATACAAGATTCTCTTTTCGTGCGGTGGCAACTTTGGCTCTATTGGGGAAGCCGGATGCTATTAATGTGGAAAAGGCAATCGAATTTGTTTTATCACGTATGAACTTTGATGGTGGATTTGGTTGCAGGCCAGGTTCTGAATCCCATGCTGGGCAGGATTCCTGGCTATTACTAGTCAGTTGCAGCGAGTAAATTCTGACTTACTTGGTTGGTGGCTTTGTGAATGACAGCTTCCATCAGGTGGACTCAATGGGAGGCCAGAGAAGTTACCAGATGTGTGCTATTCTTGGTGGGCGTTGGCTTCCCTAAAGATAATTGGAAGGTTTCATTGGATTGACAGAGAGAAACTGCACAGTTTCATTTTAGCATGTCAAGATGAAGAAACGGGAGGATCTGCGGACAGGCCAGGAGATATGGTAGTTCCTTTTCATACTCTATTTGGAATTGCTGGATCGTCACTTTTGGGAGAAGAACAGATTAAACCTGTTAGCCCTGTGTTTTGCAAGCCTGATGCCTGAGTGAATGTTCAGCCTGAGCTAGTGAGCTAGATTAGACCCCTTGATGCAAAAGTCATTTAGTGTGGTTTTACTGTTTTAACATTTCAGTATTTGAAGCGCTTAACAAACTTCATGACTGCCGTGTTAATATTTTGTACATGAATTATGTTGATTTTAATAAATTATATAATTATACATATTGTGAATTAAAGACCTGTATCGTATCTAGCTTTCTGTTTTTTTCTGGAATGCTGTTATTCTGAGTGTAATGTTTTGTTTATACTTCAGTGTATTTGTTACCTTGTTTGTCCCCATAACAGCAAACTGAGTTGAACTCTATTTAGCTGATGAAGTCTTGTGTTCTGATTTTCCCATGTACTCCCTTGATATGTTATATATAACTATAGTTAATATAAATTGATTTTTGTCAGTGAGAATGTTAACTGATAAAGAATTGATCAACCCCATAGGAATTAAAAGATGAAAAAAAAAGGAAAGAGAAAAATAAATACCGTATGCTAACACATATATATGGAATCTAAACAAACAAACAAAAAGGTTCTGAAGAACCTAGGAGCAGGACAGGAATAAAGACGCAGACGTAGAGAACGGGCTTGAGGACACGGGAGGGGGGAAGGGTAAGCTGGGACGAAGTGAGAGAGTGGCATGGACATATATACACTACCAAACACAAAATAGCTAGCTAGTGGGAAGCAGCCGCATAGCACAGGGAGATCAGCTCGGTGCTTTGCGACCACCTAGAGGGGTGGGATGGGGAGGGTGGGAGGGAGACGCAAGAGGGAGTAGATATGGCGATATATGTATATGTTTAGCTGATTCAGTTTGTTATAAGCAGAAGATAACACACCATTGTAAAGCAATTATACTCCAATCAAGATGCTAAAAAAAAAAAGGAATGTATTGAGCATCTATTATGTGCTAAGTCAAAGTAAGCATAACAGCTACAGCAACAGAAAAGAGCACCTTATAAATTTGCTGCGTGTTGGATAGAAAAACATACGTATATGCATGTCATCCCATTGAAATGTAACACTCCTTAAGACAAATCCTAAATTCACTATCGTTGTTTCCTAGCTCCGTGAGCTTAACTCCCAGCTCATTAATTTAGTTTTTTTGTTTTCTAATATACATGTTAAAGGCTCTGATTTTCCCCGTAACCGCTTCTTTAGCTGCGTTCCAAGAGTTATATGTTGAATTTTCATAACTACTAGTTTTAAATGTTTTATAATTTCCATTGAATTTTCTCTTTAAATTAGGACATATTTAGAACTGTGCCATTTAGTTTCAATATACATGGGAGAAGTGGTTTGGCTATCTTTTTATCGGTGATTTCTACTAATCACTAATCCTGCATTGCTTTCAGAGAACATGGGCCTTTATGATATTGAATCGTTAAATTTGTTGAGACTTCCTTTGTGGCCTACAGCGTGATCAAGTTGTGACAATGTTCCATCTGTGCTTGGAAAAAATGTGTGTCATCTATTTGACAAGTGCAGGAGCCTAAATGTTACCCCCTAGAGTTAGTCTGTTTTAAATGTTTGTGTTTTTTTTTTCAAATTTGGAGGGCCTTAATTTCGGGTCTGCTTTATCTGTTCCGTTTCTGAGAGATATGCTTTAAAATCTCCTGCTGTGATTATAGATTTGTCAATTTTCCCATGTAAATCCATCAATTTTAGCTTTGTAATTTTAAGATTATACTATTAAATAGGTATAATTTCATGATTTTTATATCTTTTTGGTGTATTTGTTTCTTCATTTACATGAAAAATTTCCACCTTCAATTCTCTCAGGTTTGATACTAATATTACAAGAGAAGCCTTCCTTTTGTTAATATTTACATGCTATACCTTTTTCTAGTTATTTTCCTCCTGTTGATATCTCTATGCTGGAGGCTTATCTCCTTTAAATGGACATTGTGATAGTCTGTGATTTTGTTTTTTTCAATCTGAGCGTCTCTTTAATCTGTTTACTTATATTATGATTACTAAAATACTTGGATTCATTTCTAGCATCTATTTTGTGGCGGTTTTCTTATTTACTATAATTTCTTTTGACTTTTCTTTCTCTTTTCCTATCATGCTGGATATTCTTGCTTTGCCTTTCAGATTCAATGTCCACCCAACTCTTGTGCCCTAGGGACTAACCTCCGTGGATTACCAACGTAGCCCACTTCCTTTCGGCTTTTGGCTGCATCGAGCCAATGGAAACCCCAGCAGGTACTGGAGGACAAGTGGAGAGGAAAGTCGGGCCATCGGTTCCACCAGCTCCCTCTCTGCAGGTCTGCGTTCCTCTGATGGAGAGAGCAGCTCATGTCGGTGGCCCTCTGGCAGGCACAGGTCCTGCTGGGTACCAATCACTCCTTTCCTTGGCCCCTTCAGGTCTGGGAGAGCTAAAACTCCCCATCATTGTAACAGAGTAGTTCACATTGCTTTTTAGTCCCTCACTACCCTTTGTAAATAAAATGCGTTTTAACAAACTCTTTTCCAGGTACCCCTTTTGGGTGTGCCATCTGTTTCTGGACAACCCCCTGACCCGCACACTACTTTCCATTGAATAGATCCCATTGTCTTAAATCTCTTTTGTGGAAGAGACTAGCAGTCGGTCATACAAGTCCTACTCCATTAGGACTGGCTGGCCTAGAGTTTCTCTCGAACATGTTATTTTCATGATATTTTTCTCTGGGTGTAATAAACTTATGGAACAAAAACCCCTTAGACCACTTTATAGATGGATTAAGTAAAAATCAGTAATATTTAATTCCAATTTCTGGTGGCTATCGAGGTACACATCCAAACCCTTCTGTGACACAGTCCTAAGGGCCAACTCTCTGAGATATGCAGATAAGATGCAGGGAGGAATGGAGTGGAATTCATGATCTGTCACTCAATCAGCAAACATGTATTGAACATTTACGACATGAAAGGCCCCGCACTAGGGAAGGTATTGGGAAGGATGGCAAGGTGTCAGTTGTTCAGGAAATAACTAAATGACCAGAACGTTTACACCTGTTGTCTCATTTCATCTTTCCACCAGGTAGAGATGATTGCTGCCTGATTGACAGATGAGGTAACCAAGCCTGGACGCAGCGACTTACCCAGGGTCTTAGGACCACCACGGGGCTGAGCCAGGCGTTTGCCCCGGTCTCAGTCCCAAGACCAGTGCATTTCGCTGCGTCCAGGAATGGCTTTCAATCCTCCAAGTGCTTTACATCTGGGAGGAGAGGAGATATAAACAGATGAACAGTGAAATCGTAGTATAAGCCCAGCTACGTGAGTTGACGTGGGCTGGGAAGCTTTGTGCAGAAAGGGGACAGAGGAAGTCAGGGGGGTGGCCGTCCAGGCAGGATGAGGGGCACAAGCACGGACCCGGGCAGGTCTCAGTTCCGATGGGCCCGTCAGGGGCAAGTAGGACACAGTGTCCACCTCCTCAGATGCTCTGGGTTTGGTTTCATCGTGTTCGTGCTTTCTCTCCCCATTCCTTTTATCTGAAGCTGGGGCATGTGGAGATGTGAGGATGGGGTGTTCTTTGAAGTGAGCTCCCTTCTTGTCCCTTAGGCTGGATTTCCAGCAAGGCGGGAGGGAGAGGGCCGGAGTTAGGGAGAGATCTCTGTCCCAGCAGAGGTGTGACGAGCAGTGTGGAATCAGGGTGGAGCTTGGAGCCAGCATTTCTAGAATGCTCACCGTGGGCTAGCTCCTGGTGGGCAGAGAAGAGGTAGGGAGCAGGGCGGCTGGTGGACTTTTGGAGTAGGAGAGCTAGAGGGCCAGGGAGGAGCCTTGGCTGGCAGGGTGGTGGGCCCCCCCCGAGCCATCACTCCCTGCCCCTACCTCACAGGGTCCCAGGAAGGGAACCGCCAGGGAGCCCTGGGCTGTCATCCAGCCCCAAGCATGGCAAAAGGCAACTCCAGTAAGTAGGGCACTGCGGTGACCACACCAGACGGGGGAATCAGGACAGCTCAGCTCAGTTCCCTTTTCCTCCCGGTGGTCACACCCTCACAGGTCAAATCACATCACCACCTCAGCCCTGGAATTCCCGCCAGGAGGGGAGGTGGTGCACTCCTGACTAAGCTCCCGCCTGCGAGGCAATCACATGCCTGCAGACCACAGGGAAGGGCCTTTGGTGGCACCTACTTCCTCTTCTTTCTCTGGACGGCATGGGGGGTGGGGATTGTGAGCGGTGAGGTGAGGAGAGGATGCCAGCCGGGGAAGCCCGTGTGTCAGATGCAGATTTGCTTGTAAGTTTCCAGCTCCGTGCAAAACACACATGTCCCAAAGTAACACACCGTAAGTAACACCTTTTAAAAAGGGAAGACAGTTTCATTCAAAACTTGCTACCCAGATACTGAAAACATTTTGGTGAATATCTTTGGAAAGTTTGCTGTCCTTTTTACAATAAGTATTTTCCCAAATGTCTATGGGTAAAGTACAGTACTCACATATTTATCTAAATATAAAAATATAAGAACGGAACTCTATTACACATTCTGCTTTGTAATCCATTTTTTCCCTCACTCAATAATATATGATGAACATCTTCCATGTCATTAAATATTATTTTACAATGTATTTAATTGTTGCATATCTCTCTTTTTTTTTTTTTTTTTTTTTTTTTTATTTTACAATGTATTTAATTGTTGCATATCTCTTTTTTTTTTTTTTTTTTTTAATTTTTTTGGCTGCGCAGCATGTGGGATCTTAGTTCTCCCATCGGGTATCGAACCCGTGTCCTCCGCATTGGAAGCGTGGAGTCTTAACCACTAGACCACCAGGAATGTCCCATACACTCTAAATTCCTGTTGACCACTTGCCCTCTGTCTAACCCCCCTCAGTTTTCACTCTGTATCACTGGTCCTAAGGGACAAAGGAAGAGAGATGAGAACCACTCCCCTCTGGGCCTCACAGAAGCTCTGGAAGAAGCTGGCTCCCCCAGATCCAGTGAGAAGAAAGGAAGTATCAGGAGACTAAGAGACCTGGCTTTCTCCTTCAGCCTTGATAGCCTAGCCTCAGGGGAGGGGAGTGTGAGGCGCAGACAGTGCTTAATGCAAAACCCAACAAAAGGGTAAGAGTGGCGGGACCCGGACCAGAGATCCCCCCGGCAGGGCTCTCATTTGGAAGGAAGGCCGGCAACAAGCACAGAGTTGAATCTACTGATTCCCAGGTGTGACTGACGGATTCACATTCCCTAAATGGTCCCCAAAGGACATTGCTTTTGAAAAGGGCTGTTGTCACACCAAAGAATCCTTAACTGCTTGAGTTTTCGGAAACGCAAGCTAATATATTTGGTCACTGCATCTTCCTGGGCTAACCCAGCGTTTCAAAACTTCCGTCACGGCAACATACGGGCTGAAGGTAGAGACACACAAAGCACCTCAAAGAAAACGGAGATGAGAAAAATGCATTTTCTTCAAAGAGCTCGTTGTCTAGTGTGGGTTCAGGAGAAACGCAAGAGGACCAGGGGCAGCGCAAGGCAAGGGACAGGCACGGCCTCTGAGCCAGACTGTGGAGGTGGAGCGGGTGCAGCCCTAGGCCACCGCTTGCCAGTGCAAGTAGCCCTGTGCGAGGTTACCAGCCCCGCTGAGCCTCAGGCGACAGAAATAGAGCCTGGCCCTGGGCGAGTGGGAGGTTTAAAGGATGAAAGCACACCAGCCCTTGCAGGACGTGTGGGCTGACCGGAAAGAAGCCATCAGACCGAGGTCAGAGGCCAGGAAACACTTGGAAGAGGGAGGCCCTGGCGTTTGGAGAGTTTCCACTGACACAGATGGAGAGGGTAAGGTTTCAGAGAGACAGGGCTTGGAGGGCGAGCTGCACGGAGGACAGTCAGGGGAGAGACCGGAACGTTCACGCCACACTGTGTGTCCGGATGAGGCATGAGAAGGAATTAAGTCAGGAAATCAGGGCCTAAAGTGCTGTCCTGGAGAGCTGTGCCCAGTGTGGAGGTGAGGACACGCCAAAGGCCTTGAGCAAAGTATACCATGTGCAGACGGTGACGGTAGGCGTCACCGGGCAGATGGGTGGGAGGGGAAGGGGGATGGCTGTGAGGCCCCAGGAGGCCCTGGTGGAAACCCAGGGCATTGATGGGGGTGGGGCTCAGTGGGATATGGAGGGGATAATGGAGGGGGGCTGGCCCCCTTTAGGATGTGTGACCATTTCTGAGGGGCCCTGGGCTCAGTTTTAAATATTACTCAGCCATAAAAATGAATGAAATAATGCCATCTGCAGCAACATGGATGGACCTAGAGATGATCATACTAAGTGAAGTAAGTCAGACAGAGAAAGACACATATCATATATCACTCATATGTGGAATCTAAAAAAATGATACAAATGAACTTATTTACAAAACAGACTCACAGACATAGAAAACAAATTTATGGTTACCAGAGGGGAAAGGAAGTGGGGGAGGGATAAATTAGCGGTTTGGGATTAGCAGATATAAACTACTGTATATAAAACAGATAAACAACAAGGTCCTACTGTATAGCACGGGGAACTCTATTCAATATCTTTTAATAACCTATAATGGAAAAGAATCTGAAAAAGAATATATATATATATAACCAAATCACTTTGCTGTACACCTGAAACTTTGCAAATCAACTCTATGTCAATAAAAAACAAGTGCTCTGCTGTCACTGTCTTGAAATTCTTACTAGCTTTTGACAAAGAGCCCCACCGATTTTGAACTGAGTCTCACAAAATATGCTTGAGAGGCAGACATTTGGGCTCCAGAAAGTGTTTGGACAGGGAGTGGGGCTGAGGGGAGAAGTGACTGAAAGAGCTGGGGATTCGGGTGAAGAGATGGGGAGTACGATGGTGTTTGTGTGTGTGATGGTCCAGCCGTCCCAGGGAGGCACTTGAAAACAAGTTGGGAATTTGACCCTAAAGCTCAGAAAAGAACTTTGAGACATAGTTATTTACGTGGAAATCATATCCTCTGATTAACCTTTTCTTCAAACACTCGAGAATCGCTCCACTTTATTTTCACGAGAGGCATTACTTTTGTAATTTAAAAAATGAAATTGCAGGGCTTCCCTGGTAGCACAGTGGTTGAGAGTCCGCCTGCTGATGCAGGGGACACGGGTTCGTGCCCCCGCCGGGAAGATCCCACATGCCACGGAGCGGCTGGGCCTGTGAGCCATGGCTGCTGGACCTGCGCTTCTGGAGCCTGTTCTCTGCAACGGAAGAGGCCACAGCAGTGAGAGGCCTGCGTACCGCAAAAAAAAAAAAAAAAAGAAATTGCAAAACAGATTTTAAAAAATGAAATTGACAAAAGCATTTAGTCAATAATAATACACGTGCTTTAGAAATGGGTGTAGGAAGTAACGTTAAAAAGGGTCAAGAAGCGAATCTGCAAGATAACTGTTACTGTCTCAATTATGTCCCACACCCCAAATGCCCTATGTTGAAGTCTTAACCCTCAGAACCTCAGACTGTGACTGTATTTGGAAATAAGGCCTTTACAGAGGTAATTAAGTTAAAATGAGGTCATGAAGGGGAGACCTAATCCAATAAGACTAGGGTCCTTATAAAAGGACGAGATCAGGACACAGACACACATAGGAGAGACCATGTGAAGACACAGGGAGAAGACGGCCGTCTACACACCAAGGAGGGAGGTCTCAGGAGAAACCCACCCTGCTGCCACTGTGGCCTCAGACTTCCAGCCTCCAGGTCTGAGAACATAAAATTCTGCTGTTTAAGACCCTGGCCTGTGGTACCTCGTTCCAGCAGGTCCTAGCAAACAGCCACCTTCCCTGAGAAGAACAAGAGGCAGAAAAGTCCTTGGAGACTGGCTAGAAGTGGTCAGGGAGGAAGAGGGGGAAGCAGGAGGTCAGGTCACAACGTAAACAGTGTCTGCGCGATGGCGGTGGGCGGTGGATGTCGGTTGTCAGTGAGGATGCAGGGCTTACGGAAACCTGCTGGGCTTTAACACCAGGAAGTCACTGGTGACCTTTGAAAATGTCATTGGTGCAGCAGGGGAAAACCAGGCGCAGTTAGGTTGGGGGGAAGGTGACACAATGGAGGGATGGAGAATCCTTATTTTCAAGAAGTTTCAGTATGAAGGGCAGGGACAGATAGGACAGTAGCTTGAGGGGGAACCAGAACAAAGGGAAGGACTTTTTTAGGGTGGTATGTAGGGAGTCCTAGGCGAGCATGGCTGTAGAAACCCCAGAGAGGGAACCAATCTCCATTTGTTAAATGAGTGAGAAGGAAACTCCCGGGACCGGGGGAAGGGCACCAAGCCCAGGTGGACAGCTAGCCCACGGCAGTGGCTTGGCCTGACGTCTAGCGAGGAAGGGCTTTTCCAAGTGCTGGCCGCCACTGAACTCCGCTTAGCTCCAACAGGTTCCCGTAAAGAGCCTGAGGCCTGGCTTCCTCTCCCTTCCGTCCCTTCAGAAGTCCCCTTGCAGATTTGGAGGGACGGGGACTGGCCTCCCAGCAGGCAGCACACAGGTTGTGAGCATCTGTTCCCCCATCACTTGCCCTCCAGCAGAGCAGCTGGCGCCGTGAAGCAGGCACTGAGCTGACCTACAGACCTTCGAGGTTAAGGGTGCTGGAGGAGGTTAGGGATCCCCTAGAGGGGACGCAGAGCTGCTCCCCGATCTTTCCCGGTTCTCCGCAGATCTCTAAGTTCTTCCCAGTTCCCTCAGCTCTTACATTGCCCCCCTGGCCCAGTCCTGGGCAGGTGCCTCGTTTCCTTGGGAACTGAGAGCTGAATCTCTGGGCAGCCTCAGCCCAGCACCCTGTTTCCCCTTGGCCAGTAGTTTCCAAACTTTAAAACAAATGGCTAAGCCCATCTTTCAAACAACGCCTTAGAGGAAGCCCTAAAATATCCCGGGGCTGACGGTACATTTCATCGGTATACATTTCCATCATAACCTCAGACCTCTGGTACTCACACACTGTGAAACCAGCCAGTGAGGATTACAGGCCGTTTTAATAAATGAGAAAATATCGGAACTGTAGTTGTGGGAAACCACTGCCGTCTGAAGTCAGTCTCAGCCTAGTTTATTTCCGCCGTCTGCTTTGGTCATATTGTAATAAGAAATTCCTAATTCACACAGATAAATGGCAGTACACTGTAATGATTTTTTAAAATAACCAGCCTTGTAACCTTGGGATTTAAGGAACCAACAAATGACAGATTCGTTCAGAGTCTTCACGAAGATAATTTTTCTTTGCCACACACTTAGCTTGCCGATCGGCAGTGTGTCACGTTTGTCAGTAACACATTTGAATCTATTCTACACTACAATATGCAAAATAATTTAACAATCCTTAAAGCATGAAATCCGAATCAGATATTTATGGAAACCTAAATGGAGCTTTTTATGGGACATAGATGGAAGTCCAGTACCCTTAGAACCACCTTGAGCCCCAGCCATGTCACCAAGGAACAAGCATTTAGTGAATGCCTGTTTTGTGACAGATTCTGTCCTGGGCTGGAGATAAAGGAAAAAACCAGAGCTTGCCCTCATCCACAACGAGGTCAGCCTGGAAGATGAGGTAGACCTAGAGAGAAATTCCATCAACTGAGGGGTATCCAGGAAGCTCGGGAGACAGGCGCTCGGGGGGCCTGGAGGAGTGAGTGGGGCCGGGGTAGAGTGCAGAGCAAGGATGCAGAGCAGGTTTCTAGAGGCCATAAGCTCTGAGCTGGGATAACCAGGTTACGTCATGGAGGGGGCTGCAGGGTGATGAAGAGGGGCCTCTGCTATAACCTACAGGTGATGGAAGGCCTTGTGGAGTGTTAAACAGGAGGGCTGTATAGTCAAATCTGCAGTTTCAAAGGAGCCCTTACAGTAAGTTCCCTACCTCTGAATGAGTTCTGTTCGGACAGCACGTCCGCAAGTCCCACAAAGTTAGCCTAGGTACCCAACCAACACAATCGGCTACATAGCACTGTACTGTAATAGGTTTATAATACCTTTCACACAAATAATACATAAAAAACAGACACAAAATAAAGAAAACATTTTTAACCTTACAGTAGAGTACCTTGAAAAGTACAGTACACACCAGCTACATCACTGCTGCTTTTTTTTTCTTTTTTTTTGCAGTACGCGGGCCTCTCACTGTTGTGGTCTCTCCCGTTGCGGAGCACAGGCTCCGGACGCGCAGCCTCAGCGGCCATGGCTCACGGGCCCAGCCTCTCCGCGGCACGTGGGATCTTCCCGGACCGGGGCACAAACACGTGTCCCCTGCATCGGCAGGCGGACTCTCAACCACCGCGCCACCAGGGAAGCCCTCACTGCTGCTTTTACGCTTGCTTCCGGACATCCTGGGCTTGAAATAAAGATACGGTACGACTGCACGCTATACAGTAAAGTACACAAAAGCACAACCACTCGTAAAGGATGCACGCACGTGACAATGTACGCAGACACATGAACTAACTTACACGATTGGACCTTCAAAGGCATGTTCGCATCTTTGAAAGTTCACAACTTGAAGGTTCGCATGTAAGGGACTTACTGTATATGGATTGACCCCATATATGGAGGCAGGGAGACCCCTTGGGAGACTAGTATGAGGCTATGGGTGATGGCGGCTGAGCCAGGATGTGGCCGTGGAGAGAAGCAGGGGAGGCGAGTGATTCAAGATACAGAATGGACAGGACTTGGTGACTGACCGGCTGTGGAGGGAGGAGGGGGAGGGATAGGTCAAGGAAGACCTGCCACAGGTTTCTGGCTTAGACGGTTAACTGTATAGCAAGAATGTGCGCTCAGGTCCTCTGCTTCCACAGCCCTTGAGACTGATACCACGAGAGGAGGGGCCAGCCAATCACTTGTGGTTGAGAATCACCATGATGAACATAAATCCAGAGGAAGTGTCAGAAGCCAGACAGGGCCCAGGTGAGACTTCAGGGGAGTTTTGCAAGTTTTGCTTACATTTTGTTGCTGAGAATGAATGAGCAGGGCAATCAGTGTGGGATTAATTGGTTGATGAGATTAGTCAACCAAAGGCCAGATTTCTACAAAGAATGCAGTTGCAAAATTGAGTTGCTTTCTTTTTTTTTCTTTTTTTTTGCGGTACGCGGGCCTCTCACAGTCGCGGCCCCTCCCGTTGCGGAGCACAGGCTCTGGACGCGCAGGCTCAGCAACCATGGCTCACGGGCCCAGTCGCTCCGCGGCATGTGGGATCCGCCCGGACCCGGGCACGAACCCGTGTCCCCTGCATCGGCAGGCGGACTCTCAACCGCTGCACCACGAGGGAAGCCCGAGTTGCTTTCTTTTTAAACAACACAATCCACATAATCATCGCATCCATCTAAAGGCAAACATGTTTCTCTCTGGGTTCTGATCATGGGGCGGTAACACATTTTCCAGACAGATCCTGACTTTTGTGCCGAATGGTGGAAATAGTGATTAGGTGACCTTAAGAGCAGAAAACAAAAAAAACACCAAAGTGATTCTACCGTAATGTGACTGCATCCCTGTGCATTTTGCAGAGCTTGGTAATGTTTGATGTAAAGCGTCAACTGAAGTGGGAAAGAAAAATACTACATAATCTGACTGCTGAAGTGTTGGAAGGGGAACGGGTGGGGAATTTATGTGGTTTTTAAAAAGGGAAGTTCTACCCCAAAGTGTGTCATTTCTGAAGTGAAGGAGGTTCTAATAGGCTATTAGGAGAGCCTGCACGACAGCAACTTGATGTTTTCCACACATTTATGTTTCATGATAATAAACACACAGCTTTTCGCCAAATCACACAGTGTTATTTGGATACAAAGGGACTAAAATATACCCGAAGGCTGGCTGTTCTGGGATATGGTGAAGCCAAAGGGAAACTCCTGTTTACTCTGGTAAGACAAGATTGGTTGCCCATCGGGATTTTTTTTTCATTTACAATGCAAAGTTTTCAAACTTTCAAAGACACTCTCTTGAAATTGTGAGGGGAGTGCCAGCAAAGAGAGGTTGGTCATCAATGTCACATGAAAGGAGAATTCTTTGAAGAATGCTGAAGGACAGCTTGTTAAGAAGAGTCATACAAAATCAGAGGTGCTCCCTGAGTTAATGCCTTTTCACCCAGGCCATTACTGAAACAAGTCCAATGAGGCTGGTCAAGAAGCCCAGCTTCCGTGTGCAGGGGTGGCCAGCACAGGGCGGCCACTTTCACCATGAATAGCGCCAGTGGGTCTGGCTCTGGTGTTCCTGCCACCACCTGGGAGAGAAAGGAGGACCCGAATGGCCCAGGGTCCTTGTGCAGGGTCCTCAGAAGCTTCTTCAAAGCCTCCCAGAGCTCAGGAACGATCCCAGATGGTGACAAAGCAATTCAAAAAAAAAAGGGACCAAGATTACATCATAGTCTTAACCAAAGGCTTAAGAGAAGATTGGCTCATACCTTGTGTTTGCAGTCAGAGCTCTTCTGATGACTAAAGATGAAGTTCGGCAATTGTAAATTGTCTGATATTGGATCAGCCCAGTCAAACAGGGAGCCTGCAAAAAGGGGGGGGTGGGATGTTAGCAAGTGTGGTGACAAAGACCGTGGAGTCTGGGCTGAATCCTGACACCTCTACTCACTGGCTGGTGACTTGGGCAAGTCTTTCACTCTCTGTGTGCTTTGGCTTTCCCCCCTGAAGACTGGGGGAAAGTAATGGGCAGGGTCCTTGTGAGGCCTTAGTGAGTTAGCACTTGTAAAGGCCATGTCATCCATCCCTTGGAAAGCCCCAGTGCCCCGCTGTCAGGGCTGGAGATGACCTTCCTGAGGGGCCCAACTTGGGAGCCCCAAGAGTCCGTCCACACCCCAGTACACTCTTCTGTCTTTGGTCACCGTGCCTGCTTTTCTTCCTCTACCTCCCCGATCCCCTTTCAAGCCCAAGGGCCGTCCCCGCCACCCGCTCCCTCTCCTGCCCTCACACAGCCCCGTCATCCACGGTCCCCCTGTGCCCATCCGCAGCCGTACACAGCAACCCACACAATTACACTCCAGCCCAGAGCTCTCCGCTGAGCTCCAGACCCAGGGAGCCCCTGCATACCTGGCAGGCCCCCCCGGATGCCTCAAGTGCTGCAGGATCAGTAAGCGGAAAGCCTGACTCAGACCTTTTCAAACCCACACCTCATCCCCTGCTGCGGCAAGCCGGTGAGTGACGGGTACCGTCATCCACGCAGACCTCAAAGGTTGGCCCACAGACCCCGTCAGCTGTGCCTGCACACGTCACCTCAATGACCCTGCTCACTTCTCTCCATCTCTGCCAGGGTGACCATGGGCCCATAACCTTGCTCTACTGCTGCCTTCTGACGTGCAACATGAAGCATGGCTGGGACACACTGCTTTATACAAAACGGATAACCAACAAGGACCTGCTGTAGAGCACAGGGAACTCTGCTCAGTACTCTGTAATAACCTATACCGGGGAAAGAATCTGAAAAAGAATGGATACATATGTATGTATAACCGAATGACTTTGCTGTACACCTGAAACTAACACATTGTAAATCAACTATACTTCAATTAAAAAAACAAAAACACCTGGTTGGGGAAGTAGTTAACAGGCAGGCTGGCAAATAAATTGGGAAGTTTCTTAGACTGTTGAGTGCTATGAAGAAAAGCCTACCAGAGAAACCGGCTAGAGGGTGATCCAAGAGGGGGGGGGGGGCGTGCCTCTCTGAGGAGGTGATATTTGAGGATGTCGAAGAAGATTCCAGGCCTGCCTCACATCCACAGGCCCGGAGATGGGAACAAGCTCAAAGGGTTCCAGGGTTGGAGGTGACCCCAGGCTGGAGGTCAGAGGGAGAATAGGGAGAGGAGGTGGGACGGTCTGCAGAGGCTGGTTCCCGTGCGGTTTGGGGGACTTGGGGGAGGAGCCCCAGTTTTACGTAAATGCAGCGGGCAGCCAGGGATGACTTCTGAGCACATCTGTCAGCTCTCGGGGGAATGGTTCCGGATACCAATTCCTCCAGCCCCATGTGATTCTGCCTCGGATAGAGGGCTTGCCACTTAGAGCTCTTGAGGTCGGTCATGAAATAGACGAAAGATGGCTGCCGAGATCCAGTTGGTTATTCGCTACGATCAAGGGTGACCCGCAGCGCCGGCGGGTGCCCTGACTGTGCAGAACCAGACTGGAAACCTAGGGCCATCTCGACTTCCCTCCTCCCCAGCAGTTTGTCACTGACTCTTGTTTGCCCTGCCACGCGAGCATCCCTCAAATCCGTTCACCTCACTTTCTCAGATAGGAAGTAACTAGCTAATCTTCCCCACACGGGCATCAGTCGCCACCGTCTGACCCCTAAATCTGGGGTCTGATAATGCAGAACCTGAAAGGTGGCCGCACCGCCTGCGTCAGAGACTCACGTCTGTCCTTCTGGAAGGTGTGGTCTGGTGGGCACGGCCAGGAAACCTGGACCCACGGCCTCTGGCTCTTCCTGTAAGAGCCAATCATCTACTCTCTCTGGGTTTGCATGAGCTTATTTGTAAAATGGGTTGTAATGAGATGCACCTTATCTTTCACGTTGGGATACAATTAGTAGCTTTGAGGACCAGAAAACATCACGTCCATTGAGTGAGGGTGAAATATTGTTATGACTGCGGCTGGGATTCCAACCTCAGGCTCCTCAGCGGAGCTGGAGTGATTTCCCCACCTGATTGCAGAGCGCTAGCTCTTTCTGTTTGCTGTAGCCTCTTCACAGGGCGGGGCTGACGCCCAGCTGCAAAGCTCAGTGAAGCATCTCCAGGCCCAGTGGAAACCAGTGCTCAGCTAGAGCTGCAACAGAGGTGCTTCAGGCTGCAGGACCCCAGCGTCATTGTGTTGCCTGCCATTTATTTCCAAAGATAATACTGTCTTTTGCATAAAAGCCAAACTTGTCATCACCACCTGCAGCGGAAAAATAGAGGACTGTCTTGGATCCACCGCCTTGGGGACCACACAGAGAAGCTCTGGGGAGGGGGCACCTAAATCCTGAGACCTCAGGCCTCCCTCTGTTAACCAAGCCAGGTGGTGGAGTTCTTAAGAAGGGTTTGTCCTGACAGGCGAGAATACTCGAAGATGCAAATAACAATAGAGGCTTCTCTCTTGGCAACCAGAGTCTGACTGGCAGAGAGCAGAGCCCAGCAGGACGGACAGGCGGGCAGCTCCATGCACGGCCCTCTCCCGCCCCCATCGTGCCTCCCCAGCTACCATTTGCTCCCTTTGGAGAACTGAGATCCACTCCCCACCCACCCTTCTGCCCTGGGTTGGCACCAATGCAGTCTTTTCACATATTTTCTTTCGCATTTTCAAAAGGAACAAGCAGTCAGTCTTCTGACTTTCCTCTAATTCCCACATTATAGCCCATTGAAGCAAATGGGTTTCTGTTCCACCTAAATCACGACCTTTGTGGAGGACACAGCATTTGACCAGCCTCTATTCGTTGTTCCCTGTACTTCCACCTTTGGTGTCTCTTTGACCCTAAAGTCCCGCAAGTGTGCTCTTATCACCCCCATTTTGGAGATGAGAAGCAGAACTTTATGGAAAGTTCTGGCAACATCCCCTGGGTGGTCCAGAGTGGCAACGTGAACTCTCCTCTCTCAGGGAAGACTTAAGCTCTTGATTTTGCATATGAAGAATCTTGGCTTTTGGCCCTCATTTTAAACCAATAACCCATTGAGATGAGATGGTTCAGTTAAGTTTTCTTGGCAACGTTTCCCCTCCCAGCTTATACGATCCCCCAGTTCCCTGGGCATGCCCCGGTCCTTGTTCAAGACTGTTAGGCTGTATCCTGTTTCAATAAGATAAGTTACCTTATTATCTCTGATCCAAATTCCCCATGGCCAGCTGCTTGAGTCTCTACGATAATGCAAACAATGCTTACTTCTGTTCTCAGCTGCTGATCTCTTTTAAAACCTTTTTTCCGTGAAAACAAGAAGCAGTTTTCACAGGTGGAGAGCTGCGGCCTTTCTCTTCTCAGGTCTGCATCTGCTAGCAGAAGGACCCAACTGACAATGCCGTCCAGGGCTCGGGGGCCAGTGCTGTTTCCAAATGGCCTCACGAAGCATTCACTTGAGGCAGCGGCCTGGACGCCAGCACGTTGCAACCAGTGTAAAAACCCACGCAGCTGGCTCATTATAACAGCCCCAGATTGGAAGCTACCCAAATGTCCATCAGCTGTAGAATGGAGGAAAAAACTACAGCGTATTCACACGATGGAATACCCGCCAACAAAGAGAGTCAACCACCTCTAACTACTTGGATAACTGTCACAGCCATGAAATGTGTGAAGGAAAGCAGGCACAAAAGAGGACACGCCGCGGGATTCCACGTATGAAAAGCACAAACACAGGCGAAACTCATCAATGGTTTCAGATGTAGGATGCCGGTTCCCCCTGGAGTGGGAGAATGGGGGCGCTTCTAGTTATATTCTGTTTCTTACATCTGAGTGCTGGTTAAACACGTGTGTTCAGTTTGTGAAAATTCGCTCAGCTGGACACCTAGTGTATGGGCACTTTTCGGTATGTATGTTATCTTCAATGAAAAAACATTTTTTTAAGCCAGAACTGATGGAGCTGGCTTTGTCCAGGTGCATTCTGATAACCTCCATTTCTTGGCTCTACTTAACCTATGAAGATACACAGCTGTTTCTTCTAAGGCAGAGTAATCGCTGGAGAAAGAACCTAGGAATTATTTTATCTTTTTTTTAATCTTTAAAATGTTAGACTCACTTAGGGATCACACCTTGATCACAACTTAGGGGTCCTGTGAATGTTACCTGACAGTTTTATTCTTTAATTGAACCAACCTTAGGAAATCGAAAGAGCGTTATACCTATGTGCCTGATTGCTGGCACCACCAGATCGATCTTAGGTGCTCCTTTCTTGTGACTAGATTTTGAATAACAGAAATTCCTTTTTCCCCCTGGGGAAAATGAGGGGAAAAAAGATGGAGAGGCTGCAGTAAAGTCTCCTTCAAATATTCACAATAATTCTTTATAAAAGTGTTAGTTTTTTTCAAAACGGAAAAGGGCCTTTCTGTGTCCCCCAGGAGTAGCTTATTGGGAACAGCTTTGAGGAAAGAACAAACCAGAAGAAGCCATTAAAACCCACACCCTCCCCTTACCGGCTCTAACCGTATCATGTAGGTCTCTGAGATGCAATTTCATTCTTTCTGGGCAGTGTGTACCGTTTAGGTGACTGAATGGAAGTCAAATCCTCAAATCTGTGATTTTAAAGTAAAGTGTTCCTGAAATAGAACTCTTATTCAAGACATAGAAGATGAGTCATGGCCCTTGTTACCAGCAAGAAACTTGAATTTCATTTTAAATCTGGTCTTGATGTGATTACATTTAATTGATGTATTCTATAAGGCACCTGCATAATTTTCCCCAAACAGTACTGGGATGTTTTCTCTTCAGAACCCTCCCTTTAAGGCTTTCGCATTTACAGGAAGAAGAATGTTTCACTGGCTCTTGTTAGACCAAAACTCACTTTGCCTTTTGCCAAATTCAGGTCGCCAAGCAGGTGGGCCTGAGTTAAGACCTATCCGTCTCTGTCTTTGGTGCGATGTTAACCCCTCAGAACATACTCCTGATAAAGCCGTCCCACGCTTACCGTAAGAAGCCCGTGGCCTTGGCCTCTGCTGAGCTCTCCTTTCAGTCACGGGTGGCCTTTCAGAAGCAAGGACCTGACGAGGTGGCCGCTAGATTGTTCATCGTTGACTTCAGAGCTTTCTGATGAAGAAAGAACAAAGGCCACAAGCTCAGATCCCCCCATGTCTCAGCGAAACTTCTGGAGCTGCGGCCAACCTGGAAACCTGGTTATGAGCGTCAGGCCCAGAGGGGAAGAGACACAGGAGGGGTGGGGAAAACCAACACCTGGGCCTCCCAGAGCGCAGCCCGGGTGTGACTGTTTACCTCCAGCTCTTTTCAATCCCTACTGACTAGCAATACACACTTGGGACCACACTCCTTGAGGCCGTCATATTGTCTCTGTCTTATTTCTAGATTGGCCTTCTCTTAGAAAGGAATTCCCAGGTGGATCTCCTAGCAGAGATTTCCCACCAGTATGAGAGGAAATGACAAGTGCTATCCAGAAAAAGGCTCTAAAGAATGGGTAAAACTATTCCAAACGGGCCTAGAGGAGCTGAAGGGTGAGCGTCACGGAGGGCTCGGGCTTGAGAAGATCTAGTTTGTTTTTACTATGTTACTCCATGAGGAATTGGAGTCTCCAGCAGGGCAGTCAGCGTCCCAGGCAAAGCAGGTGGGAGCGCGCGGTCCTTATGCTCCAGCCTTGGAAGGCGCACAGCCTTACCTGTGCCGCACGCACTCTATTGGCTGAAGCTCACAACCCGGCAGAGGGAAGTGGGGGGGCAGGGAATTAGACTCCTCCTTTAAAGGAGAGCAGTATCAAGGGCACAGTGTAGAAGAGCCAGGAGGAAAGGTTACACCATCTTTAGAAGGACAGTCAGCTATGCCTGGGGAGCTTTTTAAGTGTCCAGTTCATTCTGTTTCATTCGGTCTAAGACAGGGTTTCCAACCTGGCAGGATGCTAGATCACCTGGGAGCTTTTAAAAATACCTGTGGTGAGGGGCTTCTCTGGTGGCATAGTGGTTGAGAGTCCGCCTGCCGATGCAGGGGACACGGGTTTGTGCCCCGGTCTGGGAAGATCCCACATACTGCGGAGTGGCTGGGCCCGTGAGCCATGGCCGCTGAGCCTGCGCGTCCGGAGTCTGTGCTCCGCGACGGGAGAGGCCACAACAGTGAGAGGCCCTCATACCACAAAAAAAAACCTGTGGTGAGGTCATACCTGAACAAGCAAATCAGAGTCTGTGGGAGGTCCACAAGTCTGTAGGGCAGCCAACCAAGTTCCCAAACCACTGGAGAGTAAGACCCAGGAGACTGGTATCACTCTCTCTCTCACACACACACACACACACACACACACACACACACGCACACAACTCTCCAGGTGCTCCTAACCTGCATCCAGGGTTGAGAACGATTGGGACAGAGCTTCTGAACCTGGTCCATGAGTGTAGGTCCTCGCAGTAGGACAGGAAGTGGCCCTCTCTAAGCTTGGATGCTTTTATGCTTCGTGTATTTTCTTTGTCTATTTACTTCTTCATCTCTCTTACTTTTGGTGTATGAAATGATGTTTTTAAAGAGTTTGGCTGGTCAGTAATCCTGCGGCCGCAAAGGGAAAGGGCCTAATAGGCACTGGGGCTCAGGCACGGGGGGTGTGAGACGGGAGTGAGGGTCCAGCTGGACTCGACCCTCCTCAGCCGCCGTCTGGGTCTGAGAGCTTCATTCTCGCGCTCTCTGGGGAAAGCCTGGACTGGAGCCGCTTGAGTGTTGAACGTGGAGGCTGTCTTGCTCGCTCTGTTTTGCTCTACAGCAAGCTACCGACCTGTGTGGAGAGTGTGTAGAAGAATCTCATAGAAACCTGGAATGTCGTGAGGCCTGAGGCAGCACAAGACCCTTCATCTCTGTCTGCAGTTTGAGGAAGCAGTTGTCCAGTTCCCAGCTGAGTATTTCCTGGGAAGGCTCTTTCCAACAGTGCAGGCCATCCATCACAGCTTTTCACGTGAATTCTCATAGTTTAACTACTGATGCCGCCAGGAATTGTCAAGGTAAATAATGTTGCTTTTGATTATGGATTCTTTTCTTATTTACTCAGGAAAACGTGTGTTTTCAACTGCTAAGTGAAACAGTGATCTGTCTTTCCTGCAAAACCCAGGGTCTGGCACACAGTAGGTGCCAAATAAATACTTGCTTGGTAAGCAAAGAGGTCAATGAAAACAGAATATAATCTGCTCCCTTCCTGATACCTTTTATTTTTTTCCCGATAGCTCTTTAAGTTTGCACTGAAATCAATTTTTTTAAAGGGGTGGAGAAAGGAGAAAGTGTTGAAAAACTAAATTACTTGCTCTGAAAACCCAGAAGGGTGATGGAGTTGAGGGGCCTGGCTCACCTGATGCACCGACCACAGCGACCAGAGGGACGGGAGCTGGAAAGGGTTCCGCGACGATGCTGGCTCTGTAGCTGGGCTCATTTTTAATGCATGGCTGTAACATGTGTTCCTGACATCTCAAGTGGGGAGACGGGAATCTGGGATTCTCTCCCAACCACTCCTGGCTCCCAGTGAGTATACCCTTCACAGCTCATTAGACCCGCCTGCCGCCATCTGGATCCTGTCGACCTTCATCCCGAGCGGGCGGGAGGGAGTAGGTGAACGGAGGGAGGGGTATGATGCTCTGGAAAGGAGCAGGCCTGCCTGTGCCCCAAGACCAAAGAGGGTAAGAGCTTGGGCTTAAATTAAATTAAATTGGACCTGGGCTCCACTACTTACTGTGTCATTTTTGGCAAGTTACTCAACCTCTCCGTACCCCGGTTTCTTCATTCATTTAATGGGGGTCACTGAAACTTATTTCAAGATTGGCTGCGAGGATGAAATGGGGTGAGGGATGCAGGCACATAGCCAGTGCCTGGTACCCAGTGAGGCCTCAGCAAACGTTAACTTTAAAAATATCCCCAAACCTCAGGGCTGCTTGCTGTGCGCCCTGGGCTGCACCTTCCTCACTGCTTCGGTGTTTGCTACTTGATGCCCAAGTAGTTCGGGCATCACTGGACCTCGAGGTTGGGTGAGGTCTTGGGGATCATTTGTTCCCCAACGCACCTGACTTCGAACCCCCTCTTCTGCCTCACTGGTGGATGGCCGTTCATCCCCATTGGGATCGTCCAGAAAAGGGGAGCCCACCACTTCCCGAGCACCCCTTTCTGTTGTCCTCACTTCTACAAGGGCTTTTCCTTGCATTGGGCTGAAATCTGCCTCTTGTATAACTTTCACGTGTAATTTTGAGCCTCATCCTCTTTCCACTCCACTCTCTTCCACGTGACGGTGGAATCTTCCAGATTTTTGAAGCAGCACACTTCCCTTTTTTTTCATTAACTTGTCCCTTAAGCCAGCCTAATGTAGCGCTAGATTAATGTTTTGTAGGTTTACTTTCTCTTCCTGGCACCTCTCCGAAGAACCAACCCTCCGAATTCTCAGTGGCTCAGTGGGGGCCAACCACCTCCACCCCGCTTCTCAGTCCCAAAACGAGGGTCATGTGGCCCAGAGTCCTCTACCATCCCAGCTACAATGATGGATTTAGAAACTAGCCGACCACCCAAGCTGGACCGCGTGGGAGCCTCCCCTAGAATTTTGCTCTAATTCTGGGGAAAGAGACATGTTCTTTTCTTCGGGATCACTGTCTCTATGGCTAATAAGTCTGTGCCATCCTTGCTAACACACCAGGAGTTCTTGCCTAAGGACAGATCCCAACATAGGGAAGCAGAGTCTCCAGTTAGAGAGAGGTTGACAGCTTCCTGATGACAGAATGTGAACCCGGGAGCAAACTGTACCCGAAACAATCATGTCTTGAACATCCCAGTTGTACAGGCCTAAATCCACCCACAACCCTTTTCTGTTTTAAGCTACTTTGAGTTGGTTTTCTGTCACCTGACTTATCCAGACAGGAAGTTCCCCCAACGGGACCCTGGGGCTAACTTTGGTGTCCCCTCCACACCCTGGCTGCCCCTCCTCTCCCGGATCCCCAACACTCTGTCATTGTCAGCATAGAGAAGGGCCGCTCATCCTCAGCACTCCCCAACCCTCAGAGGCAAAGGCCCTCCTCAGCACCTCCTGGGTGTTTCTCCTGAACCAAGTGGGTGAATCTGGTCAGGCTCTATTTCAACCAAATGCGAAATACGAAGCAGAAGCAATACCCCAGAAGCGCCCTGTCTGCTGGCTAGGCCAGTCAGTAAAACTGAGGGCAAGGGATGGTGCTGTCTTAGGGCTAAAGAGATGAACACTGTGGGCTATAGCAGAGGCAAGAGACCCACCCCCCTGCCCCAGGGAGGGGAGGACCAGGGAGGGGAGTTTCTCCCGCTAATTCTGGTCCACAGGCTTCCTGCTGAACTGAAACCTTCAAGATAAGCTCAGAGGAGGAGCCTGGTTTTCTTAACTTTTATTTTATAAAAGGCAAAACAATTTACAGCACGGAATGAAAAAGATAACAAAGTTTTTATAAAAACCTAAGACACAAACACTCACTATATTAGTTTGCTCTGGCTGTCATAACAAAGTACCATAGACTGGGAGGCTTAAACAACAGGAGTGTATTTTCTCATCGTTCTGGAGGTCAGAAGTCCAAGATCAAAGTGTCAGCAGGGTTGGCTTCTTCTAAGGCCTCTGTCCTTGGCTTGTGGATAGACTTCTTCTTACTGCATGTTCACGTGGTTTTACCTCTGTGAGTGTCTGTGTCCTAATCTCCTCTTCTTATGAGGACCCCAGTCACACGGTCATACAGAGGGCCCAACTCCCTGACCTCATTTAACCTTAAAGCCTCCAAATACAGTCACATTCTGAGGTCCTAGGGCTTAGGGCACAACTCAGCCCATTTCAGCCCATTGCACTCACCAACAGTAAACTTCTGGGAGCTCCAACCATCCATTGCGCCATGTTTGGGAAATTCCCAGTGCTGGATAGATGGCCCCGATTTCTTTCAGGAATGAGACAAACAGGCTCTCTGTATCAATCATACAGAACATCATTGCTTCATCAGGACAGATCAAAGCAAAGGAAGTTAATAAAGCCCTGGCTGCAGAAGGAGCCTCAGGTGTGTTTGCTGAGACAGCAGAGACAGAGATCCTGACGCAGGCAGGCTCACCCTGGCTGAGACCCCAGCGGAAGCCGGGACCTCACCCTTTCCCAGCTATGCACTCCTGCACCTCAGGGGCGGGTGGGGGGAGGGTCTGGAGACAAGGGGCTCTGGGAAGAACGAGCTTCACCCAGGTCACTTTTCCTTCCTAAACGCCCCTTTCCAGGGCGCCGGGTAGGTGAGTTCAATTCTAGGTATATTTGTGTTTGGAAAGCACTAAGGTGGAAGAGAGAGGGGAAAAAAAGGCATGGATCCCTCTTTGATCTTTTGCAACAACTTGCAGATTTGACAAATGGCCCAGATTTTTAAAATAAAATTAAAATATATATAATGCTGGTGTACATTGCATAGAACATGATAGATCATTTTTACTTGAAAAATTACAATTGAAAATGGCACTGGAGTGAAGAGCAACTGAAATCATATTTTTTTTTTTTTTCCTTTTTTTGCGGTACGTGGGCCTCTCACTGCCGTGGCCTCTCCTGCCGCGAAGCACAGGCTCCGGACGCGCAGGCCCAGCAGCCATGGCCCACGGGCCCAGCCGCTCCGTGGCACGTGGGACCCCCCCAGGCCAGGGCACAAACTCACGTCCTCCGCATCAGCAGGTGGACCCTCAACCACTGCACCACCAGGGAAGCCCTGAAATCATATTTTAAACATGCCATAGGGGGAGCCCACTTAAAGTAATCTTACCTGGGATCTTTATATTTTAAGTCACCTAACTGCAACTATTTCGTGGGTTAAAGATGGTCTGCTTGGACTTCCCTGGTGGTGCAGTGGTTAAGAATCCACCTGCTAATGCAGGGGACACGGGTATGAGCCCTGGACTGGGAAGATTCCACATGCCGCAGAGCAACTAAGCCCGTGCTCCACAACTACTGAGCCTGCACTCCAGAGCCCGTGAGCCACAAATACGGAGCCCACGTGCCACAACTACTGAAGCCCGCGCACCTAAAGCCCGTGCTCCGCAACACGAGAAGCCACCACAGTGAGAAGCCCGCGCACCGCAACGAAGAGTAGCCCCCGCTCGCTGCAACTAGAGAAAGCCCACGCACAGCAACGAAGACCCAATGCAGCCAAAAAGAAAAAACAAAAAGACGGTCTGGTTTTCATGTTACGACAACACAGCCTCGAAGGAAAAGAAACAATGAAGCTGTGTTGGGTCTAAGCTGGCCCCCGTCTGTCTCTCTTCTTTCTCTCATTCAACTCCCCGCAAATCTTGGTTTTGTCTCTCCAATGCCCGGGCTCATTTCCACCATGAGGACTTTATTGTACTTCCTGGACCCTCTGCTTGGAACCCTTCCTCACGTCTCCAGGTGGCTTCCTCATCTTCCTCAGTCAGGTCTCAGCTGAGAAGCACACACCCGTAGAGGGCTTTCCCCACTCTCCACTCCAACCCTAGTGACTCTCCATCCCAGTGATTCTCCAAGCTTGGACCCAGAACAGTGCTATCAGCCTCAGCTGGGAGCTTGTTAGAAATGCAAGTTCCCAGGCCCCACCGCCAACCTGGACCAGGAACTCTGAGAGGCTGGCCCAGCAATTTGCGATTCAGCAAGCCCCCTGGGGGAGCTCATGCACGCTCAAGTTTGAGGACCACTGCTCCGTCCCATTCCTTCAAGTATTTTCCCCACAGCTCCTATCACTCTGAAATTATTTATTTGTTCATTTCTTGTCTGTTTCCCCTTACTAGAATCAAAGAACCCTAATGAGGCTGGAATCCTCTTCTGCCTTGATCACTGCTGTATATACCCTGACCAGCGTCTGGCCCATAGTGAGGGCTTGATCAATTTTGGGTGCATAAATGAATGAATGATTCGATGGAGAGAAAATGCGAGCGGAGACTTTGCAGTTGGACCGTCTGGGCTGAACCCCAGCTCCACTGCCTGCCAACAATGTGGCCAAGCTGGTCAATGCTTTTCCTAAAACTGTCTCCTCCTCTGGAAAATGGGGTAGAATTAGGACCTATTTTAAGATTGCTGGAAGATTAAAATGAGGTAAAAAAATTTAAATCCATCAAGAAAAATCCATGGCTTAAAAATCCAGGGAATTCCCTGGTGGTCCAATGGTTAGGACTCGGTGCTTCCACTGCAGGGGGTATGGGTTCGATCCCTGGTCAAGGAAGTAAGATCCCACATGCCATGTGACACAGCGAAATAAATAAATAAAATAAAAATCCACGTTAAGGTCTTCATAGGCGCTTAATCAATGTCTATTATCATGTTTGTGATTACGATTAGCTAGCCTCCTCCTTCCTTAAGGTAAACAGAACAAAAGAGGCCCCCCCCCGGGAATGAAGGATCGGAGGGGAAATTTGAAGGAGGAGGGGGAGAGTTTGGAAGATGGGCAAAGAAAGTTATCTGTAGGCAAGGCGATGGGGTGGACCGTGTTCTCGGGAGTCCCAGGACAACGGGCCGCAGAAACAGAAGGTTTGGTAAATGAAGCCTCGTGAACGTGGGGAGAACCAGCTCTCAGAAGGAAACCTGTAGCTCTGAGGATCAGAAACTGGATACTGAAGGTGAGAGGGTGGCACTGGAAAGTTCTGACTGGTGCACTGCCCCGGGAGCAGGCTTTGTCTTTCACATGAATTCCTCTTCTGAATAAGTGTAAGTTTCAGGAGTGTCTTCCTGGGATAATTTTGCTGTTTGGAGCACAAAGACCCTCGTCTCCCCCTGCCTACCTCACTCAAGAAGAGAGGTTTCAGCTCGGGGCTGACTTTATTTAAAGATGCCTTTAAAACTGTTATTCTCCATGGCAACTAGAAGCATAGATGAGTACAGAGCTTTGCCCAAATCCCCAGGTTTCTCGCTATCTTCAAATTTGTTTCAGTTACTGAAGAGAAGCGGCATAAACAGCAACTCGCTTCTCTTTCTAAATTCCAGGGCCTGACACAATAGGTTTTTAGCAAGTACTGTGGTCATGTGTTCTAACTTAATGAAGCTCTGCAGAACATAACAATATGGACATCCAAAGAGAGAACTCAGGGAGTGACGGCTTACACTATCTAAGATTTCTTGGTTTTTTTTTCCTAAACAAATTTGAGGCAGTATACCTTTAAATAGTTAGGTTTCCCTGGCCTGTGCCTTTAAAATGGATCTTACAAAATCTCAGCTTACTCAGAATTATTGGGAATATGCTGTCTATAAAGCAAGGCCGGGGCCATGGGAGGTGTAGTGGAAACAGCTTTAATTCCCCGGCTCGGTGGGAGGGGGTCTGCGTGTCTCCATGGCAATAGAGGAAGGGGCTCCCTCCTGCTCTGGGTTCCTCTCCAATCCCAGCGCTCTCTGGGGTTGGGGGTTCTGGGTGACAAGGTCAGTCTAGACTAGCATCCCTGAATCCCTTGCGGTTTGCTGTAGGGAGAACTCTACATCTAGAATAAACTCTCCCTTTGATCACGTTTGAAGTTTTTCTGGGTGCTGGCTTAACTCTGTGGATTAATAACCTGGTTAACATAAGGGCACAGCCGGTCGTCCCAGAAGATCCACAGAGAGAGACACTGCTGTTAGAAGGCCAGCCTGTGACTGGAGCCTGTCCTTTCTGCGGCTGCCCGCTGAGGCTGTGACAGCCACCTTTTCCTGCCTTCTATATCCCAGCCTCCAAAGCCTTTGCTCCCATCACACCCCCGTGCTGGGGGCCGGGTGGTGTGACAGCCAGAGTAGGGCTCTTTCTGCCATGAGGCATTCTTGGCTGGGTGCCCTGTGACCTTTCCAGGACCCACGGCGATATTTCAGACCTGGAAATAATGTACTGGCTCCTGAACATGAAAATAGAACGTTGAAATTGGAATAAATATTTAATTAGGAGTCTGTGAAATATAACGTGATATCAGTGTCAGCTGCTACTCAACTCAAACCCTGTGTGATTACCTAAAAATGGAAGCATTTGACTCATGAGAAAACATTTATGTTATAAGAAAACTCCAAATTGGAATTATAAAAAGTATACAGCAAAAATTTATGTATTCTGTGGGATGGGAATATGTTGTAATGTGTTTACTCTCAAGTGAAACAGAGTTGGACACAGGTCCTAGGCTTGGGCCTGACTCCATGACTTGGTAACTTGGCAGTCTTAGGCAACCAATAAAACTTTTGCTTGTTTGCACAAGGAGTTTAAATGAGATCAAGGTCACTGAGATAACTCGTAGATGTAGGAGAGCCAGTGAAATGCATTGTTGCGATTTGTGAAGGATCTCAGGCAAATATGTAGAAGTAAAAGGAGAGCTTTTCTCATGTGATGATAACCTTACTGAATCTATCTGGTCCTCACTTAGTTGGGGACAGGGGCTTCTCTCACATACTTTAAGGAAGTTGTGATGGGTCTGGGTCTTCTGTGGAATAGCAGAGAGCTTTTCTTTTTTAGACATCTGCTGAAAATAATATTAATATATTCCTTGTGTTCCTAACTTTCACCTAGAAGAAAGGTGATCATAAGAGCAAGGGCTAAACAGGACAGGAGGTACCATCCATCTAGTGGAGATCAACTCTCCCAGTCCATTCAGTCTGCTTTGCAGAGCTATCCCTCAGTAAATACATACCCAAACCCAGTGGCATGTATTTTCCAGGCCCCTCAAAAGAAACCACAAGAAGTCCACACCAAGTCCCTCTCAAGAAATACCCCTTTTGGGGCTTCCCTGGTGGCGCAGTGGTTGAGAGTCCGCCTGCCGATGCAGGGGACGCGGGTTCATGCCCCGGTGTGGGAGGATCCCACGTGCCGCGGAGCGGCTGGGCCCGTGAGCCATGGCCGCTGGGCCTGCACGTCCGGAGCCTGTGCTCCGCAACGGGAGAGCCCACAACAGTGAGAGGCCCACGTAACGCAAAAAAAAAAAAAAAGAAATACCCCTTTTGAATGGCCAGTGCCCCCTTACCTGGCTGGAGCCTGTATATGGCAGGACTGTTTGTACCACGACTACGTGAAGCTTGCTCTCGGCTTGGGTGGGCATCACGTGGGCGCCGTGTGTATCTCGGGCTGAACCCTGATTGATGGCAACAGCTCAGCCTGCCTGGTTGCAGTAAAATCTCCACACTGGTATTGATTTACTTAACACAGTGCCTAATTCAGGGCAGTTCCAACCCTGCAGTTAATTGTGTACCATATTATCCAATAAAAAGTATCCAAAAAATCTAAATCTGATTAAATTGGAATCTGTCCCCGCCCCACCCCCAGCCGTGCCCCAGGTCTCTTGTACTTAGAAGTAGTCCAGCTTTCTGGATTTACTTAAGGAGCAGAACTTTTTGAGGGTTCCCGGGGTAGGTGTCTGTATCAGGAGCTGCTTGCCTCCAGAACCCTGATTGCTTTGCCGGCAGCCTCTGCTCTGGTGGGTTTCGTTTGAAGACCGACCTCTAGAGACACCTGTGCGTTGCAGCCTCCAGGCCTGTGTACACAGCCTTTCCTGTCTTGGTCACTCTCTCCATCAGCCTTAGCCACTCATGTTTTGCTCATTCCTTAAGGTTCAGAAGCCGCTCTCTTCTAATGTTAATGACTGTCAATGTTGACAACCACTTATTTAGGGTTTACAGTCTTCTTCAGATCCAATTCAACATTGCCAGTGATCTCAGGTATGACAGATTCTGGAGAAGATGGATAGACAAACAAGTCAAAGTTTCTGCCCTTGAGGACATCCAGGGACTTGTTCAGAGTTAGGAGAGGCCCATGAAAGATCAAGGGAGAGCCTGACCCTGAGGAGAAGGCCGTGGAAGGCTACACAGGAAGGCAGACTTCAAGCTGGGTTTGGGGAGGTGAATAGACTTCTCTCCGTGGAGAAACCAGCAGGGAGCAATCCAAAGCCACAGTGCGATGAAAGGGTTTGGACTTGTCAGGGAAGAGAAAGATGGCTGTGGTTCAATCGTGGTTGTTAAGAGCACATCCACTGGAGCCAGACTCCCAGGGTTGGAGTCCTGGCCCCAGTACCTACAAGCTGTGTGACCATGAACAAGTTACTTAACTTCCCTGGGCCTGTTACCTCACTCAGACAGTGAATAACAGCAGAACGTACCTCCCAAAGTGAGGTGAATAGATGTAAAATGCATAGAATTGTGCTTGCCAGGTGGTCACAGGCTCAGTGAAGATGAACCACTCTGGGGAAGAGCAGATGCCCAGGGAGAAATAGGGAGACAGGCTGGGACCTGCGACCCTCTATCGGAGTGCTTGTGCATGCATCTGGGCAAAGGTCTCTCGGAGCAGCAGAATACAAAGAAACTATACGGGTCTAAAAATAACTGCACGCAAGAGCAGTCAGGGCAATTATGAACAATAAGATATTATACAAAAGGTCACAAACCAGTTGCCATTTCTGAGGTGCCAGGAGCAAAAGCAGGGAACTACGCATGATCCCTGCACACGGCACCACCAAGGGGGCGGGCAGACCACCTCAGCGCCCCCTCCGGCCTGACTTACCCATCTGCCCCTACCCTCACCCCTTTAAGGAACCAGGTCACCCTTCTTGAAGAGAAAGCAAGGGTACCTGTTCCTTGTTTTCGCTCCCCCCGCTGCTGCAGCACGAGTCCCAGTAAAGCCTTGCTTGAATTTCTCGACCGGCCTCTTGTCAATTTCTATTGATTAAAGAATCCAAGGGCCTGGGTCGGCAACAATACCACTGGATGGGGTCCAAATACGGTGGAGTTTATATACTATGAGCGGGATTGAGTTTGAGTTTTATCCTTTGGGCATTGGAATCTCAAATTATTACTAAAATGTTCATGAGAGTATGTTTTATCTTAGTTAAAAGAGAAGAATTGTCTTATACCTGTTTTGAATCCTCTACAGCATCTAGAACCGTTCCTGATACTCATTACGGTAAGTCCCCTACATACAAACTTTCAAGTTGCAAACTTTCAAATATGCGAACACGTGTTCATTTGTCCAATCGCGTAAGTTAGTTCACGTGTCTGGCGTACATGTCACGTGCATGCATCCTCTACAAGTGGTGCGCTTTTGTGTACTTTACTGTACAGGACTGTATCGAGGACAGTAGTTCAGTATCTTTATTTCTTGCCTGTTCACTCGATGCTAGCCCCTGTATACCATTGTCGTACTGTACTATAAGATTAAAAATGTTTTCTTTATTTTTGTGTTGTGTTTGCTTTTTATGTATTATTTGTGTGAAAAGTATTATAAACCTATTACGGTACAGTACTATACAGCCAATTGTGTTAGTTGGGTGCCTAGGCTAACTTTCTTGGACTTACGAACAAATTGGAGTTATGTGCTCTCGGAAAGGAGCTCGTTCGTATGTAAGGGACTTACTGTAAATACTTGTTGAATGAATGAGTGAATACTAGGCTAAAAGATGCTTGTTTTGTGTTCGTGGTATTATCAATATACTGCATTGCATTGGAGTGTATATTAGTGCCCTCCTTGGTGTGTAACACCCCTTACTTCTTCCAGACTCTCACAACCATGAACCCACCCTTCTCCCTCACTGTGGTCTTTGGTCCTGCAGCCTTACATCCTCCTAGGGCATTTGACTACTTGAGTTTCTGTCTGCCTTCTAACTCCATGAGGCCCAAAGCACTGCCCAGACGCCTCTGCAGGAATTAGCAAACACCCTCAAGGGGAAAGGAATCCAAATGCCAGGCTCACCTGTCTGGATTATTATCTCCTGACTCGAGCTGAGTAATTCTTACAGACTTTTACCACCTTCACATAGTTGCTTCTTCTATTTTGATTGCTTTTCTAGTTGTATTCATTGTGAGGTTTGGTCTGAACTATCTGGAGAGGAAGCTGAGTGAGTTTCTTTTTGTTTTTGTTTGCTTGTTTTCTAATTTTATTGAAGTATAGTTGATTTCCAATGTTGTGTTAATTTCTGCTGTACAGCGAAATGACTCAGTTACACACACATGTATATTCTTTTTCATATTCTTTTCCATGGGTTTTTAAGTTCTGCCCTTTTCGTTGCTGCCTCTCAGGTCCCACATGGGAGCCAGTGTCCTTCACCACAACCTTCGAGCTTCTAAGTCAACGTCCGTTCTTCTGTCTCAGTGTTTAGCTTTTCGCTCAACTGCGGAGGGAAATCTTTCTCAAAGCCCTCCTCTCTGCCTCGGTATTGGTTTTGAAATTATTATTTGATTGTGTGTTTCTGTACCTTCCTATGTTTTTGTCTACTTTCTCCCTTTCTCAAAATAAAATGGTTGGACTCTTGTTAGCATGGCCTCAGCTTTCTCTGTCCTATCTCATCTTGCTTCACCATCTAAGGACAGTCTGTCTTCAACCTCTCTCGTCCAGCTGCTTCCAACCATCTCTAGGAACGTTACCCCCAAATAAAGCCTAAATAAAACCTTACCTCAAATTTCCTACCATCTCAGGCTGTCAGCTCCTCCTTTCTCTTCTTGACATGGATATCCTTCCCTGAAGAGAAAACCACTCTGGTTTCTATTCCACCTTCACCCTGTTCTATGGATGCTCCTTTGTTAGACCGTCACCAATGACATCTAAGTAGGCAATGAATTTTTGTCATTTTCTTCTATGTTGATTTCTTTGGAGCACATGAAACTGTGACCTACTTTTTCTTAAATTTCTTTTTTCCTAGACCTAAAGCGTAACTCTATTCCCCTTATTATTCTACCTTTCTGACCATTATGTCTCTGCCACTGCAGCTGGCAGCCTTTCTCACATTCCTTATAAAACAACTATAATTTTAGAGTTTCTGCAGGGTCTTTGGGGCGGATGAATGGTTCTGTTGTTGGAAAGTCGAGCGTCTCACAGGTGGGCCCTAGGCACATCCTAGAACAGGAGAATAAAAAAAGGGGGAAAAATTGTTCCGCTGTAAAGAGCAGTTTCAGTGATAGACTGGGGAAATTTTTATGGGCTATATTGCCTTCAGGGAAATATTTCTCTTCCTTAACGTGTATTTAGACTACTACATGGTCTCCGGGAATTATTGTTTGTCCTTGAAAAGGGTGCGTGAGACTGTTTTCATGTTACCTGCGAGACAATTCAGAGGGCTTCTCGCCTCCCCCTAAAGATGTTTGAGAAGGGACTGAACTCGGAATAGGAAAGCCCTCTGTGGACTGCTCCGAAGCCACCTCCACTGTCATTCTAAACGGATTAGCTCACGTTCTGGGGAATGTCCCAGCAGCTTCCTGTGTGCCCTGGGTTGTGTCAGTGTGGAGCAGTGTTAGATAATCCACCGGGTCCAGAGTAGAGGTGTGGAGATTTGCACAGAAATAAAAAAAAAAAAAGGTAAGATGGGCTTTTCTTTAAGGAGAGAGAGAGAGAGAGAAGGATGGGCTTCAAGTTATGAAGCAAGATTAGGAAGCAAACAGGCCCTGGGGAAGGGGTGACGTCTTTCCTTTTCTCTAGGATTCTGGGCTATAATCATCTACTTTGCAAACAGACTTAAGTTTTCTTCTTTCCTACATTGCCATTTCCTGTAGTTATTTCCAAAGCTTTAAAAAAGGTTTCAGCATGCCCCAGAGCCTCGCTTGAGTGGTTCTTGGATAAATAAGGGGCGGCCCAGGAAGGAGACACGCTGACATCTCTGCACTGTCCCCACCCCACTCAGGTGTATCCCTTGAGGGAGAACGGGACCCAGAGTCCAGGTGAGGAAGAGTGGTGTGAGCAGCCCAAGGCGGTGCTGAGAGGGGGGCAGGGGAACATATGATGATCGAGGGTCAGCCGCGCCTCACGCACTCCCTCCCCCAAACAAATCAGAGGAAGGTACACCCGCACGGGTCAGGGCGGAGGCAGACTTCGCAACGTTCTACCTTAAAGTCTCTTTTCTGTCCTTCTCTCGCTCCCCGCTGCCCTCACCCCCAGACTCCTGTGCTCTGTTCGCCGAGTTACCTACTTCCTTGGGCTGATTATACATCTATGGATTCAACCTCCCCCTCAGTCTTTTCACCCCTAAGTTTTAACCACAAGCCCATAACTTCTCTCCAGAATTTTACTCCCATATTTCCTGCCAAGGGACTACTGTTCACTCTGCAAACTGCACGTGATGAAGGTTAAACTTCCTGTCTTCACTCTTCCTCTATACCTGGTCCCTGACTTAAGATGGTTTGACTTACGAGTTTTTGACTTTACTATGGCGTGGAAGCCATATGCATTCAGTAGAAACCGTGCTTTGAATTTTGAATTTTGATCTCGTCCTGGGCTAGTGATATGCAGAACAGTCCTCTCTCAGTGATGCTGGGCAGTGAGCCGCAGCTCCAGGTGAGACAGGCGATCGCGAGGGTAAACAACTGACACACTTAACAGCCATTCTCCCAGACGATCATTCTGTTTTTCGCTTTCGGTACAGTATTCCATCAATTACATGAGCTATTCAACACTTTATGATAAAATAGGCTTTGTGTTAGATGACTTTGCCCAACTGTAGGCTAATATGAGTGTTCTGAGCACATTTAAGGTGGGCGAGGCTAAGCTATGATGTCCGATAGGTGAATTAAATGCATTTCAACTTAGGATATTTTCAACTTAAGATGGGTTTATTGGGATGTCGTGACACCATAGTGAGGAACACCCGTACATCCTTTCCGGCCATACCAGCATCTCCCTGTCTTTACTATTTTTATTTGTGCTGGTTGCACAGCCATTTCCATCACCCGGGCTTAGATTGGGATCACCTTTGGGTTCATCTGTCTTGCCATCATCATCTCTTTGGGTGGCCACTTCCTGTCAATTCTTTTCTAGTGGCTTTTCCTTCTGACCCTACTTTTCCATTTCCACCACCACAATCTTAATTGGTCCCCTTTTGTCATGCTCTGATTCTTGTGCTACCATCCTAGTTTCCTGCCTCTTATTTTTGCCTCTTCCAGGAATTTGCACATTACCACTGGTTTAAAATCTTCCTACACATTTCTTTATCTCACTCCTCTGTTAAAAGCCATTAATGGTTCCTTGCTGCCTTCCTACTAAGGGCTAAACTCTCCAGCTGAAATTTAAAATGCTCCACAGTCAGGCCCTGCCTACCTTTCCAGTCCAATGACTCACTGCTCCTCTTACATGGCCTCGCCTTCAACAAAACTGATCGAGCTTTATGTTGTCTTTCCTCTCTGTCTCTCCCCGTAGTTTTCTCATCATCTGATGTATTCTTTGCCTCCTTTCATCTCAGACACATCTTACACAGCTTCCGTCTCTGATGCCACCTAAGAACTGGATCAAAATTTCTATCTCTCAACCTTAAACTTCCATTTCACTGATTGCCTATGGTCACATGCTGTAGGACTTTATACATGTCTTATCTCCCCAACTAAATTGAAAGTCTTGTGATAGTAAAGATGTGTTTCACATATTTTATATCCTCCTGTTAGACCCTAATAGAATGATAGGCACATACCAACCGGCAAATGTTGGAAGGAACAGCTGAATGAAAGAATACGTTCCTAGAACATGCTAATAGGAAAACAATCATACAGCTTGGTAGAAGGTACTCCCCCGTTTTCAGTGAGAATTCTGAACAAAAGGTCATTTTTGAAGCTGATCCAGGTGCCATGTATAAATTTACCTTTGGTTTCCTGTGGCCTTTGGTTTCGACCAAGTTTGACCTGAGCATGGGGGTCCATGGAAAATAGCCAAGTGACTTTTTCCTGAGCAAAATTTATTTTTCTTGCCATGGCTATGTAGGAAGATTAGGCATGAACACAAAATGAGTCTAGCTTTCCAGTCAAAGATAGGTCTTTTGCAAATATTATTAAACTCTTATTTCTAGACCATTTGCAAGTCTGGTTTAATCTGCTAGGAAGTACTAGAAAATGTGATTCTAATGTGATTAGATTCCTTCTTCCAGAGTAACGTAAATAAGGTTTTCTGAAAGTAAAAGTGGAAGAAAACGATATCATCAAAGCAGGGGTAAGTTCTCAGCCTTTTAATTCTACACAATTGCAATTACTCTGGTCTGCTCAAATTGTTCTGTTGTGTGTAACCAGAACACCTATAGAGGAGGAACAGAATGGCAAGTTTTAATCCATTAAAATAATTGTCTTTTTGCTTTGGTTGATGGCAAGTAAGTTTTAGTCCCAGAAAGCAATGTTTTTTACTTAATACTAATCTTGAGGGTGTTTTGACGTCAGTATTTGGCTAGTTGGTTTGCAATTTTGCCAAATTGCCTGGAGTCTGAAGAAAGAAAAAATCCAGGAAACAGATTCTTTATTAATGACTTGATATTAAGTGGATTTGGCTGCATTATCTCTACTTTATCATTTTAGTCAAAGGAGGGTAAGTACTGAAATATTCAGATTCAAAGCTTAGCTGGAACAAATTCTGAACAGGCCAAGTGTCTGCCATCCGTCTGTCTCTCACATACATATACTCCTATTGCACCCTATATTTTTTGGAGACCAAATCTTGGGCTATACCAAAGAAATAAGATGTTTATCAGGGGATCTGAACTCTCTGCTATTGAAAAAAGCATGTTAACAGACACACACTACTGTATATAAAATAGATAAACAACAAGGACCTACTGTACAGCACAGGGAACTAAGGGAACTATATTCAATATATTGTAATAACCTATAATGGAAAAGAACCTGAAGAAGAATATATATATATATATGACTGAATCACTTTGCTGTACACCTGAAACATTGTAAATCAACTATATTTCAATAAAAAATAAAGGAAGAAAGCATGGATCCTGCAAACTTCCTCATGGGCTTCCTAACGGGGATTTGCCCAACATGTACAATGGCTAAGGCCGCTTACATCCCAAGATCTGTAGCCCCTTCTGTCATGGTGAGAATGGACATGGTAAGAGAAGAGACGTGTGGCTCTTTCAGGTAAAATCATCAATTCAATGAAGCAAAAGTACAAACATCTGTGATGGTCATGCCTTGCAGATTGCCTAGTACAGGAGGTGTGATTGATCAGGGACCCAGCTGCTCCACCGATATCCATCATCCATGTTTGCATCAGGACCACGCGTCCCATGGGCTGCTCTGGGTCAGTGACTGAGCTGGGCGGAATATTAAGGCAGGTCTGTGCCTCAGAGCCACAGGACTCCTCTGGCTTCTTGGGAGCCTCCTCCCTGCACGGCAGCCCAGGAGACTCTCACCCAATGTTTCCCCCACTTGAAGTCAAACCAGGATCACTCTCGAGCCGTCTTCAGCTTCTTTCCTATTTTCTCTCACACAGGCATTTCCCCCAATATATCCTTGCACATTTAACCCCATCTGTCTCTCCAATGACCTGGATTAACTCAGCATCTACTGTGTGCAAAGTGTTCTTTTTTAAAATTTTTTTAAAAATTAATTTTTATTGGAGTACAGTTGCTTTACAATGTTGTGTCAGTTTCTACTACATGGCAAAGTGAATCAGTTATACGTATCCATATAGCCCCTCTCTTTTGGATTTCCTTCCCTTTTAGGTCACCACAGAGCACTGAGTAGAGTTCCCTGTGCTATACAGCAGGTTCTCATTAGTTACCTACTGTATACATAGTAGTGTATAGATGTCAGTCCCCATCTCCCAGTTCATCCCACCACCACCCCCTTTCCCCCTTGGTGTCCATACATTTGTTCTCTACATCCATGTCTCTGTTTCTGCTTTGCAAGCCAAGTATTCTTCTGTGACACATTCGATAAACCTCTGTCACTGGGAATGGAAGAACCGCCCACCTGTCTCCTTGCTCCTCGCTCATGGAGAGCTGACCTGTGGGTACGTAGGGGTGGGTGCACTTTTTCTGACGCTCAGCAGGAATTCGGTGGATACTTGTTGGCATCGTTCATTTATTCAATCAATTATCCCTTCGGCCGGGAAATGGCATACACCTCTCTTTTTTTTTTGCAGTACGCGGGCCTCTCACTGCTGTGACCTCTCCCGTTGTGGAGCACAGGCTCTGGACGCGCAGGCTCAGCGGCCACGGCTCACGGGCCCAGCCGCTCTGCGGCATGTGGGACCTTCCCAGACCGGGGCACGAACCCATGTCCCCTGCATCGGCAGGCGGACTCTCAACCACTGCGCCACCAGGGAAGCCCTGGCATACACCTCTCTTAAGCATCTTGATGAGGTAAGAACATCTGTAAGCAATGCTCTGTTTGGATGCTGAATGCAATTTAACTGCACGTTTTTCAAGAATAATTACCACATACCAAAAGTGGGGCTGGGCACAGTAGGGATTCAGAACAGGCAGTATACGATTTTGACCTCTACTCTGGAGGAATATTTAATCTAATTAGGAAGACAAGATTTATGATCACTAAACCATACTTAGCAAAATAAGAATGTATACAATTCAGGATGTAATATATAACTTATGGGACTGACTAAACATAGAGAATGGATCTAGAGATCAGAGTGTTTCCATGTTTATGGGGTCAAACCCCAAATTCCCATCTGGAAAAAAAAAATTCTATCCAGATCTGTTTGCAAAGACTCCTGCCTACTCAGACATTTTAATTTCTTTTTATTTTATTATTCTTATTTTTGGCTGCATCGGGTCTTCATTGCTGCGTGCGGGTTTTCTCTAGTGGCAGTGAGCGGGCTGCAGTGCGCGGGTTTCTCATTGTGGTGGCTTCTCTTGTTGTGGAGCACGGGCTCTAGGCACGTGGGCTCCAGTAGTTGTGGCTTCTGGGCTCTAGAGCTCAGGCTCAGTAGTTGTGGCACCCGGGCTGAGTTGCTCCGTGGCATGTGGGATCTTCCCTGACCAGTGTTAGAACCCGTGTCCCCTGCATTGGCAGGCGGATTCTTAACCACTGCGCCACCAGGGAAGTCCCAACCTTTTTATTGCTATTGGTGAATTTAGCCCTTATCTGATACATGTAAAGATAAACTCTCTGGAGCTGGCATGCTCTGGAAGAAGTGAGATTCTACCTTTGTGTAACTTCTAGAGAGCTGACTTACATAGTAGAAGATTGCTGTGGTACTTTCCCGTCTCTCTGCCAAGGGTAAGCAAAACCCTAGCCTCATCTTGGAGCCAGGCTCCAGGAAGATGCCATCTAATGCAAATTAAAGCTAGGAAGGTATCTGGTCAAATTTCCTTGTTTTGTAGGTGAAGAAATGGAACCATAGTGAACGTAAGTGACCTGTCCAAGAGGGCCTAGGAAGAAATGCTTGGTTAGAAGCGGCAACCGATCTCAGTTACTTCCACAAACAGACAGACAAATAAATTGAATTTATTATATGGATTCAGGGATATTCCATGGAATCCAAAGGGAAAGATAGAGCTGGGCTAGATATCAGGCTTTATGGAGAGCTCAGGAATTCTTTCTTTGCACCATTTCTTAGTGTTTGCTTGGTGTTCGGGGCCCTGGTTCTCTGCTGCTCAGAGAGTACACGCACTCACATTCCGATCCCAGTCTTATGAAGAAACTGGCTGGCTCTCTCCGATCCCTAATCCAAGTTTCTGGGGGAAAGAATCTGATTGGTCCACTGTGGGTCAGTTATCCAACTTAGTAGAATTAGCTGTAGCTGTTGGGCAGGGCCTCCTGCAACAGAAGCTTGGCTGCACGTGGCAATGGGAGGAGAAGGGAATAGTCCGCAAAAAGGGACAGAACTATTGTGAGCTGTGCTGGCACCCCAGTGACAGCTGCTATAAAGGTTGTATGCCGAGAGCATGGCAGACACAGGACAGAGGCGGCTTTCTCACTTCTGAACTTCTATGACTCACTAGCACAGCCTACCCAGATGCAAGATGAGAAGGAACAGACCCCGCATCTTGATGAAGGGACAGTGATGCTCATTGCACAGAACATGTACTTATTAAAGAACTAGAAAAACAGAACAAACTAAACCTTAAGCCAACAGAAAGAACAAAATAATAAAGGCGAGTACAGAGACAAATGAAACAGGGAGTAGAAAAACAATAGAAAGAACCAGCAAAACCAAAGGTGAGTTATTTGAAAAGACTGACAAAATCGACAAACCTTTAGCTAAACTAAGAAAAAAAAGAGAGAAGACAAAACTAAAATCAGAGAAGAAATTGAGACATTACTACTGACCTTACAGAAATTAAAAGAACGAAAAGAGAGCACTGTGAACCGCTGTATGCCAACAAATTAGAAAACCTAGAGGAAATAGACAAATACCTAGAAACACACAAATGACCAAAACCACTCAAGAAGAAACAGAAAATCTCAGCAGATTTATAACACGTAGGGAGATTGAATCAGTAATCAGAAACCTCCCAACAAAGAAAAATCCAGAACCACGTAGCTTCCCTGCTGAATTCTACTAAACATTTCAAAAAGAATTAACACCAATCTTAATCTTCCAAGAAAAACTAGAAGAAAAGAGAACGCTTTCTACAGCCTATGATGCCAGAGTTATCCTGATGCCAAAGCCAGACACAGACACCATAAGAAAACTACAGGCCAAGGTTCTTTGCATAGGCAAATCCACAGAGACAGAAAGCAAATTAGAAGTTACCAGGCTTTGAGGCAAGGGGGAAGTGGGGAGTGATTCCTTAACGGCTATGAGGCGTTTTTAACGGGATAATGAGAAAAATTTTGAAACTAACTAGAGCTGATGCTTCCGCAACTTTGTGAATATCCTAAATACCGCTGAACCGTACACTTTAACATGGTTAATTGGATGTTATGTAAATCTCACCTCAATAAAAATATAAATCTAGGATAGTAGATAATTGTGGCTATTTTCAGAATACACACACACACACACACACACACACACACACACACACGATTGATATAGATACTCTGAAATTAGATAAACCCTCAGATAGTCGAGGGTAGATTACTTCCCACTTTGTCATTTAAGGAGTCACAGCTTTCTTTGGGAGCTAAGCGGACCAATTCTTAGGGTGAACATGGTCCTCTGTCAGTAGGACTGTCCTCATCTGGGAGGCTGGTCCATTTGGAGGACTGGGACACGTGGCTCTCTGCCAGATGGGCTCCCACCCCGTGGGTGTCAAAGGGCCTCATGTTGGATTTTCCATGGCATTGTTCCCCCAAGATCCCTTCTTCCTTTTAAAGCTGGGAAGCTTTGTTTTACAGAAGCTTCGACGTTGTCCCTAAGATGTGACAAGCCGAGTCTGCCGCAGAAGTGCCAGTACCTGCAAGAGATAAATTCTCTGGGAAGAAGCAACATAGATCCCCCGGAAAGCATCCAACCCAGCCAGCCGCTCCAGTTCTTCCCAACACGTTTTCTTAGAGAAATGGCATGAACTGGAGATGGCTTATCCAAGTGGCATAAAATGGTCACATCCAAATTTGAAGCTCGCGCAACGTAAAGCTTGCCGTGTCCGCCAGCTTGCGCTGAGTAATTATTCTCAAGAGCTGAGCTCTACAGGTTAAAACAACCTCCTTGCTTGTTGAGACAGTTCCCCAGAGACTGGTGTTTGGTGTGGATCCAGTACATCTTCCAGGACCCATATGACCCTTGGGGCCCAGAACCCTATTTTGTTCTCAGGACATTCTTCTGAATCCGTCAGTCAACCGGCTACCATTCCAATCCAGGCAGGCTCTCCCTCCCTCCCTGCTTTCTCTTCCTACTTATCGTCTTTGTCTTAAACAACTTTATAACAGAATAGGAAGTGCTAAGCTGTTTACATTGATCCCAAAATTGTTTCAACCAGTAAACAGTACTGCATAGTGGTAATGTGTGGCTTATTTTGTTCTACTGTTCTCACTATTTCATTCACAAATTTTTCTTTTCATTCACAATTTTTTTTATCAGGACATTCATTTACTTTACTGGGGGGATGTGACAGGGCAGCTTTCCCCAAAACTATCCTATGGATATTAAAAGGGATATTTGAGAAACTATGCCTCAATGAGCAAGTAAGTTTGGGAGACACTGAATTCAACCAAGTTAAACATGCTTCTTTACATAAGATTTCTCAGGGTATTCAATATGCGTGGTAAGTTTTCAAAATGGGGATTTGAAGCATTCCTCAAATTTATTTGATCAAGATACTCTTTTTCTGTGAGGCATTTCTAGAGGGCTACCTTTGAAAAACAGTAGTCTGCAAAGATTTTTGTTACACACTCCTTAAAAGAATTTTGAAACTGTTCACTGCATTGCCTGTTTAAAGCCAATATTTTAAAATTTCACATAAGTTTATTTGCACAGCAAAGGAAACCATAAACAAAACGAAAAAACCTATGGAATGGGAGAAAATATTTGCAAATTATGGGACCGACAAGGGATTAATTTCCAAAGTATGCAAACAGGTCATACAACTCAATAACAAAACAACCCAATAAAAAAAATGGGCAGAAGACCTAAACAGACATTTCTCCAAAGAAGACATACAGGTGGCCTGGAGGCCATATATACAATGGACTATTACTCAGCCATAAACAAGAAAGAAATAATGCCATTTGCTGCAACATGGATGGACCTAGAGATTGTCTAAGCAAAGTAAGTCAGACAAAGACAAATATCATACGATATCACTTATGTGTGGAATCTGAGAAAATGATACAAATGGACTTATTTACAAAACAGAAATAGACTCAGAAATAGACATAGAAAACAAACATGGTTACCAGAGGGGAAAGCAGGAACAGGGGGTGGTGTGGCGGGGAGGGAAAAATCAGGAATTTGGGATTAAGAGATACACACTACAATATATAAAATAGATAAACAATAGGGCCTACTGTATAGCACAGGGAACTATATTCAATATCTTTTAACAGCCTATAATGGAAAAGAATCTGAAAAAGAATATATATATTTTGTGTGTGTATATATATATGTGTGTGTGTGTGTGTGTATACATATATGCACGAATCACTTTGCTATACACCTGAAATATTGCAAATCAACTGTACTTCAATTAAAAAATTTTTTCTAATTAAAAAGTGTAACACAAAATTTTCACATAAGTTTAGATAGTTGCATTGATGCAAATATTGAACATCAAAAATAAAACTTATCCATCTTCAGTAAGTTTACAATAGAATTTCAAAACCATGACCATTGGATATTCATCAACATCCATTAAAAAAATGAACTAAGGTAGTTTTTTCTTCTTGAACCTGTACTTCTAATTCACTTTCCCCACAATTCTTACCCTCGTACTATAACATTTTGCTTGAAAGTGACTTATTGGTTATCCCACTAAACAAAACAAACATATGGAAATTGAAATTTTACATTTCAGGGTGATCATAATAGTCTACACATTAACTTTTCTTCCAGGATGAGTTTTCATTATAATTACTATCCTAGAACGTGACTGAACAAAACAACATAAATATATCATCAATTTTAAAACGTAATGAAGCATAAAAGGCATATAAAGTCAGATACATCAGGATCAAACGTCTCCTAGGCATTTAATGAAAGGTAAACTACGCCAAGAGCTATCATATTGTTCATTTCTTGCTATTAGGAGGTTAAAAATGTAATAATTTTATAAAATAAAGTTGAAGAGTCACATAATTTCAGTAATATTTTATAATACTTGATAAAAATAGTTTTTACCAAATCTGAAAGATATTATGCAATAACTTTACCTCTGGGTTTTAGTCCATGAATCGTGAAAACTTTGGCAGTCCCAGAAAACATTTCAGTTGCAGTTAAAATAATCAGTGGCACTGACCCCTACTTCCCTGGCTGTTTGATGGTGACTTTCTTTCCAGATAATGTCATATCCTAGGGATGAAGATAGATAATAGCTGAGAAGAATAGCTTATATGCACTTGTGAAAATAAGCACTTCTTGATAACCAGGATTTCTTTAAAAATGTTGTTGTAAGTTGAAGTATAGTTTATTTACGATATGTAAGTTTCAGTTGTATAGCACAGCAATTCAGATATATGTCGCTACATCTATATCTAGATGTGGATATAGACACTCTTTTTCAGATTCTTTTCCCTTATAGGTTATTACGTAATAATGAGTATAGTTCCCTGTGCTCTACACTAGGTCCTTGTTGGATAACCAGTATTTCTTAGGATGGCTCTCTCTGCTTTGCTCTCAAGGGAATCTCAAAAGAGGAAAAAGTGCAGTTGCCATGGACTGGGGAGTGGGGAAAGCAAAGTTAGGACCTGGGGTTTGTTAGTACTCCCGTCATCCCACCCTGCCATGGGTCTTAATCCACACAGGGCCACTTCACTGTTCCATAAAAGGGACGTGTATCCTGGGAAATGCCGGGCCCATGGGGGTTTGTGGGAAGTTGATCAGTTATTCAAAATGTTTTCACCTTTGTTTTGCACTTCGAACCTTTCTCACCCAGAGCAATGCTTCATGGCAAGATTTAATGGTGAAGGAGCACGGCTGCTTTTTTCAAGTGGGAGGAGCCTTTTGGAACTCAGGCCAGATCTTAGCAAATCCATTGTGGGAAAGGATACCTACAGACATTGAGGGTCAGGTAATGCAGAAACACCCAGAGTAGCCCCTGGACGTCTTTGCCTGCCCCCAGGAATCCTCAAACCCGCTTTGAAGACTTGCTCTGCAGAACGCACCGGTGTCGAGGAGAGGAGACTGGCTTTACCACCCACAGGTCCCCCGAGTCAGCTCCATAACCCAGGGCTCACAGTCACGTGGGTAGAACCCCCTGCCACACCTCAGACTCACATCGCTAACTGATGGGGTTTTCTTTCCGAGGAGTCCAGATGCAGCCTCAGGAACCTTTCAATCCTGGACTCCGAGACGTACTTCCCAACCAAGAGAACTGGTACATAAGATGCAAACTATTCACCACCCTAGATTTAACTTCTCCCGGATGTCCTCATGTGTAAAATAGCGGGCTAGGTCTACATGCTTTTAGGTTAAGGTGCCACCATTTATTCAACCAATTCCCCATTCTTGAGCATCTGGAATGATTCCTATTTTTTTTACCATTGTAAATGAATAATTTTCCTGTGGTCTAATTGCCAGGGTGCAGTTCTGAATTAGAAGTCATAAAACGAATCTGTAACAATTATTATGCTTGTGGTCACATTGCTGTCCAGAAAGAGCAAACCGATTTAGAGTCTGACCAGGCTGGGTATTTCTATTCTTATTTATTTGTGATCTTCATAGATACCTCATGCTATCACAAAATTGTATATTTACATTTCTCAAATTGCTTCTATGCTTTGATTTATTGTATTTGCTTGTGTGTAAACTGTCTGTCTGCCTTGATCCCACATCAGATGGAATCTAGGTATTGATCTGCCATATTTGCATTCACTCTGGTCCTTGGAAGGTGTTTTATCAGTGATGTTTGCCCGCTCCTCTGCACAGAGATTGTTGGCTTGCCCTTGGTGTGCGGGGGCAAGGGGTCCCGTCATCAAAGGGGAAGCTGTCAGGGCACAGCTGAACCGTCCTTGAGCTTCTTTGAAGTTTAAACAGAAGGCATCTCAGTGCTTACTTAGCGCTAAGCTGGTGTTTTCAGTACTCTCTGTAAGCAGGGTTAACTCCTGCCCTTTGGGTTTTATCAGACCTCCTTCCCAGGACTTATTAGGCCATGTTCCAAGTTTGAGAGCTTCCTTTTTCATTAGAAAAAAAGGAGTATTGCACAAATGCTCAGCACCAGTGAATTCTAATCACCTGCTCACTTAAGGACTTTGGTTTTTGTGATGTCTTTCCACTCATGCAATTCAGCACTCCTTGTCCAGACCGAGAAGTTAGAATATGCACACCTCCAAGACAAAAACACCATCACTGCTTGAGCCTATTAAAGGCTGAGTCCATGACGTTTCTCTTTCTGTCTCATTTATCTCTGTATTAGTCAGGGTTCTCCAGAGAGACAGAACCAATAGTGTGTGTGTGTGTGTGTGTGTGTGTGTGTGTGTGTGTGTGTGTGTGTGTGTGTGGAGAGAGAGACAGAGATTTATTATTATAAAGAACTGGCTCACACAGGTGTGGAGGCCGGCAAGTCCCGAGACCTGCAAGGTGAGTCAGCTCTAGTCGGACCCCTAAGGTCTGTGAACTCAGAGAGCCAATGGTGTAAATTCCACTCCAAAGGCTGGTACCCTCAAGATGCAGGAAGAGTGATGTTTCAGTGCAAGTCTGAAGGCAGGAAGAGGCTGGTGTCCCAGTTCAAAGGCAGGAAGGCAGAATTCTCTCTGACCTGAGGTGGGGTCAGCCTTTTGTTCTATTCCGGTGTCACCTGATTGCCCACCCACTGGGGAGGGCAACCTGCTTTACTCAGGCTACTGATTTAACAATTAATCTCAACCAGAAACTCCCTCAGTGATACACCCAGAATAACGTTTGGCCAAAAGTGGGCTCAGGAGGTGCAGGGAACTTGTTAAGGCCTCGGGACCCCCGAGGGGCAGACCCAGGAAGGTCCTCTCCATATGACTGCATGGTGGGAAAGGCACCCGTCTCACCTCCACAACGAGGTACGTGGCTGAGGGGAAAAAGTGAGTGTGTGATGGCATCCCTTTCCCTAGACGGCAAAGGTACTCAAGCCAGGAGGCAGAAGGGACTCTGGACCTCCCGCACCTTGAGGCACCCCCCCCATCTCCCCCTCCACCACCACCCTACCGCCCCACAGCAGGGCTGGGGACCACACACTCAGTAGCTCCCCTGTGGCTCTGACAATGCTCCCCACTCCAGGCTTTGCTAAGGGGCGACGAGGACAAAAGGGGTCAGTGTGGGTTCCTGGGAATCATTGAAAGGCAGGAACCAGAGATCCTCTCAGATAAAGCAGATACTTGATCTACTGCTGGAAAACTCAGAGGATTTTGCCTCACATTTTGCGTTATTTTAATAATCATACCAAAAACTAAACCGGCAGCTGCCTGGAAGCCATGTGACAGGAGGATGCAGATATCAGGACCCTTTGTGGGTGGGAGCTGGGTCACCTCACCCAGGTGCTTCCTGGCCCTGCCTGCAGAGTGAGGAACTTCGCTTTCGACTTCCAGATTCTCTTTGTGAGACTGACGTGCACGTGAAAGTTCTTCACAAACCAGAAAGACATTGAAGAGATGTCAATTGAAAACACTAAAATGAAAGAAGAAACTTTTCTCTTTGAGGAGAACTATTCTAGGAGGGGGAGAGTTTTCTTTTTTCTTCTTTGCTGCTGAAGAGTTTAAAAGGCCAGGGGAAAGGGCCCTTCTCTTTCTTTTCCCAGCTCTTTGGCATCCTTTAGTTAATGCATCAGCCTTCTTTCCAGACCTCTTCACACAGGCCAGTCCCAGGCCCATTTCCTGGTTGTGTGACAGAAGGGGGAAATGACTTATCCAGGTATAAGATATCAGTTACTAGGCCTGAATTCATTGCAGAGGCAGGACTGTCTTACCAGGGAGGGGTGGCTTATGGTGGGGGGACATGAACAGCATGGCTAACCAGTGCCAGGGTGCTGGGCAAATGGAGGAATCAATTTTCCCTTTCCTTGCAAAGAGGAAAGCACCCTCTCTGCCTAAAGGTGTTCCGACACGCCCCTCCCAGAAGAGCATAAAACTGGTGACACAGAACACATGGAGGGACAGAGCTCCAGCCACAGCCGGGGGTTGGCAGAGGACTTTGAAGGGAAGCAAAATGTGTAGAAATAAACCAATAGATTCACTTCACACAGTGGACACTGCTTGTGTATAAGTGTGGTCCAGGGTGGCAATGAGGGCTTGACGCCAGGATCCAACAGCCCAGGGCTGTCTGGACCTCAGGAAGCAAGAGTGGGAAGAGGCAGCACAGCCCAAGAGCATCAGGACTGGACCAGACCTAGTCCCCGTCCCTGGGGAAACTCAAGGTGAGAGCCTTCACACTGCGTTTTAGATAATTACAATTTACATTAGAAAGCGGGTCTCCTTACACAGTAAAGGTCAGTCGTTTTTATTTATTTAAAAAAATTTTTTAATACCAAGCTTTTTTTTTTCTTTTTCTTTTTTAAAATTTATTTTATTTTATTTATTTTTGGCTGCGTTGGGTCTTCGTTGCCACGTGTAGGCTTTCTCTAGTTGCGGCGAGCGGGGGCTACTCTTTGTTGTGGTGTGCGGGCTTCTCATTGCGGTGGCTTCTCTTGTTGTGGAGCACGGGCTCTAGGCGCATGGGCTCCAGTAGTTGTGGTGCACAGGCTCAGTAGTTGTGGCTCATGGGCTCTAGAGCACAGGCTCAGTAGTTGTGGTGCACGGGCTTAGTTGCCCCGCAGTATGTGGGGTCGTCCCAGACCAGGGCTCAAACCCGTGTCCCCTGCACTGGCAGGCAGATTCTTAACCACCGTGCCACCAGGGAAGCCCAAGATCAGTCATTTTTAACTTTCTTGAGGTCTTCTGTTAAAGAACCCCCTAGATATACTTATTAGACAGAGATACCCCAGCTGGGTGGACAGATGGTCCAGATTCTAATGTCTAGAGTCAACTGTGCTTTGAGGAATCTTGGCCTGTCAGGGCTGACTTCTGTCTAAGATGTCACCGTGTTCAAAGGCCCCAGGATGAATTGATGGCTGTCCCAGGAGTCAGGGGCCCTCACCCACCTTCCTGCCAGTCCTGGACCTCAGATGGGGGCGACTACAATATTAGAGACCAGTTCAGTATTAGAGGTAAAGGTCATTCTCAGCTAAATAACTCTCGTGGTTCTCTGGCAACATCAAAAACTTCCAACCCACCCTAGCCACACAGTCTCCCTTTTCCAAGGTGAGTTAACGGAGGGAGACGGAGATAGTGGACAGGGATTGGCAAACAGGTGGCCTGTGCTCAGCTCTGTTCTCCGGTTCCTGGGAGACATCACTGATTGAACACAGTCCCCCCGCAGTGAGCGTGGGTGTGACCCTGGCCACCTGGAATCCTCTACATTCCAACAGCACGCAAACCACCAGGGCCGGCGCTCAGGTGGATATCTATCTGCCTTTCCAGAGATAGACCTGGTCCTGGCTTTGCTTTGAGTATGTTGATCCATTTCAAATCTTCTCTGCTGTGCACAGAAAACAGGGGATAACTGAGCACAGGTAAGATCGCCCATCCTGAAGATGATAAGCCACAGGGAAAAGTAGGCGGCTTCCCTCCTGGGTTCTGGATAATAAATGGATGTTGGAGTACTGCAAGCCAAGGGCACACAGGGAGGGACGGAGCTGTGAGCCGAAATGGACAACGGAGATGGTACATTTTTCAGGTGTTTGAAGGAAGTGAAGAGTCAGACTGGGGTTAAGGAGGGAGGATGCCAAGTGGACAGCACGCCTGGAGTCCGCGGATGGGAGTGAGTTCCCCGTGGAATTAGGGGCAGCAAGTCTGGGAGAGCCCAATTGTGAGAGAACAGAGCAGAGCTCTGGAGCAACAGGCAGGGAACCTGCAGGTCCCATGCACAGGTGTGAGCTACAGGTTCGGTCAGGATGGAGCAAACAGGCCCTGGCAGTCCAGGGACATGGAATTCGAAGTTTAAAAAACATAGAAGTGGGGCTTCCCTGGTGGTGCAGTGGTTGAGAGTCCACCTGCTGATGTAGGGGATGCGGGTTCGTGCCCCGGTCCGGGAAGGTCCCACGTGCCGAGGAGCGGCTGGGCCCGTGAGCCACGGCCGCTGAGCCTGCGCGTCCAGAGCCTGTGCTCCGCAACAGGAGAGGCCACAACAGTGAGAGGCCCACGTACCGCAAAAAACCCCCAAAAAACATAGAAGTGAATCTGATCCCAAGAGAAGGATGCTTTATTCTGCTTTTTTTAGGTCTCCGGTGGGTGTGGCAGCCTTGGGGAGATGCCGAGGGGAGCAGAGACCCAAGACTTGTGCCGACAGGAAGCATCTTAGTGCAAATGCGTGTCTGTGCTAGTGGGGGTGGATGGGCAGTGGGGTTAGTTTCCAGGTGAGCTGGGCTTGAGCAAAGGGTGCTGTGTGGGGAAAACAATGGGGTGAGTGAGAGAGGAAGGCCAGTGTTGATGGGTTTCTGCAGAGTCAGGCTAGTAAGTCACGTTTAGCTATTGAATTCAGTAAGGAATTCAAAGGGCCTCAGTTCATGGGCATCGTTTCCATGTTTACATAATTTCTTCTCATGTAACCACTAAAATCTCTTGGATCTGAGATGGACGGTCAGGTCACTACCATCTGAATGATGACAACGAGGGCCAAACGAAACCCTACTTGTGAACGGGGTCGCTGAGAGCACGTTCCTTGTCTGCAGAGCCAAGAGGTACATTCGTTCATTCATTGGCTCATTCAGTCACTCACTCGTCCATTTATTTCTTCACTTAATCCACAAACAGTAGCATAAGCTAGGTTCCACCAGCTGGGTGGTTTGGTACAGCCCACTGGTGCCGACTGATGGAATTGCCATGAACTACAAACTGAGACACATTTTCTCTCCTCTGAGACACAACAGCCGGCAGGAAGGAGGGATGAAGAGGGGTGAGGAAGGTGTCAAGGCGGAAGACGAGGCCCGAGAAACTGAAGGGCGCCAGGCTTTGCGGGTCTCACCGTCCTCCCCCGTTTTATCCTCTGGCTCCCCCTCCGTCTCCTGCTGCCTGCCGCTCCCATCAACCCCGGCTGTTCACCGAGCTTCTCCTTCTCTCTCTGTGAGCTGGGAAGAATGTCACCACCGCCGTCTACTGGGAGCTTTCAACGTGCAGAGGGCAGATTTGATTGCTGAAATCATTTCCTTCCTCAGTTTTTTCCTTCCTTTTTCCTAAGGAGAACACGGTCTTTTTGGTAGACAGAATGATGTCCATACCCTAGTCCCCAGTGAATGTGGTACAAGGGATTTTGCAGCAGTGATTAAGGTTAAGGGCCTGGCAACGGGAAGACGATCCTGTATGAATGCAATGGGCCTGATTCAACGGAGCCCTTGAAGTCAGAGAACAGAGAGATAGCAGCAGGAGAAGCACTTGGCTTTGAAGATGGAGGAAGGGGCCACAAGCCGAGGACTGCGGGGAAAGACAAGGAAACATTCTCCCCAAGAGCCTACAGAAAGGAAGAGCCCTGCTGACAACCGGCTTAGCCCAATGAGACCCAGGTTGGACTTCTGACATGCAGAACCGTAAGAGAACACATCTGTGCTGTTTTAAGCCACCAAGTTTGTGGTAACTTGTTACAGCAGCAGCGGGAAACATACAACCGTCTGTAATACTTCTGAGAGCTGAGAGGCAGGCAGGGCAGCCAGGACCGTAGGGAGCTCTTGGTTCCGACCAGTTTCTCTGCGGCTGGGGAAACTCCAGGGCAGCTCAGCACCCCTGACGGCAGCCGCTGGGCTGGGGGTGTGGGCTCCCAGCCAGCGCCCCTCACACTGCTCTGTGTTCTCTGGAAGCCAGGGGTCATGGCGGAGCCGGAGGGCATTTTCGCTGTACCACACCTAACGTGGGCAGGAATCACAAATGGCAGTGCCATCCGTTGCCCAACATCCGTGGTATTTATTGTCAATGAAAAAATGCTGCCTGCCTTCTCAGTAAACAAAGGATGCTGAAGCCATCAGGCCGTCACATGACAGCCACCCCGACGGTGAGCCCTGAGGGAACTCAGGAGAGAAACAGAATGCCCCCCATCCAGCAGTCAGACACTGCAGCCCCTCGCCCCAGCCCCAGATGCCTCCTGAGGGAACTCAGGATGAAAAAGCACAGGACGCTGGCCGGAGGTGGCTGCGGTGCACATCAAAGGAATGATTTCAGTGAGCCCAGACTCTTGCATCTTCCCCTACACAGAAAAGTGCTAAATTCCTTCACTTGTGATGTCTGGTCTTCTTTAATTAACAGTAATCTTTTGATGTTCTGACTACCTGGTCTTCGTTGCAAAAACTCCCATACATCCTGGCCCCCGCACTTACCTCTCTGGAACAGTCCTTCAGAGCTATTTGAGATGCTGTGTCCCAGGCTTAAGTCCTCAGTTTTGTCCGCCAAATAAAACATAACTCTCAACTTTTAGGTTGTATATTTCTTTCTCAGTAGCTCTTTATAGCTTCTCCATGGAAGTCACCTCTATTGCTTCCTCTGTCCTAAAAATAAGAGAACATAAGAGTTAAAAAAAAAAAAAAAAAGAATAAAGAAAAGAGAGAGAGAGAAGAGAGCCCCATACAGACTCTCATAAAAATCAAACAAAAGGACCAGGATGGAGAAGCTGAGGGCATATTAAACTTCGGCCCTGCTGCCTGATGGCCTTTGGATGCAGAGAACTTGGTGGCTTTCTTTCCCTGGATTCTATATATAGCATGTCAGTGAGACCGGCTTTTCCTCAGGGGGCCACCTCCCCTCCACAGTAGAGAGCCATCTGGGGAGCTTAGAGGGTCTCACTTTCCCTCCTCGTACTTGTGTTGTCACCAGCTCTGAAGTCACTGTTCTTTTTAAAAAGATTGTTAGATGAAGTGGTTAATTAAACAAAACCAAAAAAAGCCTTGGTTTCACAGTCTGCATAGCTGCATTGTTCAAATAGGAAAGGCAATTCTATTTAGAAGATATGATGTCAGTGATGACCCTGTGTGTTTATTTACAAACACGTTACAGCCAAGTTTCCAAGTCTTAACTAACAATAAGATGGGGAAGAGCTGCCAACTAACCAGATATTTACTGATGGCCAACAGAGGCAGGGATGTCTTACTCACATGACTGATGTTGACATAGAGGCCAGACGTTACCAACAGCCTCTATGTCTCTCACTCTTCCCTCGAAATAGCCAAACCTCCCTGTGGCTACAGCTTTCCTTTTCTCTAACCAGTTGCTTCTATCCTACTGCTCTCACCAGTGTGTGAGACATTTCACAAGGTCTCATGAAGTTTTACTGCTGAGGGCTGGAATTAGATCACATATACACCAAATGTACCTCCAAACAAAACGGGTTTGAAAATTTATTGCTTTGGCATTTCAAAAAATCACATGTATTCCTCACTCTCTGTTTTTCACCAGAGTAGTAAACATGGAAAAGCTAAAGTATTTTTCATTAATGGGGAGGAAAAGATTGTGAACATTTTATTGATTCAAGATACAAACGAACATAATTTGAAGTGCAGAGTTTGAAAGCCAGGAATCTAGAAAAAAATCTTCCAGAATAAACATAACTTATGAAGTAGTCTTTCCAAAATAAATGAGTTGGAAATGAATCAAGCCGCTAGATCCAATTACCCATTTGCAGGAAATACAGAAAACAGATGAACGTGTCAAATGGTGTCTTGGAGTTGCCATCCACGAAATCCAGATCAGGGGAAACTCTGTAGGACAGATGACCTGGTTTCTTCAATAAATATATTAGCAGGAAGAGAGACAGAGAATATTAGGGGGGCATCCTGTAGGTTAATAGACACATCAACCACTGGCAATGTGTGGACCTTAGCATGGAGACAACTGGAAATTTGAACATTGACCAGATATTTGATAATTGTAAGGAATTATTGTTAATTTTTTTTTTTTTGCAGGAAACTCACAGTTTATTGGGGAGAAAAACGCTTAACAACAACAATAACATAGAGGTATGAGCATGGATCTGCAAGGCCACAGAGCAGAGTCCCTCCCTCTATCTGAGGGTCGGCCAAGGATGGCCAACCGCCTCTTTGCTTTCACATCCTCTGTCTTATTCAAGGCTCACTTCTCCATCTGTGCTCTTGATTCAAACTCACCCCACCTCTCCTAGGAGCTTTGGAGCAACATTTGTTGTTTCCTTTCTTATCTGTATTTTCAAATTTTCTTCCTAGTGCTCTTTTAAAAAAATTTTTTTTTCAATTCTATAGTGCTTTACAATTTTCAAAAGTTTCATATACATGATTTCATGTAATCCCAAATAACTCCTTTTTATCTCCTACCCCTATTGCCCCTTCCCCTTCCCTCTCCCCACTGGTAACCACTCGTTTGTTCTCTGTATCTGTGAGTCTGCTTCTTTTTTGTTTTATTCACTAGTTTGCTGTATTTTTTAGATTCCACATATAAGTGATACCATACAATATTTGTCTTTCTCTGTCTGACTTATTTCACTTAGCATAATGTCTTCCAAGTCCATCCATGTTGCTGCAAATGGTAATATTTCATTCTTTTTTGGGGCTGAGTAGTACTCCCTGGTGTGTATATACCGCATCTTCTTTATCCATTCATCTGAAGTTGTTATAACAGTATTGTGGTTATACGTTTTAAAAACAATTCCCTGTCTTTTAGAAATACACGCTGATATATTTACAGAGGAGAGATCCTGGGCATATGTCCAGACAAAACTGTAAGTCAAAAAGAGACATGCACACCTATGTTCACAGCAGCATTATTCATAATAGCCAAGGCGTGGAAATAACTTAAATGTCCATCGACAGATGAATGGATAAAGAAGATGTGGTACTTATATATAATACAATGGAATATTACTCAGCCATAAAAAGGAATGAAATTGGGTCATTTGCAGAGATGTGGAAGGACCTAAAGACTGTCATACAAAGTGAAGTAATTCAGACAGAGAAAGACAAATATCATATGATATCACTTATATGTGGAATCTAAAATATGACAAAAATGAACTTATCTACAAAACAGAAACAGACTCACAGACATAGAGAACAGACTTGTAGTTGCCAAGGGGGAGGATGGGTGGGAAAGGGATGGATTGGGAGTTTGGGATTAGCAGATGCAAACTATTTATATAGAGGATGGATAAACAAGAAGGTCCTACTGTAGAGCACAGGGAACTATATTCAATATCCTGTGATAAACCAATGGAAAAGAATATGAAAAAGAATATATATACATATATATGTATAACTGAATCACTTTGCTGTACAGCAGAATTTAACACAACATGGTAAGTCAACTATACTTCAGTAAAATTTAAAAAAAAAAAAAGGGAAGTGACACAGGTGGAAGTTTCTGGACACCTGTAGGTCCTCTTCGCCGGCCCATGCCACCTTGTGGGACACCTCCATCACACCTCACCGTCTGAAGTCTCACAGGCCTGGCTGTTTGGGGAAAACCTCTGTGGAAGTCTGGAGGGGTGTGTGTGCATGTGAGAAGCTGCATTCACCCTCACAGAGAACCAGCTGTTCCCAAAGTTCTCACTCACCTCCCAGCTCCCCTCACAGCTCTCGCACCTCCTGGGCACCCACGGAAATTTTAAAACATTTGTTTGATGTCTTTATTCAAATAAGTCTCTTCACTCATTCCAAGTCAATCCTACCAATTCTCTGAGGACTCATTTCCTGATTTTATACAAAGCACAGAGCTTTTCCTAAGGAAAACTCTCTGGGTTTTGAAATTGGGGCAAAGGATTGCAAAGCGTCCACAGTATTTGCAGCTCCTTCCATCAGCAGGTTGATGTCTACTTCCTGCCCCTTGAACCTGGGGTGGCCTTGTGCCTTGTGACTAATAGACTGGCTGGAGGGATGCCCTGAAGAGTCACGTGAGCCATCCTAGGAGGCCCTGAGATCGCTCAGTTCCCAGCTGACCACCGATGCATGGGGGACCCCAGGCCAGACCAGCCAGGCCAGGGCACCCAGGAGCAGCCTACCTCCCCATGGATTATGAGCCGGCTAGATAGTTAGTTACGGATTTAAGGCATGCAGTTTGGGGATTTTCTTAAAATGCAGGAACAGCTCAATGATGTAGCCAAGGACTCTTTCCTACTGCACAGAGCATGGACAGTTCCACGGACAAGGGTATTAGCCAAAACTTAGAGGTGGGAGACGACATTCCAGAACAAGAGACACCGAAATCGAGATGTGAAAGGGAAGAGGTATTCACCAGAGAAAAGGATGGGAAAAGATTTCTGGGGACAGATATGCTCAAGGATGCAACTAAAACGAACCTTTTAGCTTCCCTCTGAATTGTCCTTGGATATTTTGTCTTGAGACCCTGAAGCCTGAGAAAATAAACTCCTTAGGGGACCATGAATTATTTATTTTAGTATTCGGGGACCTACCAGCTACTTAGCATCAAGTGGGTAAGCAAACAAACAATCTGCCACTCCGATAGTTTAGAGTCTTTGAAATGCGCGAATCTCCAAGAAAAGTCTCACCATTCTTTTGTTCATACCATAGGCCCCAATTGCTCACGCCCAGCCAGCCGTTTCTGCCGAGACTGGAGTATATGGACACCGTTTTATTTTATCGGCCTTTGCTTCTGTTTTGTCAGCTTGAAACACTTCCCTGCTATGTCCATTTTGATCATCTCTTGAACATTTTTAAATCGGCACCTCTCTGGCCCCGCCCCAGGAGACAACTGATCCCCCATCCCCGTGTGCTTTCCTATCTTATAGGATGATTAGAGACTGCAGGGCCCTAAACCTACATTATATTCAGTCTGGTGTGAAGAACGGCAATGATTCACAAAGGTTCAAAATGGGATATCTGTGATGCAGAAACTTAAATAGAAACATGCCAGTTTCCAGCAATGAGCAACCAATATATGGACCTTTCTGGAACGCAGGACAGAAAGCAGCTAGAGAGTCTCACACTTGAATGAAAGAAAAACAAAACCCTATGAAATATTTTAAAAAAGAACTAATTTAACCTAGAGGTTCCATCTGTGGATTTTATATACAGAGGCGAGGCTCACTTACGTGCATTCCTAACACCTGATAGAAGTGATGAACCAAGAAAGAAACAATAACAGAAATTTAAACACATACAGAACATTAACGATCATCTGGTTTCATACACCTGTCCTTTGCAGGCCCTCATTTTACAGGAAAGACACTGAGACCAGGACAACTCAAGCATATGCCCTAATTCAGAAATGTATCTTGGGGTGACAGATACATTTATTACCTTGATCATGGGGATGGTTTCAAAGTACACACCTATGTCAAAACCTATCACATTACACACTTTCTTTATTTTTTTCTGTTGCTGTACTTTAATTTGTTTCCTTTTTTTTTTTCTTTTGGCGGTACCACATGGCATGTGGGATCTTAGTTCCCCGATCAAGGACTGAACCCATGCCCCCTGCAGCGGAAGCACCGAGTCTTAACCACTGGACCACCAGGGAAGTCCCACCAAATTATACACTTTAAATGTGTGCAGCTTCTTATATGACAAGTGTGCTTCAATAACATTTCTTTAAAAAAAAAAAAAAGGTAAAATAAGAATGTTTTCAGGGGAAAAAACGCCACTGGAGTGTTACCTTGAAAACTCCAGAATGTGAGGCATGTGTTTCAGTGAATTAATCATTAAGAAAAACAGAAAGAGAAGGAGAACCCATAAATCGGAAGAGGTGTAAGGGACACAGCTATCAAATGTAATCCACAGACTTGTCTGGATCCAGGTTCAAACAACCCAACTGTAAAATAACATCGGGAAAGTTTATACACTGACTGGATGTCTGATGATATGAAGGGATTAATGTTTTCTGTTTTAAGTGTGGTAATGGCATTGTGGCTTTGCTTAGAGAAAAGAAAATGGTGTTTATTTTTTAGATGTATAGACAACTATTTATAGATAAAATATTAAGATGCCTGTCATTTGCTTCAAAATAATCTAGTGGAGGTATTTGAAGTGTTAAGAAATTATTAGGATTTTTGGTGTGAAAAAGCTATTCTGGGTCCTTTTTAAAGAGTCTTTGTATTTGCAAGATGCACGATGAAATGTCTACAGATGGGATGAGGCGATTTCTGGGGTTTGCTTCAAAATAAACCGGGTAGTGGGGAGCTGGTAGGATACGGATGATCCACATCGAGGCTGGTGATGGGCATGTGAGGGTCCAGTCAGAAACTCCCCTCTACTTTGTATGCATTTGACATTCTTCTAAGTAATAAAGCTTAAAAACCAATGTCATGAAATTATGGATTCAAGTCTGGATTATGAATTGACATTAAGCCATCACTTGAATGGCTAATGGGGAACTGGCATGTCCGCACACAGATTACCAGCTGAAAAAGGAGAATCACACCGCTTTTAGGATTGCATGAGACTCTGAAAAGTAAGATATACAGAGGACAGTCAAGAAAGCTATCCAAAAAAAGAAAAGAAAAAAATAAACAGCGTCTCCGAAGACACACTAAAACCATATAACTTCCATTATCATCAGATGCCTTCATGTGCTCTTATTTAAACTGAAATAAATGTGCTGGTTTTTAAAAACAAAAAAGACACCAGCAAAATATGAAGCAAAAGTTATAAGAAACTCTTACATACTTTTGTTTCTGCTTTTTCTACCTAGGTTAAAGGTGATGGTTTTCTCAAAAAAAACCCTTAAAGTTTGGATTTTCCAATTCTGCATCACATCCTGCTTTAGGCTGCCCTAAAACAAAACCTGAAACAAACAAACAAAAAAACACCATACTTCCAATAGGCTCTTTTAGTTCTGCAGAATGAAGGCCATCATTTTTTCCTTTGGCTCAATTTTTATGTTTGTGTCTCCTTTGTCAATATGTTTATCTTCCTCACTTTCAAACTGCATTTCCTGTCCAGAAACACTACCTCAAGCATTATATTTAGCGCTTCACATAGAATTCCTCCTGCTGCATCAGGAAACAGAGCCCTGTAAGTGGAGGGTGGGACCCCAGGGTCAAGGTGTTTCCTGGATAACAGCTCCATCAGTGCTCTGTCCAAACTTCCAGCTCCCTCACCACGCACCACACTCTCCTCCATGTCAGAGGACATGTGTGATGGTGTGTGATGGTGAACAGCCGCTAGCAAATGAGGAGCTAATTTCGTGGGACAGTTCCTGCTTCCTGGTGACAAGGGAAATGGATTTTGTTGACCCCCATTCACATCCTTGTAGACCATGAATCTAGGTGGCTGTCACCTAGGTACGTGATCTTTCTCTGTCCAACTACTTAGCTCGTCACTGCCATTTATCACCCGTTCACTTTACGCAATGCTTCAGAAGGGATCGTTTCTCCCCGAGTATAGACCCAGTTGAACGGTAGATGCAGCAGTCGGGTAGATAGTGATCAAAATATCAGCTTGGTTACCAATAAAAGCTAGGCTGGAGGATGGGGTGCAGAAGAGGAGCCCCCCCCGGCTTCCTAACACTCTCCATCTCGTCCTTCTAACCATACATCCTGGTTATGGACAGCCCACATGATGGGTTTGCAAGCACATCCTCTTAGCCAAGATTGTGCCTCACACTGGTCCAGGGCAGAGAGGGAAGAAGAGAGGTTGGTACCTCAGTGCTTAGAGCCTTGTAATAGATTAGATCCTCCCAGTGGAGAGCGTGGACTAATGGCTGTCACCCATGAATCACATAACCTGTGGAGGCATGAGTAAGGGATAGGGCAACAGGCCAAGAGGGACACTCAAGGGGCCATCACCTCATGGGCACTGGGAGGAGTGGTATGAGCGTTCCTTTCTAGTTGATGGATGTGTCCTGGGGGTGGGGGAGGTGGGAGGTGGCAGTGAGGGTCCAGGTTAAAGGAGCAAAAAAAAAAAGAAAACTAGGCATCAAACTCCCTGTCCCGGGGATCACGAGCTTAATGGAGGGACAAGACCAAGAAAGGGCTGGTGTCAGATGAGTTATTTATGGGTTCAATTAACTAAGTGATGGCCTTTCATGTTATAGCTTTGCTGAGTCTAGGCCTAAATAGATCCTGAGTGGTAAAATGGAAACTTAGTGGGAATTGTTTTTAAAACACAGAGCCAGATGAGAAAAAGGAAATCCAGTTTCTTCTTCAGGACCTAGGGGCAACATTGGATAACTGACCCTGTGGTGGCCTTGGCAGTAAGCTGATACACACAGGAAATGACATGGCTTTGAGCAACCTCTAAAGTTAACTTAAATGTTCATGGTCTCACTCCAACAGAGGGAAAAGGAAGTGAAGTGCTTATGTACGGTAATCATCGTCATTATATCTAGAATTAGATGAGGCCAAATATGTAAATTTCAATGTTTATTGATTATTGTGGCCAGAAAATATCTAGAGTAAGTCCAGGCAAGCAGGGGCAGTGTCAACTTTTGCTTACAGTTTTATTCCTGGTACCTAGCAGAGTGCCTGGTACATCATAGGCACTCAGCAAATATTTGTTGAATGAATGAATGAATGTCAACTTAGTGGGCATTGATAGAATATATATTGTTGGGTTGGAAATTAGGAACTGGTTTTATCAAGGGGTTTTCTGCTGTCTAGGAGGACAAGGAAGAAGGTAAAGAATTTTGATTATCAGAGGTTAAAGAAAGACATAGACAACAGCCAAACAAGTTAGTCTGGGCTTGGAGAAACAGGTCCATCACTGAGGTTAGATGTAAACCAGAGAACAGGTTTCCAGGCTTGGCGATATCAGGTAATGTGTTCTCTGACCCTGCTCAGCAGGAGGCGTTGAGGTTCAGAAGCTTCATCAATTTCTCATCTAATAAAACAAGCCTTTGGGCCTTCCCTGGTGGCACAGTGGTTGAGAGTCCGCCTGCCGATGCAGGGGACACGGGTTCGTGCCCCGGTCTGGGAAGATCCCACATGCTGCGGAGCGGCTGGGCCTGTGAGCCATGGCCACTGAGCCTGCGCGTCCGGAGCCTGTGCTCCGCAACGGGAGAGGCCACAACAGTGAGAGGCCCGCATACCGCAAATAAATAAATAAATAAAATAAAAAATAAAATAAAAAAACAAGCCTTTGTTGTTGGATGGAAAACATTCAGAAACAAAATGAACTTCTGCTTCTTGTCCAGGTGGAGTAACAAGAACTGGATTTATCCTCTTACTTGAAACAACTAAAACACAGAAGAAAATATAGGTTTTCAAGACATTGGGCATCAGCCACTGAAGGACCATGATTCCCTGAGAGGGAAAAGCAAGCAAAATTTGCCCCAATTTCTGTAGCACAAGGAGGAGAGCCTGAGTAGAACTTCACAACCTCTCTATGTTGACTAGAGGGAACAGGTAGTCCAAGGAAGCCACGGTGACTGAGTTCTCAGGGCAGAGAACTAAAGATCTGGGAGCTGCTTGCAAAGACAGCTCTCTAGATCTTCAAGGGGTCCCCTCAAGTTTTCCTTCACACGCATGTGAGGAAACTTCCTGAAGTCAGGGAAAGGGTCACCCAAAAGGATTAGAGGGAACAATCCCCTAAGCTCACACAGCACCAGAAAAGTTCCTATTGCCACCAGCCAAAGTGGAAAACCTCACAATTCATGGAGCATCAGGTAGAGAACTCAGGAGAGTTTTGCCTCAGTAGTGGAACAAAATTATCACTGGACTAAACACTACAAGTCTCACCTAGCAAAGCTTAAAAGTAAGATCTGAAAGTAACAAACTGTTTCCAAGTAACTTAACTGCATCCCAAAATAAAGTTCAAGCATATTTACAGGAATATGAAAATATCCAGCACTCAAAAGATAAAATACACAGTCTGGCATTCAGTTAAAATTCACCAGGCATACAATACAAACAGGATAATATGATCCATAATGAAGGGAGGAAAAAACAATGAATAGAAACCTACCCAGAAATGACACAATGATAGACGCAGTAGTCAAGGACAGGAAAACACTTACTATAGCTATATTACATATGCCTGAGAGCCTAGAGGAAAGATTGAACATGATAAATAGAGACATGGAAGATATAAAAAGACCCAAATCAAACTTCTAGAAGTGAAAACTTCAATGTCTGAGATGAAAAATATACTGGGTAGTGTTAACAGATGATTAGAGATTATAGAAGAAAAGATTAGTGAACTTGAATACATAGCCATAGAAATCATCCAAAGTGAAACACAGAATAAAGACTGGGGGAAAAAAAATAAAAAGAGCATCAGTGAACTCTGGGACAACCTGAAGTGACCAAATATACATGTATATGGGGCCCCAAAGGGAACAGGGGACAGAAAAAATATTTGAAGAAATAACAGCCAAAAAATTTCCAAATTTGGGACTTCCCTGGCAGTCCAGTGGTTAGGACTCTGTGTTTCCATTGCAGGGGGACCAGGTTTCATCCCTGGTCAGGGATCTAGGGTCCCACAAGCCATGTGGCATGGCCAAAAAGAAATTTCCAAATTTGATAAAAACTATAAACACACAAATCTAAGATGTCCCATGAATCCTGAGCACAAGAAGTATAAAGAAAATCACCAAGGTGTATCATGACAAAATAGCTTTAAAACATGAATAAGTAAATAATTTAAAAACCACCAGGGAAGAAAAAGGACATATCATGTACAGAAGAACAAAGATAAGAATAACAGATGTCCTGTTTGAAGCAAGGGAAGCTAGGAGACAGTGGAGCAAATTTATGAAGGTCAAAGTGTCATCTTAGAATTCCATATCCAAAGAATATATGTACAAAACAAAAGTGAAATAAAAACTTTTCTAGACAGACAGAAGGTGAAAAAATTCATCACCAGTAAAGTTGCATTGCAAGAAATGGTAAAGTGCTTCCTTTAGGCAGAAGGAAAGTGATACCAGAGGGAAACCTGGGATCTATGCAAAGGAAAGAGGAGCACTTGAAATGGTAACTATGCAGATAAATGTAACAATTTTTTATTATTTTAATCTCTTTAAAGGATGATTGGCTGATTAAAGCAGTGACAATGATAATACGCTGTGGACTTTTTGACATACGTAGAAAGAAAATGTAGGACACCAATAGCACAAAAGCTAGAAGGGGAGAAATAGAAGTACACTGTTGAAAGTTTCTTGTACTAAACATGAAGTAGTATGCTGTCACTGGAAGGTAGACCATGATAGGCTTAATTTTAAAGTAACCATCATAAAAAAATGCAATAAAGAGTTATAGTTAATAAACCAACAAAGGAGATAAAATGCAATTATTTTAAAATGTCCAACTAAGCCAAAAGAAGGCAGAAAATGAGAAAAGAACAGAGAACAGATGGAATAAATAGAAAACATATGGCAAGATAGTAGATTTAAACCCAACAATGTTCATAATCACATTATATATACATGGTCTAAATAGTCCAATGAAAAGGTGGAGACCTTGGGGTTAGATAAAAGATTAAAAAAAAACAACAGAAAGACTCAACTGTATTCTGCATCCCCAAAAGACAGATGTCCTGTAACGCATTAACCCACAATGTCCTGATGACACCAGGACAAGTGCCCCCTTCCCTTGCTAGTCTCTCTATCTGTAACTGGTCCTTCTTCATCCAATGAGCCTCCAGTCCTAAAACCTTTTATGTCACAACATTTGGCTTTAAGTCTCTTCTTCTGCCATGATTCCTCATTACTGACCCACTCAACTCAGACTTCATTTTAGGCAACTATGTTTTACCCAACCAGCTTCTGTCTGTTGACAATTTGGCCACTATGACCAACCCACCTTCCTTCTGTGCCAACTCTCAGCCTCACAAGCCATGACAGTTACGTGAAGATACAGGGGATCAGAGCTTTGCGATGCAGGACTGAGATTTGCTTGGGCTTATCTATCAATCTTCCTCAACTCCAGTTGCCTCTACTCCTCAGGGCGAGGGCTGCATCAGATGGATGCTGCCTTTAGCAAAAGCTAAGGAAGATTACCACAATGCTCCCTCATTGCTCACCTGGCCGTGACCATATGCCCATTTGTCATAACTTCCTGAAATGCACCCTCAACTCATGCCCCAGGTCTAACAGATGCCCCTGAACAACTGCAGACTGCCCACTGGCTTTCCTGACGCTGCCTGGAGGTTTAAGAGTTTCCCAATCCTGGTTTCTCTCCAACAGCACTCTCCCTGGTTGTCAAATAATACCCATTAGCCTGTGTCAGACAATCCCTGACATCAACAACAATGCCACCACTCCCGCCTCTGCTGGTACCACCAGCAGTAGCAGCAGCAAGGAGCAGTGATTTACTTGCCTGGGCCAACCCCCATCTGTCACCGTTGCTCTGCCTTAGACTGATGGCCTGAACCTCCTCCCGGTACCTATTCCACTTTAACCACATCTAAAGTCTTTCTCACGCTGCAATGAGCCTTCTCAAAAGAGTGGATGCCTAGGCTGAAGATGACCAGAACAACTTGGACTGTTTGATCATGACTTCTGAGAATCATTACCTTGGAGAAAACTGGGAACAGCCATGGATGGACCAGCTTGTCTTTTATATATTCACGTCAGTGTTTTCTTTTTCTCCCTAAGAGCGTCAGAAGCCATATTACCGATACTTACAGGTGCTCTAGGAGAATGGAAAGGGCTGGGTCACATCTGGCTGCTCCTGATGTCTGCCTATGTGATTCATTAAAGAATAAACAACAATCTATCTTAATGTCAAGCTAACGCCATGACTAGTGTATGTAAAGGGCTTGGCCATGTTTATTCTTCCTTCAGCCTCAGTCTAGGCTGTGGTTACTGTTCATCCATGAGTTGTTCAAGACAGAGAAGAACCCAGGCAGTGGTCTGCCTACTCTAGAAGTCCAATAAGTAGTGCTAACTTTGAAAAGTAATTCTTAGAAGAAAATGTTGTGTTACTATATGAGAGAGGGAATGAGGGAGGGCAAAGGCAGAAAGTAGGGAGAAATGGTTTCGTCCATGAACTTTTGATGTCTCCCTAAATGATGCATAATGGGAAAGAGTTCCCCACACTCCACGCATGAGTGTTGTAAGGCATAAAGGTCAACCGAGGAGTATTGCACCAAAGAGAGATGGATCAGAGTTCATTTATAGTCTGTGTGTCAGGGAGTCCATGACAACGCAAAATGTCAGCTGCAAACTATCCTTGCGGCTTGCAACTGTGGAACCAACCTCACTGTCCCCTTGGTTCAAAAAATGGTACAAGTTGTGAATGAGCCATACATATGCATAGACTCATCCTTACCATGTCTATGGTATTATATGTAATCACGGCAGGACTTTTTCTACCTGGACAAGGCGGGTAGAGCACAGAAAATGAGGTTCTTTATGTTAAAAAATAAAAATCTCCACCCCTACTCATCATCACATTAGGTTATGAAATATACAAGGAAAGAAAAAGTAAAGGATGAATTGAAGCAGCATTAGCAACAAATAGCTGGACAACTCGGTCCAAATCCCTGCTCTTGATGGAATTTTACTTAACAGATTCCTGTGGTCTCTAGTTCCCAGGATCCCTGACATTAGGGTAGGGCTTCCCATGATGTATTTATCTGCCCATTCTCAATCTGGAGACACAGTAAGGAGAAGAGGGCTGCGAAGGGGAAAGTTCCATCTGTCCAATGCCATAGGGGGATGAGGCCCCCATTTGGGAAAGCTTTTATTTTATACCACAGTCCTATTTGTCTCTGTCTTCTAAGAGCTGGAGAAAGAGAGAGGGAAGGAAAGAGAGAGGGAGAAAGAAAGAATTCTCATGACTTGGAAGCAGAAGACAATGTCCAAGCTTAGCAGGCCTCATGTTTGAAATGCTTCCCCAGAAACAGGACAGGCCGCCCTACTGTCTTCAGCCCCGTGGGCAGGGGGTAGAACAGTTGTTCTCTGGGCAAAGATAACTGCCCAGTTTGGGCTCCAGCCCGTGCTTTGGTTTCCACTTCCCCATGAGAATCAAACCTCTCAGCCGTGGGTGAAGCATACCGACCGCACTAAAGGAATTCAGAGACAGGACGGCAGTAAGGACTAGTGTTCCTTACAAGGAAGGTTTCCAGGCAGAGGGTGTGTTTGAACTAGGCCCTCAGGGTCTTTACAGAAGGATCGCTTCTCTAAACCTCAGTTTCCTCATCTTTAAAATGAAGAAACTGGATGGCCCTCAATTTCCTTATTAGCTTGACTCATGGAGAAGAGAAGGGCTTTCCCAGCAAGGGATGCCCGGCCCACCCACAGGTGGAAGGTGCTGTTCTTGGAAATGATGCCCTCCCCAGACCCGCCGTCACACTCACATGGACCATTAGAAGACTGGACATGCTTAACATCTGTCGTGAATGACTCCAGCCGAGCACGTCTAGGGAAGAATTCGTTATACCACGATAGTCATACTTTCCATGTTCGACCTGGGACATGGAAACTGTCTCCTCTTTCCCATCTTTAATGTTGGGGTAGGTTACAACTCACCACTGTTCCCTTGATTTGTCCCTTCCAGGCCTGTAACTTTCAAGAGTTGTCACAAAGCCACAGAGGGCAGTACGTGACTAAAGCTCCGGTGCTCAATCAGCAGCTTTCAGAGCCCAGCGATTAGCTGGTGACTCCTGGCGAGCTACTTTCCCAACTCCAGAATGTGGCTTGTAATAGTTAATGTAGCTGAAACAGTACAAGGCCAGGGACTGAAGCACTGAACAAGTGTTACCGTTAGTCATCTTTTAAAGACACAGCCATGCCAGTAAAGTGGTCATGAAAAATCTTACCTTCTATCTCCCACTGGGGGATGCCGTAAAATTTGAAGTCATGAGTATTAAAATACATAAACATCTGTCTACTCATACACTGAGCTCCATCTACAAGTCTCTCCAGAGGATGGCTACATTGGAGAAAATGTCCCCTGGGGAAGGCTTTTTACCATTTCGTTAACTAAACTCCCTTCGACTAGGAAGGCAGATAAACCAGTATGGGGCAGTTCTGTTCTGTAATAAGTGAGGCTGGAGCAGGCTTCGGGATCTAAGAGGCAGTGTTCAAACTGAAACTTCCAGTTGCCCTAAAGGAAATAGGTTTCAGTGCCACTGGCTTTGTTCATGGGATTTCTGGCCGTGGCCAAGTAAGATCAACAAATCTCCTCAAAAAGCAACTATAAAGCTGGGTAAATTTGACAAAAACAACGATTTCAGTGCCCTGGAATTTGACCAAAGGCATACAGAAAAAATCTAAGAGACATTTATGCATGAAAAACTGCAAAGTACAGTGGAAGTCTGGCATCCTTGCCTGGGAATGCTCCAGCCCCCTCCCCAGGTCAGAGGAGGAGAATGTCCCACCAGGGCAGGAAGGCAGCAGCTTCACAGCTGCAATCAAAAGGCCTCGCCTGGTTTGGAGCAGTGGGCCACACCCACATCCGACTGCACAGTCTAGAAACGACCATCCTGGCAGCGGACGAGCTGCTTATTCTATCAGACTGGGGTCGCGTTTGTGCTGGGGGCCAGCATATTCACGGCTGGGTCTGCATGGCATGCACAGCTAAGCCGCACACTCCCGGCCAATCCTGAGGTTATACACAAGACACAGAAGGAATGCAAAAAGGCCAGGTGGAAAGGAGAAGCTTGGGGAGGACTTGAAAGTGACCCAGACTTCGCATGTGCCCACCCCCACCCCAACCACTCACAGACCCAGCAGCAGAGGACAGAAGCCCAACTGGCTCCAGGTGCTTGGGCAAAACCTCTGTCAGGTCCAAACAATCAAAAGGCAGAGATTGTCATACTGTATCCATAAGAGAGTTCAAGTAGGTATATTCATATCAGACACGATAGACTAGAATATAAGACATATTACTAGGGCTATAAAGAACTATTTTATAACTATACAAAGGTCAATGCATCGGGAAATAGAATAATTACAAATGGAATATATGAGGGCAAAATTGACAGAATTGGAGCTGAAGTAAAACAACTTCACGACAATAGCTGTATATTTTCAATACCCCCCTCAATAATCAATAACAAAACTAGATATAAAATCAACAAGGCTATAGAAGAGTTGAACAACATTACCAACCAACGTGCTCTGACTTACACAGGACACGCTGACTACAGAACACGCATATTCTGCTCAAGTGCACATGGAACAGTCCCTAGGAAAGAACATGTGTCAGGCCAGAAACCAAGTCCCAATGTATTTAAGCAGATTAATCATATAAAGTCTGTTCTCTGACTACAGTGAAATTAAATTAGAAATCAAGAAAAGAAAGAACCGGTTCATCTGTATCAACTGGTTTGCAGGGCAGAAATAGAGACACAGATGTAGAGAACAAACGTATGGACACCAAGGGGGGAAATGGGGGGAGGGGGTTGTGCAATGAACTGGGAGATTGGGATTGACATATATACACCAATATGTATAAAATGGATAACTAATAAGAACCTGCTGTATAAAAAAATTAATAAACTTCAAAAAAGAAGGAAGGAAAGAAACATGGAAATCCCATAATATTTGGAAATTAAACAACATACTTCTAAATAATCCATGGGTCAAAGAAGTAATCACAAGAGAAATTAGAAAATACGGTGAGCTGAATGTAAATGAAAACACAACATATAAAAATATGTGGATGCAAATAAAGCAGCGCTTAAATGGATATTTATAGCACTAAATGCTTATAGCAGAAAAAGAAGCTCAAAATTCAATAACCTGAAGTTCCACGTTAAGAAAGCAGTGGGCTTCCCTGTGCTCCGCAATGGGAGAGGTCACAGCAGTGAGAGGCCCATGTACTGCAAAAAAAAAAAAAAAAAAAAATTCAATGATGAAAGGGTATTTTTTTTTTAATTGAAATGTAGTTGAAGTACATTAAGTATATTATGTTAGTTTCAGGTGTACTATATAGTGACTTGACATTTGCATACATTACAAAATGATCACCATGACATGCCTAGTAACCATCTGTTCCCACACAAAGTTATTATAATGTTATTGACCATATTCAAAAGGGTAGGGGCTTCCCTGGTAGCGCAGTGGTTGAGAGTCCACCTGCTGATGCAGGGGACGCGGGTTCGTTCCCCGGTCCAGGAAGATCCCACATGCCACAGAGCGGCTGGGCCTGTGAGCCATGGCCGCTGGGCGTGTGTGTCTGGAGCCTGTGCTCCGCAACGGGAGAGGCCACAACAGTGAGAGGCCCGCGTACTGCAAAAAAAAAAAGGGTAATACTTTCAACAATGTTTCTGCAACAACTGGATGTCCGCATGCCAGAAAAAAAAGAACTTAGACCTTCATCTTGTAGTATAAACAAAAAAATTAAGCCCACGTTCGATCATAGACATAAATGCAAAAGCTAAAACTATTGAACTCATAGAAGAAAACATAGGAAAAAATCTTTGTGACCTTAAGTTGGGCTACACATTTTTACAAATGACACCAAAAGCAAGGTCTATAAAAATACTGATAAATTGAACTTCAAAATTTAAAACATTTGTGCTTTAAAAGATACCATTAAGAAAATGAAAAGACAAGACATAGACTGGGAGAAAATATTTGCAAATCAGATATTTCATAAAGGACTTATATCCAAATTATATAAAGAACTTTCTGAACATGTTGATTTAGAAAAAACAAGTAATGCAATATAAAAATGGTCCAAAATGTGAACCAAAATTTCACCAGTGAAAATTAAAACCACAGTGAGACGGTACTACACACTGACTAGGATGTTTTTAATAAAAAAGACAAAATCAACTATGACAAGGATGTTGCAAAACTGTAGCCCTCATATGTTGCCAGTGGGAATTTAAAATGGTGCAGACACTTTGGAAAACAGTCCAGCATTTTCTTAGAAATTTAAACTTACCACTCGATCCAGCAATTCCACCCCTAGGAATCGGCCCCAGAGAAATGAAAACACATACTCACACACAGATGCATATGTAGATGTTCAGAGCAGTATTATTCATAACAACCCGAAACTAGGAACAATCCAAATGTCCGTTAATTGATGAACGGATAAGCAAAACGTGTCATGTGCATGCAAGGGAATATTCAGCAATGAAAAGGAAAAAACTACTGATACATCCTGTGACATAGATGAACCTCAAAACACCGCTAAAACAGAGAGAAAGAAGCCAGACACAAAAGGCTAATTATTATGATTCCGTTTGTATTAAATGTCCAGGAAAAGCAAATTTATAGAGACAGAACGCAGATTAGTGGTTGCCTAATTAACCTAATTATCTGCAAACAGGTTTGAGGGAACTTTGTGGGCTGATGGAAATGTTCTAATACTGGATTGTGGTGATCATCAGACAACTCCGTAAATTTGTTAAAGATCGTTAAAGTGTACACTTATGATTAGTGAATTTAAAGGTATGTAGAGTATGCCTCGACAAAACTGTTTAAAAACTTGAAAACGTGAAATATAGAGATCTAAAAATCCAACTGCGATCCAGTTGGCTCTACTTCGCTATGAAACATTTCTGCTGCTGAAGTTAAGCGAGAATTTGGAGTGATTACGTGAATGTAATTGATAGATCTCCAAGAAGATTGGTTTTAGGTACAGAATGATATTTAAAGAAATAAACATTCAGTTAATTTCATTGTCTCTACAGCAACTTACTATTTGCTCTGCTTTCTTCAGTGCAAGCTACTGCCCTCCTCAGGGGGTATTACTGCTCAATGTAAGTAGTAATTAATTAAGGGCTCATCTCCCGTGCTAGAAGAAAGCAGGACAAAGCAAGCCAAACAGATGTGCCCAAAATGAGTCCGATTCTTCTAGCAAGTTTCCTAATTACAAATAATACAAACATGTGTCACGGGTTGGAAAATACTCATTTCCTCTCAAGAATAGCAATAAAATAATTGGCCAGAAAAAAGGAGAAACCCTTTAATTCTTACATACTGGCAGTTGAAATGTGTGAGTATAAAATCAGCTCATGCAGTGAATCAACTCTGATCATCATGACCAAGTGGGGAGGATGTTTGGGTGATAGAGATGATTTAAGGAAGAAAATGGGTTGTGTTGGGGCGTCAGTGCGTGGATTTGCCTTATCAGATATCAAGATATTCTGAAACACTAGGAAATTGGCATTGTGATAGGTGAACAGACCAAAGAAACCAGAGAACCCGAAACAGAGCCACGTAATATTCTATCATCTTATAATGAAAAAACAATACCTTAGAGTACATTGAAATTAAACATACTGAAACTGTTGGAAAACAATTGAAACCAGATTCAGCAAACTTTTTTCTGTAAATGTCTAGATAGTAAATATTTTATGCTTTGTAGACCACATTCATCTCTGTCCCTTCTCCTCCTCCCCCTTCTCTTCCTCCTTCATCTTCTTCTACAAACCTTTAAAAATGTAAAATCCATTCTTAGTTCAGAGTCCTGTAGAAACAGACCATGGGCAAGGGCCATAGTTTGCCAACCACTGATCTACAGTATTTATAAATGGAACACATAAATACAAAAATATATAAATATAAATAAAGGGCCACAACTACTGAAACCCACGCGCCTAGAGCCTGTGCTCCACAACGAGAAGCCACCGCAATGAGAAGCCCACACACTGCTACGAAGAGTGGTCCCTACTTGCCACAACTAGAGAAAGCCCATGCACAGCAGTGAAGACCCAACACAGCCAAAAATAAACAAATTAAATTAATTAATTAAAAAAATAAATAAAGCTATGATGGTTAAAATAGTATGGAATTAGTGCAAGGATAGACAGACAAACTGACGGGACAGGAGAAACCTAGAAAGAAACTCATACATATGTGGAAAAAACAGCATTGCAGATCAGTGGGGAAAAGGTAGCTTCCCCATAAATGACCCTGGAAACAATGTTTCCCCATAAGGAAGGAATATGGAATTGGATCCTTGCCTTATACCATCTTACAAACAGGTAAATCAATTTTAGGTACATTAAACACTTAAATATGAAAGGCTAAACTTTGGAACTCTAAGAGGAAAATATAAGAGAATACCTTTGTGATGTCAGAATAGAGAAGGGTATCTTAAATAAAACCCCAAAGTGCTAACCAGAAAAGGAAAAGACTGATTAATTTGAATATTTTAAAATTGAGAATGTTTCTTCATCAAAACACCATAAAAGATGAAATGGCAAGCCATAAAACAGAAGTAAATATTTGCAACATATATAACCAATAAAGGATTAATATCCAGAATATGTTAAAAGTTCTGACAAATCAATAAGAAAAAGACAAACCCAACAGAAAAATGGACAAAGAATGCAAAAGTCTCTTCCCAGAAAAAGGAACTGCAAATGACCAGTAATCATAGGAAAAGATGATCAACATTGTTAATAATCAGGCAAGTGGAAAATTAAGCTGTAGCAAGACATTGTTTTGTCCGAGTAGATTGGCAGATGTTGAAAAGACTGTGAAATACACTTAATACACTCTGGGAGAGGTATAAACTGGTCAAAATCCTGGTGGGGTATAAACCAGTAGAACCACTTTGAAAAATTATATTAATAAATGTAATAATATAAGGACCCAGAAATCCCACTCTTTGGAATTTACCACAGAGAAATTCCTACATTTATATACATGTAAAATGCTAGGGAGGGCTTCCCTGGTGGCGCTGTGGTTGAGAGTCCGCCTGCCGATGCAGGGGACACGGGTTTGCATCCCGGTCCAGGAAGATCCCACGTGCCGCGGAGCGGCTGGGCCCGTGAGCCATGGCCGCTGAGCCTGCGCGTCCGGAGCCTGTGCTCCGCAACGGGAGAGGCCACAACAGTGAGAGGCCCGCGTACCGCAAAAAAAAAAAAAAAAAAGCTAGGGAAAAATACAGTAATTTCGTAACAGCAATGTTTGCAGTAGCAAAAACTTGAAACCACTGAAATATCCAATGGCAGTACAAGATACGGTGTGTTTTTCTGATGGAATACTATACAGCACTGGGGAAAAAATCAGTGAAGCATAATTACACTCACCCACAGGAACGAACCTCACAAATATCAACAGAAAACAGTCTCAGAAGAATCCGTACAACACGACACCTCATTCTGTATATGGTTTAAACATTCAAAATGAAAACATACATTGTTCAGGGTTACATATATTATGGAAAACCATAAAGAAATGTAAAGAAACAACAAGCAATCAGTTTAAGGAAGTGGTTACCTCTCACAGGGGTCAGGGGGGTGAGATTAGGGAGGGACACACGGGCACTTCAGAAGTATCAGCCGTGATCTACTTCTGGGCGGTAGGCCCATAGGCATTGGTTTTGATGACGATGATGATGTATATCTTGCATATAACATACATAATGTCTTCATAATATATTTTATAAGTTTAAATGAAAAACAATACTTGGCAGCAAGTAAAGTACAGTAAGAGTAAAGCACAGAAAGCAAGAGTGTATTTCGTTTCTGGACGCACACAAATAGGAAAAGCAAAAAAAAAAAACACCCCACCAAGACACTCACTAATACAATAAATAGTGAGTTCCTTTGGAAGAGAATGGTGGGCGGTGGGAGGGATTGCTTGGGAAAGATTACAAAGAGATTTCAACTGTGACCTGTAACTTTCTATTTAAAACATAAAAATAGCTCAAGCTAAGATAGCCAGATATTACTATTCGTGAACTCTGAGTGTTGGGTACATAGGTGTTAGGTATCAGGTTGCCAGACCTCGCACAAAGAAAAACAAAAAAAAAGACGGGACACTCAAAGTGAATTTCAGATAAACAACAAATAATTTTTAGTCTAAATAATTTTCAATACGATATACGTCCTATTGGGACAGCCTGTGTTTTATCTGGCAAACCTAGTTATATTAATCTCTGTATCTGAAATATAAGAAAAATATGTTTGCCCTGCCCATGTACATTGTGCAAAATTTGCCAGCAATTACGTATTTAGAATGTACAGAATGAGCAGAGGGGATCACAGAATACCTACTGCCTGTATCTTCAAGTCTTCTGAAAAGGTCCATCTTCTCTGATTACTTAGCTCTGAAACCAGTGTACCTATCATTTATAAATGATAATCATCATTTATCACATGCTAAGCTCTTGACATGCATTACCTCATTGGATCTCCTTAACCAGCCAGTCCTGGTATTACTGTTCTTAGGTTTCTTATAGTTTCTGGTACTTGCCCAGGGCTCAGAAATTTGCCAGGGTTGCACAGCTGGTGAGTGCTTCCAAATCCATTGTTCCTTCCACCTGACCCTCGTCAAACATACACACACACACACACACACGCACACGCACACGCACCATCTTTCTCCAGGGCTCCCGGTCTCTCTCCTCCCGAACTTCCCCATCACTCTGTGTCTGGGTCCTCCTTTGGCCGGGAGCATTGGTCACCTGTCTTGTTACCTCTCTAGATACAGAACACCCTCCCTCTTAGATCACGTATCACTACCCAGTCTGAGCTCTAAACCTCTGGCTTCTAGTTTCAGCAAAGAGAAGGCACTCAGTACATATCTATCAGGAGACCGGTCAGCATTTTTCCCAAGGGCGCCCTGGAAAGCAGCAGTGGACCTAGCCACTTCCAAAAGTCCTACTTTAAACACAAAGTTCCTTGCCTTTCAATAGTCGCATTCAAGTGCTCTGATCTCTTCAGCAGAGAGCATGCCTGGGTCTTGAAGCCTCTAAGTGGACACCATGCCGGGGAGTCCAGAGAATTTTCTTGTGAACTTCAGTATAAACAGCCCAAGTCCATGGCCACTACTAGTTTTTAAAATGCCCAACACAAACCCTTTTTGTCACTCAGAAGGAAGAGTCCCTCCTGCCCCACAGAAGACCAGTTGGCTTCCTTTCAAATATGCTAATTGCCCTGCTTCCAAGTTTCAAGCCCCTTTTTTATGCCTGACTTAAAAATAAAGCCCTGACACTACAGGCTTGAATGGAAATGCTGACGACACTGAGCGGTGAGAACCAACTGCTATTCCAGAAAAGGAAGCAGAGGCAGCGGGCACGGTTCCAACCTGCGCACAGTAGGGCCGCCTCTTTCCAGCCTGGCCGACAAGCGGCTGCACAGGCCCAGGGCCCAGCCTGACGTCTGCACGGGGGACTCAAGGCAATGTGATCCCATCTTCCTGTTTTCTCCAGATAAAACTGGAGCTAGCTTGGGAATTCCCTGGCGGTCCAGTGGTTAGGACTCAGAGCTTTCACTGCCGAGGGCGTGGGTTCAATCCCTGGTTGGGAAACTAAGGTACAGTAAGCAGCATGGTGGGACCAAAAAAAAAAAAAAAAGTGGAGCTAACTTTGTCTCCTTCAGTTCTGTCTGAGGGAGAGTTTGGACCCCTGTGCTTGGGAGGAGCTGTTGCAGAAACTCCAGATAATCCACGTGCACACGTGGACCCAGGTCAGGGTCCTGCCCACCTGTGTGCAGTTTCCCTCTTCCCACTGCCCACTTTGTTTGAAAGAAGTCCAGGCTGCATGTAAAGCCGCCTTTCCTGGGTGACGCTGAGAGCTGTCGTCATAATCCAAGATCTGGGCCTCGATCCAAATGTTAGCAGCTCCATGTGGGTAGCAGCCTTAACGCACTGTGTCAGTGGAGGTTGCCCCCCGATTCTAATCAGAATGAGTGAGAAGCTCGCCCGTGTTTTCATCTCCTTTAATGTAAATTCACCTGTGAGGTTGGCATAATTGTCCTCATTTTACAGGTGAGGATCCTGAGCCTCAGAGGTTAAATCGATTCAACAAATTGCCCTTGACCGCAGCGTGAAGAAGTGAGAGAGATGAAATTCAAAACCAACAGTGAGGGGCTTCCCTGGTGGCGCAGTGGTTGAGAATCTGCCTGCGCATGCAGGGGACACGGTTAGAGCCCTGGTCCGGGAAGATCCCACATGCCGGGGAGCAATTAAGCCCGTGCGCCGCAACTACCGAGCCTGCACTCTAGAGCCTGCGAGCCGCAACTACTGAAACCCACATGCCTAGAGCCCATGCACCGCAGCAAGAGAAGCCCCCACTCGCCACAACTAGAGAGAGCCTGCACGCAGCAACAAAGACCCAACACAGCCAAAATAAATAAACAAACAAATAAATAAATAAAATTATTTTTTAAAAAAACCCAACAGGGCTTCCCTGGTGGCGCAGTGGTTGAGAGTCCGCCTGCCGCTGCAGGAGACGTGGGTTCGTGCCCGGTCCAGGAAGATCCCACATGTCGCTGAGTGGCTGGGCCCGTGAGCCATGGCCGCTGAGCCTGCGCGTCCGGAGCCTGTGCTCCGCAACGGGAGAGGCCGCGGCGGTGAGAGGCCCGCGTACCGCAAAAAAAACAAAACAAAACAAAAAAAACAACAGTGAGATGGGATGGGGTTCAGGCCACGCTTCCTCGGGTGATGGCACCTGGCGTTGTGAATGCTTCCAGCTGAAGGCGGTTGAGCGAATGGCAGGTGCAAAAGGTCACTGACACTCCCCCCAGCCCTTCTCCCCCGAGACAGGCCATAAATCCCTCATGGGAGAGGTGCCCTCCCCAGAGACAAAGGGACACCGAAAAGAATCCAAGCAAACAGGCCTGGCTAAGTTTCTCCCAGTTTACAACACTCACCTCGCCCTCTTTGACCTTCTGTATTTCTGCACGTCGGCCCGCGTTTCAGCAAACCCAGCAGAAAAGTACCCAGGGCTGACGGTTTCTACGAGTCTTCTTACGTGAAGGCTCCCACGTCACGTAAAGTTTATATCCAGTAAAGGTGTACGCTTTTCTGCCGTTAATTTGTCGTTGTCAGTTTGATTTTCAGCCCCCGCCAGGGACCCTAAGAGGGTCCAGGAACACTTTTTCCTCCCGTATCGGTAACACACTGCACCCACCCTCGCTACTCAGAGACGGGTCTGCGGACCAGAAACCTCAGTATCACCTGGGAACTCGCTAGAAATGCAATCTCAGCCCCAGCTGCGACTCCTGGATCGGGATTTGCATTTTAACGAGATCTCCAGGGCTTCCGGTGCATAAGGAGGTTTGAGAAGCGCTGATTGACACCCAGCCCTTCTCCAGTGACCCCTGCAGAACAGAGAGAGGTGAGTGTGGCCCTGTGGGGCTCTTGGGAGGTAAAACTGGGCATGACATGAGGTGCTGAGGAGAGGGGCTTCCACGGAGGGGCCGCACACTGTCACGCTGTGTCCCAGGGGTCTGCCTTGGGTCCAATATGGGACAGAAGAAAGCCATAGTCTCTGGACATGGGTACATTCCAATCCTGGTTCTGCTGTTCACTAGCTACAAAAGCACGTGAAAGTTGTTAAACCCTCTGGGTCTCAGTTTCTTCCTCTCCAAAATGAGAATAGAGCTACATCCTAGGTTGTTCTGATGTTCAATGAGACGTGTGTGTGTGTGTGTGTGTGTGTGTGTGTGTAAACATACACAGTGTGACTGGAATGTCATAGGTCATCAATAAGTGGGTACGTATTAAATATTAATACCCACGTTAGATATTATGTCATCCAGAGTCTGAGGGTACATTAAACAGAGTTTTGCAAACACCAGAAACCACTCTGGCTAGTTCAAGGGATTCATGAACATCATTAATGGTGTTCACCATTCATTAGGTGGTTTACAAAACTCACTGTCGGAGGCCGATTCAAGCGGGAGCATCCTCCCGCCCTGCAGGAGCCTGCCCCCCACCCCCAGCTCACCACTCGCCGGCTGCCCTCTCCCTCCTGGCTCTGGTCCAAGCCGAGTCTCTGCTGTGGCACATCTCACTGGCGGAGCCTGGATCCCAGTGGGAACGGGTTGCAAGGAGATCTGGGAAATGCGGTTGTCAGCTTCCAGTGGCTGGAGATCCAGGAGGCACTCTGGGAGGGGTGGGACTGGATGGCCGGGGACAGTCACAGTAGCCACCACAAGTCTCGTGGCAAGTCTTCACGATGCCCTAAATAGGACAAGCTGATCTAGGGGTCGGGGCCTCCTCTGGGGGCCGGGTGGAGAGGGGTAAGGATAGGTCAGCAGATGTGAGTAACTGGAGAGCAGAATGTCTCTCCAAGCTGCAGAACAGCCAGTAGAGAAGTTCCTTCCGGGGACTGTGTGGGATTTGCTCCGGGGGGGGGGTGGGGTGCAGAATTCAGAGCTGGCAGTTGGCAGGACTTTGTGTGGTGACATTAACAGGCAAGCTTTCTCTCTGTGCCCAGGCCTGGCACCCAGCCTGGAACCCACATTGCATCTGGGCACCCCAATGCCCCCTGCAACCCTCAACCCCGGCAGCCATACTCCCTGGTAAGAGTTAATCCAGAAGAACATGTAAATTAGGGGCTTAGGGCTTGATGAATGACGTAGTCCCAGGGATGTGTCTGAACTTCGCTGGAGCTTTCCGGTAGTGAGTTTCCTGGCCATGGGAGCATGCAAGCAGAAGGTGGACACTCATGAATCAAGGGTGATTCAGGCACCATATGGAGTATTGGGCCAAATGGCCTCCAGGCCCTTTCTAACCCTGACATGCAGTGTTGCTGTGAGGCTCCATATCTTAACCTCCCAGAAAGAGGCTGTGATAGGTAGGAAGGTAGGCACTGGGCAGACTGACAGGGGAGATTTGGAGCCAGGGTTCCCTACAACCTGCAAATCGTTGTCAGAGCGGTGTCTACTTCCCTAGTTTACTTAAGCACCTGACCAAGGGGCTTCTTAGAGGCAATAGTACCCCATCCCTCTATTAGACAATCTAAGCATTGTTCTGTGTGTGATTGACCTGAAACAGTTAATGCTCTTCCCAAAGAGGCTTGGCTTAGGCACTGAAAGGACGAGAGGAACGCCCGCTTTTACAAACCAACAAGAGTTGACACATAAATAGATTCTTTTTGTAATATTATGAATGTCTGTGGACCAGAACTGTTCGAAAATCTGAAACAACAAAACAGAACAAAACCGTGTGTTGTGGGTAGCAGATAGGATTACGGTTAAGTTTCTTTTACTCTTTTATTTTAATTTATGTGACTATTTTTATAAAGTTTCTTTATAAAGACTTCAGGAAAAGAAATCATTTCTCTGGACTCAGAGGTCATTTCATTAATCACTATATTTGGAAGATTCAGGACATGCTTCTATATTTGTCTCATTTCATCTTTGGTGGCTATAGGCTATCAGTGGGTCCAAAGGCCTTGGGTCCATCTAATTCCAAATCTGAGTTGACGGCGTTTCCCGTCTGTGTGTGTCTTTGTTTGGTTTGGTTTGGTTTGATGCGGCCAGGTGGGCAGATTTGAGGTGTTGGTATCCAAACAGCAGCAGAGAAACAAGAAGCTCTGGAGTCTTTTCCTTTCTTACAAAAGCAAACGTATTCCTTGCTGGTCCACTGCTATGGTGCTGACTTCTGGGGAAAGACGGCGGCCTGAACCCCAGCCTCTGATTCTGGTCTTTCCTGAAACCTCACTGAACTGTAACAGAGAGAACAGGGGAAGAGATACCAAGGTTTTGGAAGCTGGAAAGCAGATCAAAGCCAAATCCGGCAGTGCAGAAAGACGAGATTCTCCACCATTGACATGGCAACATCCTCAAAAAACCCAGGAAGAGGCTGACCAGGCACTTCTGGGAGTGGGGGTGAAGGAGGAGGGCTGCAGGGTGTTGGAGGAGCGGTTAGGTCTGCAGGTGCCCCCTACCCCAACTGCCTCTCCCCATCCCTGTAAGGAGACTGGAGATCTAGTCTATGGAGAAAGCAGACGGGACCATCACGCATACGAGGACGGGGCCCTGCACTGAAAGGTGGGGAAAACCACACGCGTTGTGCCCAGTGGGGGCTGCGGTGGGCAGCCCTCTCCTCTCCCTCATCTCCCAGAATGCCAACAGGCAGGTTCTCAGCCTCCATGGAGGATACTGGGGGCTCAGATGCTGGAGATGCTGACATCACACGGCCCGGAGAAGATCACCCCACCAAGAAGCTGATAGTCAACAGCACCTCCCAGTCCTGGTACGGCATCCAGCCAGCCTTCTACTCCCTGCTCAGCCATCTTCCCCTCCTCTGACAGGCAGGGAGCCCAGTGTCTTTCCGCCTCAGGCCCCACTCCTCTTGGGCTCTCCACCCTTCCCTTTTGATCTTCCCAGTAAAGACACTTTGAACCTCTTCCCGTCAGAGAATAGAGCCTTCCGACTAGCAATGGAGCCACCAAGTCCCTTCCACCTTGTGGAGCCTCCTTCAGTCCCTTCCCACCCCGTCTCCCGTCAGAGCTGATTTCTTCACCTTCTCCTTCTCCATCCATTCCAGACAGTCTTATGCCTCACAAACCCCCAAAGTCCACCTGCCCAAGGAAGGGCATAGAAATTACTATAAACAAGAGACATCGCAATCCTCTTCCTGACTCAGCAACACCACTCAGCGGTGTCGGCCACCACCTTCTTCTTGAAATACTCTCTTGCACTGGCTTCCGAGGCAACCTGTTTTCCTAATTTCTCCCCTACATCACTGGCCACTTCTCAGCATCCCTGGCCGCCGCCTCCTCCCCTTCTCAGTCTACCAATCCTGGCGCTCCTCAGGGTTCAGTCCTGGGCTTCCTACACTCTGTCCTCAGCTGACCCTATTCACCTGTTCCCAAACCTGTGTCTCCAGCTCAGGCCCCACCTCCATGTCCAACTTCAGATCTGGAGGTCTTGCAGCATCTCCAACTCAGCGTGTCCAGACTGAACTTGCCATTTCCTTGCCAACGTGCTCCTCTTCCAAAACCATCCTGGTAAAGGGCCAACATCTGCAGAGAGAGTTGTGTCTGACACCCTCTCTTCACCTCCCATGCTCAAGCCTATACAAGCTAAGCCCTGTTGATTCTATCTCCAAACCATATGGCAAATCCATCTTTCTCCATCTCCACAACCACCACCCTTGTTCCAGCCCCCTGCCTCCTGACGGCCTGCCCCATGTTCATTCCTGCTTTCCAGTGTCACGCCCCTGCTGCACACTGTCCAGTGGTTTTCCACTGCTTCTATTTTAGAACAAAATCTTTCACTTGGCTTCCCATGCCCAGGCTAACCCAGTCCCTCCTCCAGCTTCCACTTTTGCCTTTCCAGCCACCCGGTCACTCCTTCCCCTCATGACCCTGGGCCTCTGCACTTATTGTTCCCTCTGCTCACAGCATCCTTCCTTCCTTCCTTCCATCCTTGGTGTTACAAACTGAATGCTTGCATTCTCCCCAAAATTCGTGTGTTGAAGCCCCAATCCCCAATGGGACTATATTTGGAGACAGGGCCATTATGGAGGCGATTAACGTTACATGAGGTCATAAGGGTGGGGCCCTAATACAATAGGATTCGTGTCTGTATTAAAAGAAACACCACAGGCCAATGGAGTTTCCCCCACCCCACCCAGGTGAGGACACAGCAAGAAGACAACCGGCCACCTACACCATCTACAAGCTGGGAAGTGTTCCTTATCAAAAACCAAATTGGCTGGCACCCTCATCTCCAGAACTGTGAGAAATAAATTTCTGTTTTTTATTTTGTTACGGCAGATCTAGCTGATGACCACACTCAACTAACCTCCATCCTTCAGGTCTCTGTTTAAACCACTTAAAAAAAATTGCTGATTCCCCACTCCCATGCCACACTCTCATCTGGACAGGACCCCTGATGCTCAGTGTCATAGCCCTTGTATTCTCCTTTTCAGTGTTACTTTTCACAATGCATTAATTAATTGTGTAACCATCAGCGCTTCTCCGTGAGTCTATGCTTGATCACGGTAGAGATAGCACCTGGGTTGTTCCGTGATGTAACCCCCGTGTCTAGCATAGGGTCCAGACACAGTAGATGCTCTAGAAATATTTTTAAGATGTGATCATCTTAAAAACTGTCTCTGAATTTGAGGATATCTTTTGGAGCAGTTTTTAAAATTGTGTTTCTAACTCTACAACCTTATAGGAGAAAGGAGACCCACCTTGCAGTTCGTATCACCCTTCTTAATTTTTATGTGTATTCACTAGTGTTGCCTTATATTCTGCCATTTTTACTGCAGAAAGGATGCAGTAAAAGGATGCAGATGGAAAGGATGCCAGAAAAATCTCCCAGTGGGACCTGGGCCTCCAAGGGAATGCTGGCTTTTTCCTTGTGGTCACCAGACTGTCCCTTACAGTGGTTCAAGCCTGTGGGCCCTGAGTTGTATACAAAATGGTGTGGCCTGTAACTGTGTGGTAGTTTGAATGTAGGTCAAATGCTAGGTCTGAATGACCATCAGCGATGCAATCTGAGTAGATGGTAGTTCATCTGTGCAAGTGTGGGCTAGCCCCTGAGCACCCGGCCTCTCTTCCCAGAGCCGTGACTACACCCAGTTAGTCCCACAGAAGAAGCAGCTCTCAGGCCTTCCCCTGGCCTGGGCTATTTCTGTGCTCGGCCTAACATTCGCAGGTGGAATTGTCCCCACTAGTGGACTAAAGGTTTGTATCCCCTCAAAATTCATATGCTGAAGCCCTAGTCCCCAACGCGATGGTCTTCGGAGGTGGGGCCTTTGGGAGGTAATTAGGTTAAGATGAGGTCATGAGGACGGGACCGCCCACGATGGGATTAGTGTCCTTATAAGAAGAAGAGACCAGAGCCCCCTCTCTCTCTGCCATAGGGGGATATAGCAAGAAGACGGTGGTCTGCAAGGCAGGAAGAGAGCCCTAAACTTGCTGACACCTTGATCTTGGACTTCCAGTCTCCAGAATTGTGAGAAATAAATTTCTGTTGTTTTAACCACCCAGTCTGAAGTATTTTGTTACAGCAGCCCAAACAGACTAAGACACCCCCCCCCCCCCCACCCAAATACCTCCTCCTCGTAAGTCTGTACTGTATTCTCTCCCATCTGGAGACGGCCCACTTCCTTCCAGGGTCTCCGTTGAAGGAGGTTATTGAGTTTACTTTTTTTGTGTGTGTGTGTGTTACACGGGCCTCTCACTGTTGCAGCCTTTCCCGTTGCGGAGCACAGGCTCCGGACGCGCAGGCTCAGCAGCCATGGCCCACGGGCCCAGCCGCTCCGCGGCACGTGGGATCTTCCCGGACCGGGGCACGAACCCGTGTCCCCTGAATCGGCAGGCGGACTCTCAACCACTGCGCCACCAGGGAAGCCCTTGAGTTTACTTTTGTTTGACTCCTACCTGGGAACATTTTGCTGTCTGTGTAAAGTCTCACTCTGAGGAAAGTACCTGCTCTTCATCTCGCTCTCTAAACTAGAAAATTCATCTTTGACTAGAGAAAACATCACCTAACAGATTCCATGTGCACAGAGACAGAGTTCACGCCTTCCACCATTTTTCATGCCCACGTGTTCTACTGATTCCTCACAGGTGACTGAGTCATTCTCTACTGTTGATCCAGGTTTTCTGATCTGAACATTTTTATACTGGTCACTTTTTTCTAACTCTTAGATTGTTCCTCAGAAGAAAGTTTCCTCGTTCAAGCATCTGAGTTATTTTATGGCTCTTCTGTGAAGCCACATTGCTTCACCAAAGCCACAACTTTCCGCAGAGCACCAGCCGTGCACGGAAGAGCCTGCTCCCCCTCACACCCACCCACCCTAGGTCCTGCCGTCTCTCTTTATTTTCAATATTTCTTTCTAGACAGAGTTACGTTGAGATGAACAAGATGCCAGCGCTCAGAAAATCAGTCATCGTTCTGCCAACAATCAGAAATCTCTGCTTGAAGACCCTTCCGTTCTGATGCTGACACAGCGCTGTCCCCATTCTCAAAGCCGCAAGTGATTTATTTTTAATATTAGTGATACTTCAAGGGGTTTAAGGGGACACAGGGCGAAAGGGAAAGCAAACAAATGAGCAGATAAGCAAGTGTTTCCTTCGCCAGCGAGGGCCTCGTCCCCGCCACAGTGTTCATCGAAGGCCATCTAGTGGATCCACGTGGGAAAAAGGCTCAGAGCGGTGGCGGGGAGACCTGCCCCCAGGCACCTCGGGAGGGGAGCAGGCCCTTCAGGCCTCAGAGTCCTGTTTCCCTGCAGGAGGGAGAGCTGTAAGTCTCCCCAACTCCCGTCAGCTCCCACGGACTATCATTTCTCACTTCTTGGAGGAGGCGATAGGACTGATGCGGGTGTGTGGAAACCGGAAGGGAACGAAAGAGTTGTTACGCCTACTAGACCACACAAAGTTGGGGACTCGGTTAAAGGTATGAATTTCGAACACGCACACAACCACGATTCCCATAAATGGAGGTGCCAACCTTGTGAGTTTTTATTCATTCACCAAATATTACTCGAGTTCCCGGTGTGTGAGCAGTGCCGTGCACGTTGATGGCTCCAGCTGAGACCTACCATCTAAAGGAAGGGAAAAGACTTCCCCATGGAAAGTTAGCTAATGGGAGAAGGCTGTGAGGTGTCAGGGGCGTGAGGCCCCCCTGCAATAGAGAATCAGAGAAGAAGCTTCCACGGGGAGGTGGAATTTTTTTCCTCGTGGGTTTATTTTTGGTTATAGTTAAACAAAATAATACATACTTATAAAACTTGAAAAAAGCAAAAGTGGACGTTCCTCTCACTCCCCATGTACTTCCATTCTCAGCAGGTAACCACTGTTTAGGGTTTGCTTTGTGTAATTCCAGGAGATTTTTTCTGCACTGGGTCTTCCTTGCTGCACGCAGGTTTTCTCTAGTTGCGGCAAGTAGGGTGTACTCTTCACTGCAATGCACGGGCTTCTCATTGTGGTGGCTTCTCTTATTGTGGTGGTTTCTCTTGTTGCAGAGCACGGGCTCTAGGCACGTGGGCTTCAGTAGTTGTGGCACACGGTCTCAGTAGTTGTGGCTCGCGGGCTCTAGAGCACAGGCTCAGTAGTTGTGGCACACGGGCTTAGTTGCTCCACGGCATGTGGGATCTTCCCGGACCAGGGCTCGAACCCGTGTCTCCTGAATTGACAGGCGGACTCTTAACCACTGCGCCACCAGGGAAGCCCTCCAGGAGATTTTAAACTGCGCCTTAAAGGATGAAAATGTTTGGTCAGTGGAAGAAAATGGGAGAGGGACGGGGTGGTGGGACTCTTTGGAATGGGAAGAGTTAACTCCAGATGGGCACCCACCCCATTATCATTGTGATATACTAATTTTCTGATGGTCTCAGGTGCCTTGAGTTTCTGATAGTATTTACAATTTTAAAAAAAGAGAAAGAGAGAGAGAGAGAGAGGAAAAAGAACTAGTTAATTCATTCCAGATACCTGGCTTTTTTCAAATTCCCCAGATTTTTTTTTTCTTCCTTGGTTTGACCACAAAGTGAACCTAAGAGTATGAATCATAAGCCTTCACCTCATGAGTGTTTTATTCCAAGAACGTTGACTTACAGAATTTTTTATATTGCATTCAAATCCACAGGCAACTCAGTATTTTCCTGCTGCAGCTGGCCCTTGGAAAGAAGGGCTGTGTTTATCTGTAAGTGGGGCGGGAGGTCGTTCCCTCTGCAGCAGCAAGAACCTAACTCCCAATTCGGTTACCAGCAGCCTTGGTCTTTGCAGACCTCCTGGACTAGTTTCTGTGCCCTTCTTCTGGACAACCTGCACTTACCTCTGTCAGAGGACTTAAGAACCCACGGTACATTGCTGTTAATTTTTGGGCTATATGCAGCCTGTAATATCCGCGCAGCCTGTCTACCTCAGTGGTGGTCTCAGTGCCTCGGACCTCTGATATTTGCAGAAGGAATGTATGAGTGATGACCATAGAAGTTCTCTGTTCAAGAAGGGGTCACAGAGCCAAGTGCATCAGTCACCAGCCATGTGTGATAAAGTGACAACTCACCCACTGCTGGGCATACTCCCCACACAGGAAGTCGGATTTAGCCTCCTTTATGGGTATCCCAGCTTACTCACCCTGGAGGAGAATTAGAACTTTCCGGGCTCCAATTGTCCGGTGCATGACACACCCTCCCTGACCCTTTCCCAGCCACCACTTCTCCAGGCAGCGGTGACCCCACAGTCAGGGTGTGCCACAAAATCCTCATTAGCATACCTCCTGGGTTGTGTCACCCCACGGCCTGTGTTTCCGTTCCCCAACCCCCCAGACCTTCAGAGGGACCCAGCCCACCGTACAGAGTGTGGACAGCCCAGCATTCATGTCTCCCCAGACCCCCTTGCCACCAACCTCTTGGTCCACATTTCCTGTCTCTTTCCCTTAACTCTTCAGCCCCTTGATGTCCTTCTCAGCTTCCTCGGGTTCTCTGTGTTACTAGGTGCTGCTACGAGAACAACCCCTCTAAAAATCTTAGCGACCCCGACAGTAAGAGCTGATTTCTCGCTTAGGCTACACGTCCGCTCTGGCTTTTTGGCGGAGGAGCCCTGCTCACTACGGTCATTAAGAGACCCAGGTTGATGGAGTTTCCTTCCCCACGCACTATCCCATGATCACAGTGGGATGAGGAAGGCGACACAGCAAATTACACACAAGCTCCCTAAGCTTCTGGCCATAGTTCATTGGCCAAACAAGCCACACAGCCATGCATCATCCCAGTGGGTGTGCAGTACGGTCCTGCCATGTACAACAGGACAGCAGAACTGGAACATCTGCACAGCTTTGGAGACTGGCTACCAGACTCTCCCTTTCCCGACAGTGTGGTTGGACTTGTTTGTCAGCCAGGCTGACATCGGCCATCCTGCCCGACTCTCAGCTTTGCCTGTGTCTGCCGTTTGAATCCACCCATAGTTGCAAGGGAATGAATCTCTCTGGCTGAGGAAACCAGGCCGCTACTTCCTGCCAGAGGAAGGAACTGGTCATCATTCATGGGAGATCAAGAGGCGTGTTATTAACAGTACTCCCAGAGAGTTTCCAAACACCTTCTCAGCCAGCAGTTTTCATGCAGCCAGCCAAGGAAGTTCCTCCAACATTGCTTAAGCCCATTTTCTGTGCCAAGGACTCTGGGAGGTGCTGGGGTTACACCTACCGACCACACACTGCCCCTGCTGTGAAAGAACTAACATACAGCCAGCAGGTTCAGAAATATCCGAAGAAGTCTTATCTCTTTACTATCCCAGAACCGCAGCGGGTAGGGATGGGCAGAGGAAGGCATCCTAGGGGAGTGAGTCTGGAAACCCAGCATCCGTGGGGTCAGCCGTGCTCAGGAATGAAGCTGCCATTGGTGGAGAGGGCTCAGCCCACACCGTTGTCTATGGCAGAGAAGCTGTGTCAGGAAATCGTGTCATTGCCCAACTTGAGGCAGGACAAATAGAACATAAAGTTGTTACTTCCAGCAAACCAAGGCTTTACCAGTTAGTGAGGTGTCTAATGGCTTTTGCATGGCTTCAAGTCTCGGCTTCTCCACCTACAGGAGGGCCAGTCTCTGGGCTGTTTTGTCATCTGTAAAGTGAAGTTTTTGTGAGGCTTAAATGAGATACTATATACAAAGCACTTACCGCAGTGCCAGGAAATGTCAGCTTCTGCTAACGTCACTGGAAGCGGGTCCAAGCACCTGCAGTGGGCACCCAGGGCATTTGACATCTGGAGTGGAGGGAAGAGTTTTTATCCCCCTCCCTCTTTTACAACAAAACAGTTTTCAGTAGTAATTACAAAATGCGGTAAAATTTTCCTTTTACTGAACTTTCTAGATAATGATGACAGCAAAATGTAAAATACAAAAGCAACACCCTGTACAACAAAGGAAATAAATTTCCAGTACAACAAAGGAAAGAAGCAATGGATTAGTGCTTTTTAATTACATTTATGTATTTTTTTTATAAAGGAGGAAAAGGTATACCTAAAAATTAGTCCATCATGGCAATGAACAATACTATAGTTTCAGAGCAATTGAATAAAAAAGGAAGGCAAATACAAACAATAAATTTGAATTTTAAATAGTCACATTTTCAAATATCACTTACATTTAATCACGTATTTCATGTATGGAAAATTTGCACATAACAATTATACCTGGCAGTTTGCACAGCTTCATGGTTTGAAATTTTAAAAATAACCCCCCACGTGATCATACAGAACTCCAGAATAGAAGTCATATTCCATTTCGCCTCCGCAACTGTACTGCTATCATACTTTATTTCAAATCTGCTGTTTAAACGCAGGAATATGCCGTTCCACAGAGGATTAGACATAAACTCAGAGTGAACTCGCTCAAAAGGGACGCAAGGGTGTAGCTGAGCCCAGGCTAATCCAGGGCCAACGGCATAACTGGAATCTGATTCGCTTTCCCCTAGTGGACAAAGTTTATTCAGGATTGGGGTGGGCAGAATTCTAAGATGGCCCCGAGATTTCCAGCCCCTGTGTCCAGACACCATCTCCCATTAGTCAAACACTCATTGAGGCACTGCTGTGAAGGACTTTGCCGATGGAATGACGGTCTCCAATCAGTTGGCCTTTTAGGAAGATTATGGAGGTGGACTTGGCCTGATCACAGGAGCCCTTCCAACCTGAGTGAAAAGAGACCTGAGACCCAGGAAATCAGAGATTTGAAGCAGGAGAAAGATTGGACTCACCGTGGCTGGTTTGAGGATGGAGGGGCGGAGAGCAGCCCCCAGCTGGCCATCAGCAAGGATGTGGAAACCTCAGTCCTGCCACAACGAGGAACGGAATTCTGCCTCAAGAATGAGCTTGGGGACAGGTTATTTGTCCCCCGGAGCCTCCAGGTGAGGACTCAGGTTGGCTGACACTGAGCAGAGAACTGTCTGAGCATCACTGCGCCAGACGCTAAGTATCACAGCTGTGAGCTAATGAGCAGGTGATGGGGTTGCTTTGTTTCGTCGGTTTTCAGCTTTACTGAAATATAATCAATGAGCAAAAGTTGTCTGTATTTAAGATGTACAACTTGATGTTTTGAGATATGTATACATTTTGATGTGACCACCACAATCAAGCTAATTAACCTGTCGAGCACTTCACAGGGTTACTTTCTGTGTGTGCCGAGAACACTTAAGGTTTACCCTCTCAGCAAATTTCACGTATACAATATAGTATCATTTTAAGGCTGCAGATGTGCTGGGCACAACTGTGCCAAGTCTTTTACAAGTTTTCTGGTAAAATTCTTAGTAAGATAACCAGCTAGGATCCATCCGTAATCACCAGCAAAAGAATGCAAACTTTTGTCCGAAATGAACACTTAATTGATTTAATACTACTTATACCAAATAAGGCTGCTTAGGTTGCCATCTGTCTTAGTCTGCTCCAGCTGCTGTAACAAAATACCATAGACTGGGTGGCTTAAACAACAGACATTTGTTTCTCACAGCTCTAGAGGCTGGAAAGTCCAAAATCAAGGTGCCAGTCCATCTGTTCCTGGCGTGAGTCCCCTTCCTGGCTTGCAGACGTCCATCTTCTTGATGTGTTCTCATCTGGTAGAGAGAGGGACCTCTGGTCTCTCTTCCTCATCTTATAAGGGCACTAATCCCATCAAGGGTGTCCCATCCTCATGACTTCAGCTAAATCTCCAAATACCACCTCGAAATACCATCACCCTGGGGATTAGGACCTCGACATATGCATTTTGGAGGGACATTCATAACGTCATATTCCTCTCTGCTGTGATATGATTTCATACCCTCTGAAGGATGTGCTATTTCAGAATTATACAGCTGGAGAGGGCCCTGGAGATCTTACACTCCAGGTTTCCAGTTCTGAGCACACTGTCCCCCACCGTGGCTTCTTTCCACTAAATCATCAGTCACACTGGCCACGTGAGGGTCCTTTATTCCACACTTGCTTCAGGGACCCAGAACAATGTCCAGAGAGCCAGCGGCCCAGGGCAGGCTGGTCGCCACTCATACAGACCTTGGCCATAATTCCTTTACATTTAGAGACACCATGGCCACAGTTATTGATCTTTATGTCACAACTCATTATCAAGGGGCAGCTGTGGCTTGTCAGTCATATGTGGTTCATTACCCATTTAGTATATGGCAGCATTTCTCAAATCTGTGAGACCGGTGACACCTGAGGATATATCCCTGGCTCCTAGTTTGAGAAACCCTATGGTAAAAGTTAAGTGCCATATCTTTCAATAATAACTGTACCAGTATGTTTCAGCCACAAACAAAAATGTGGACAGTCACAATACATGGCTTTCCAGATGATCTTGAAAATGCATATTGAGTCATGGGGGAGGGGGGTGTCACTGTTACTAATAATAGAAATCACTTGTGACCTGCTCACTAGCGTTGTTGACTGTCTTATGTGCTCCTCATGGCAGCTCTAATTCGGTACTTTTCTATCAATATTTCCCATGGGGAAGGTCTAGACAACAAAATGATTTGCTGTCATCACACAGCTAGGAAAGGGCAGGGCCAGGATTTTTTTTTTTTTTTTTTTGCGGTACGCGGGCCTCTTACTGCTGTGGCCTCTCCCATTGCGGAGCACAGGCTCCGGACGCGCAGGCTCAGCGGCCATGGCTCACGGGCCCAGCCGCTCCACGGCATGTGGGATCCTCCCGGACTGGGACACGAACCCGTGTCCCCTGCATTGGCAGGCAGACCCTCAACCACTGCACCACCAGGGAAGCCCTAGGGCCAGGATTTGAACCCAAGGAGAGAGCACTGTCATGGGAGGTAAATCTGCATGGGTGCAAGTAGGGAGGGTTCCTTATGACCTGGTGAACCCCAAGATTATACTTGTGGGAGAGGTGGAATGGTGGGGGGCAGAGAGAACCCCAAAAGGTGAGAGGGGGTTGAAGAGAAGGAAGTTGAGCTACCACACACATTTGCCAAGAGCAGGTACTAATTGCTTAAGATTCAAAGAAACAAATTGAAGATACTACATCCAAGAGGAAGTGAGAGGGGCAGGCCAGGCAGGGTGGGGATCGGGCTGGATGAGCATCCCAACTCCTCCAGGAGTTCTGTGTCTGGCCTCTCTCGCTTAGCCCCATGTTTTTGAGGATCACTGTGTTGTAGCGTGTGTCAGACTTCATCCCTCTTCGTGGCTGAGTAATATTCCACTGGGTGGTTGGGTGGATGGATGATGGATGGATGGATGGATGAGTGAGTGAATGGATGAGTGGATGGATGGGTGGATGGATGCATGGATGCATGGATGGATGGATGGATGGATGGATGGATGGATGCATGGATGCATGGATGGATGGATGGATGCATGGATGAGTGGGTGGATGGATGGACGAATGGATGGCACTGCTAGTTCTTTCTAAGCCTGTGCCTTGCCCTTCCTGCCTGCTTGCCTGCCTTCCTATCTTCCTATGTCTCTCCTCCTCAAGGGCAGGGTTTCACTGCAGCACCTAAACAAACACCCAGGAGATAGTGATCCCTCTTAAGCATTTGCATCCTGACCAGCTGGCTGATTTGTTTCCATCCCCTCCCACCTTTGTTGTTCAGCTTCCAGCCTTATTCAGCAACAAGTAGTTAACCACCATCCCATCTTGGGAGGAGGCTTGGGCCCCATTCAGTCTCCCAACAGCCTGCAGTGCAGTGTGGGGCACTTTCGTTCTATAGCCCTGTCTCCATCCTTGGACTCAGAGGTATTTGCAGGCCCATCCGGAGTTCTGGCAGCGGGAGAGCTGCCCACATGGGGAGGCTGCCCAGGGAGCCAGCTAAGCCTCGAGGCACCCTGGGCGGACCCTTGTGTGTGGCTGGTGGTGGAGGGGGGTGGACCAGGGGGACCAGGAAGGTATTGGGAACTGTCCGCTGTGAGCACCCCTCCCTGGCCACCCTCGACATAGGCAGTGTTTTCATCCATCAGTGGAGCAAACTTAGATCCTCCCTCCATCTTCTGGGCTCTGTGCCTCTCAGACCTGGAGCACCCTCTCCTGATGTGGGGCACAGAGCCTAGTCTCGTTCTTGCCACTTCTCCCAAGTATTTTTTCTGTGCCCAAAGCCGGGAAACCCCTTTGTCACCTGCTGACCAATCATGTACATCCCAAGGAAATGAGCACAGGACAGCCTCTGTTTGAAGTCTGTGCATATACTGAACTGCTTCAGGGGCCTTTTGTGAATGATATTCTGGAATAAAATGGTGATTAGGATCAAGTCCCCGCCCTTAGGAACCTCGGGAGCTGGGCGGAGTGTCTCTCTCATGACCACTCATCTGCCCAGCTTTTCCATCCCATCCACCTGGCCAGGAGCCTGGCTGTTCGGCTCTGATGATTGAATTAGGCTTTCTTCAGAGGTGGGAGCAGCTTAGCCTCCCAGCTCTGCTGTTTCCAAACTTACCTCAAGTAACATTATTTCGATAGGTGTAGCACAAAAGTGTTTCAAGTGCACTTTATAAAATAACGTGAAAGCTACTTCTACAGACAGACTCAAAAGAATTCTTTTTTTTTTTTTTAAAGCCAAAGTATTCTCATTTTGCCATTCACAACATGCCTGAGAATGACTTGCAGAAATATTTTTCCCGAAGGTTACAAAACGCCTTGCATCATAGGTGGCTCTTTGATTTGGTAATAAAAAGTGATCACAGGGGCTTCCCTGGTGGCGCAGTGGTTGGGAGTCCGCCTGCCGATGCAGGGGACACGGGTTCGTGCCCTGGTCCGGGCAGATCCCACATGCCGCGGAGCGGCTGGGCCCGTGAGCCATGGCCGCTGAGCCTGCGCGTCCGGAGCCTGTGCTCCGCAACGGGAGAGGCCACAACAGTGAGAGGCCCGCGTACAGGAAAAAAACAAACAAAAAAAAGTGATCACAGTAGCCTATTCACTTACAGAGATACTTCAAGCCTGGGGATACAGTCTAGAATTTTGTAGGCAGTTACTAACAGCTGCAGAAATAAACACCGTGTATCCTGGGGCCGAGAAGAATCATCATAAATTATAGCAATGGAATCTGCAAGGATTAAAGAGCAGCAACAATAAAGTAGCAGTCAGACTAATTTTAGCTTAGAAAACACATCATATAGCTGACCGGCCTCCCTGGATTTAACCTCAGCTCAGGTGAGCACAATTGTGAGCACCTGTTATTGCCAGGGATGTCCATGGGCCATAAAGACCAAGCAGCTGTGATAAGCTCCATCACTGAAAAAGTACCTTCCTTCTAGAAACACAGTGGAGGGAATAACTAATTTTCACCAGGAGTTGGGAAGATTCCTAGGAAGAAATCCCTTCTGTCCACCGTTTGGATCTAAGGCAGGGAAACAAGAAGGGAGGAACCCAAAATATCTCGAGGCTTTCTAGCCTGGATATCAGGACAGGTGAGGCTAACTAACCAGGGTGGGCTTGGAAGGGCATGGGGGCTGAGTCTGCACACCTGACATTGGAGGTGCCTGCAGGATTTTCACGTGGCTCTTGGGGAATTAAGGCAACAAGAGCAACAATATATTGATATTTTCTCTTTTTTTAAGACTACAAACACAGTCCATTTCGTACTTTTTAAACGGTGGGCTGCTAAACTTTAATAGCCGAGGTTCTTAAATTATTCTTGGCTCTACACTTGGATGTGTGTGAACTCAGAGCTCTCCTTCGTTTTCTCATCTCATGCCGGGGGAACCCAGATAATTTCTGGTCACAGCTGCAGATCTGGGGTTGTAAGTGATCTCCTGGAAAATAGCCGTAAAGTTGCTGAAATTATCCTTTAAAATTTTTTATTTCATCTCATGACATAAAATACTTGAGCTTTGTTCTTGTGGCTCAATCTTGATTCCTGACATTTCCCCAGCCACGCTGTATTATCAAAGAGCTTCATGCGTTTTTAAACAAAATGATCCTACTTCCCGGAGTCTTTCATTTCTTTTTTCAAGGGCTTCAACTTTTTAAAGATCAATTACACTTGCAAAAAATTCCAAAACATTACTAATGGTGGCTTCCATTACCCACATGTGAACTTTTAAACTTCTCCTTTAAATACATTCTTGGAAATTATTCAATCTTTTGTTTTTCTAGTAAAGTCATCTTTTTCTTAGTGTGCCATTGTTTATGACGATGCAATTTCCTTGCCTACCTAAATTTGTTGACGCTTAGAAATAACCCAACTTCCACAGCACCCAGAATATAGATAAGGATGTAGAATCAATCCCTACCTTCTAAGAAATTCTAAGCTGCAAAAGTATATATATTATTTTATCTTGATACTAGGATCACAAATTATATTTTTAAAGGTTAACTATGTAAAATATAAGAGTTGCACATGGCAAGAATTCACCCAAACAATAAATTAATTAGGTATTTAACAAAGCAAAAGAAGGGTACAGGGAAATGTTTGCAAAATATCCAACTGAAATGATTAACATGCAAATTACATACTTACTATGTAAGAGGTCTTATGAATCAATAAGAAAAAACCGAAAACCCGGTAAAGAATACGATTACTCTTTTCACAAAAGAAATTCAAAAGGCATGAACTGTGAAAAAGGAAAACAACTTTAGTAATAATCAAAGAAATAAATATTAAGGTAGAAATGAGGGAAAAAACATTGATTAGATTAACAACTTTTTTTTTTTTTTTTTGGCTTCCAAGACAAACCACAAACATCTGATGTTGACCAGGAAACAAAGACATGGGCAAGCATTCTGAAGCATTGTGTGTTTCAGGAAAAGTAGGGACAACTTTTCCAAAAAGCAATTTGATGGTGTCTATTAAAAATTTAAACACGCTTCTTAACCCAACAATTTCATGTCTAAGAAAAGAATCATCCACTTGTAGAGAGAACTCTGTAGAATTTTATTCATTGCTCTATTGTTTAAAATGAGGGGAGGGGATAAGATTTCCTATTTGTTTAATGACAAAAAATATTGCCTATTAAATAACAAAAGTGAAGCCCGTATTACTGAGGGAGAAATAAAGTAAGTGAAGTTTTTCCAAAAATGAGAATTCTTTATTATATATACTGTGGAGAGCAGCAATAATTCCTCATTCACTTGACACAACTTAGGGAACCTGGAGGTGGCTGAGTGCTGGGGAGTGTCTATCAAACATTAAAATAAGGCAAAGCTCAATTTAAACCAGCATAATGTTAATAGCTAAGAAAGCTCAGTTGGATCCATCATCATTTATGACAGAATCATTTGTAATACATACATTAATTATTCATGTGAAAATAGCTCTTATAAAGTAAATTTAAGCATCTATGGAAAAAATTAATTTTAGTTTCTTAAATCCATTTTTCCCACAATACAATGGTTTGATTTAAACCAGTGACTAAGTTAATTAATGAATACTTACAAATTTATTATGAGTTTTGTTGTGACTTTTCAATCTATATATAAGTTGAAAGAAGCAATAAGAGTTTCAGTGTTATTATTAAGTGGATTTTGCCAATTACCTAATCTTGGAGAAATTCCATTGAGTTTCTCTGACAGACTGACAATTTTCCCAATACATACTGTATATTACTTATTTTCCTAACCTCTTGCATTGTCTCTTGTCTGTTTTTACATTTTTGTTGTATTTGTTATAGTGTGTGGAAAAAAAAACTATGCCAAATTGGGATTACGATAAAAGGGTGACTGCATTTCCTTTCAGTATTATTTTGGGACATTGTTGAACAGGCCTGCTCAAAGTTTGTTTGATTCTCTAGGGAACATACCTTTGTTTGAGTTATTAATTACTACTAACTATGGCCCAGATTCTTAATTACAGGTTTGTGTCCAGTAGATTTGCAAAGATTTCTGTCTGGTGAAGAAAGTTACACTAAAGGTTACAGTTTTCTTGCCCTATTAGGATAGTAACTAGTTTTGTCTCTGACACTGAGTCTTAGGGACTGAATTTTGTACCGCTCCCCCAAATTCATATGTTGAAGTCCTAACCCTCAGTACCTCAGAATGTACTTGGAGATAGAGTTTTAAAGAGGTAATTAAGTTAAAATGAGGTCATTGGGGTGGACCCTAATTCAGTAGGACTGGTGTCCTTAGGGGAAGAGGAGATTAGGACACAGACACACACAGAGAGCAGCCACATGAGGACACAGGGAGAAGACGGCTGTCTATCAGCCAATCAGAGAGGGCATAGAAGAAACCTACACTGCCGACACCTTGATCTCTGACCTCTAGCCTCCAGGATCATGAACAACTAAATTTCTTTTGTTTAGGCCCGCAGTCTGTGGTACTTTGTTATGGTAGCCTTAGTAAACTAATACACTTAGCAAAATCATTTCAGCATGCCTTTCCGAACTGAATAAATAAATTCTTGAATTCTCTGAAGCAGCTTTAACGTCTTGCTGAATCTCTCACTAATGTGTTAAATAAACCTCCTATATTTGTATGAAATTCATGTTTTTAACCTTTTGAACATTATACTTTGACATAAAGCAATGAAATTACCTCCCTATTCTCCTATTGGACATTTATTCCAACTGAGTACTCATTTCCAAATGTCCTATTGTTAATTCTTTTGATATCTGATAACATATCAACCAGTATGTTGTGAGCCAGTATTTTCATCAGCTTTTATTTCTTGTTTTTGTATTTTATTTTTAGCATCCCACAGGGACTTCAGTTAGAATGCCCTGTGCCAGCCTTTTTCCAGTTCATAGAGAGTTCTCTTCCTTCTTTGTGTTATCTTAGGTCAATGGTTGCTGAAGGATTTTGGCCCCTGAAAGGTCCAAGCCCTGAAAGGCTTTTTACAGAGGACAAGCAGGTGAGGGAAACTGAGGCTTTTCAGGCTTAAGAAAGCTGTTAGGGAGCAGTGCATCTGGCCCGTCACGGGGGAGGGGAGGCTGCTCTGTGGGGAGCATGACATTGGAGATTCTGTATCAGCCCCATTTCAGTGATGTTAGCAGACATACAGTCTAAGAGAGCCCATTTGCCATTCATCTGGGACCTTATCTTCAATCTCACCCATCAGAATCTGACACTTTATTCACAGCAAGACACCCTCTATTTATGTTACAAAAACAGCTATGCCACATCTCGAGGGTGGATTAAATTGGGGCCATTTACCAAAGACAGGGAACAGGCCTGATTCCTCACAATGCAATGGGAGGTAGTTGTTTCTATTTAGAAAGATACTTAGTAATTTTCAATTAGGAAAACATGTATTAGCTTATTCAAGGGACTTGGAGGCCACGAGGAAGCCCTTAGCCCAGGGTGGAAAATGGTATCAGGGTATCTGGAATAATTAGTTATTAAACAACTATGTAATTACATAATTCACTTAAAATTAATGATTCACATAAAAATAAATAAGAAAAATTACATTTTAGTTATAATTATAAATTTAGCAAAATTAGCGAGCACTAACGTAGAGGTCTGCTGGGTTGGGGAGGGCACAGGGAAGTAGAAGTCAGTTTGGAGGCTGGGGGCCCTGGCCCTGAGTGAGTAGAGGTCCTGGGACAGGAGACGGAGAAATTACCACACTGATTTTCTTTCATCCCCAAGAGGAAAAAGCAGTAAATATTTTAAGTGCCTGTTTTCTGGAAAGTGCTGTGCCGTCCACTGTCGGGGCCAGGGGTGTACCTGCTGGAACTGCCGCTGAGCTCAGGGCTAGGATAACAAGAGTAAACACTGTCCACTTCAGGCACCTGGTGGTCATTGTCCTCACAACCAACCCTGAAGAGGAGCTAGTCTCCTCCCCTTTACAGGTGAGTGAATAAAGATCATGGAGTTAGGAACCTCGCTCACAATCACATAGTGGCTGAGCTGCACACTAAATTCTGAACTCTGGTCTCATCAACTCCCCAACTTCATCCCCTTTTAGGACACATGGGCACCAATAATTCCAATGTGAGTCATCAAATGAATTAGGCGTGACCTGGAACTAGTAAGCATCTTTCTTAAATGTTTTATCTCATCAGCCATAGTGTAACAATGTTACGTAGCATTTTTAAAAGAAAATAATCATAATCAACAAAACCCTGTTCATCAACATTTGAAGGGTAACCAATGCATCCCTACCTCATTACCTTACAGCTTATGCCTTCTTCCTGTCTGTTTTGCCCATGGTTTGATTTTTTTCATTTGCCCTACTTTGGTATTTTTTGTATAGTTGTTTTATTATCTGACTCTGATCATGTCCCTAAAGTCCACCTTTGCTGTATTGTACAAATTCGATTTTGACATTACACAAGAGTTCTTCTGATATCTTCCTCCAGATCAGGAGAATGAACCCACTCCAAGAATGCATTCAATCAACAAATATTTAGTAAGCTCCTAAAAACTATGTCAGGCACTAACAGTTAAGTGCCAGGTTCTGAGGATACAAAAAATGAAAACAAGGTAGCCCCTGACCTTAATACACCTTAGATCTGGAGGAAAGAGAAGTGAACACTTGCAATACAGCTGATAGCAACTAGAGCATTCAGACCAACCCACCTGCTAAAGACAACTTTAAAAGGTGAAAAAAACATTTTTTAAAGAAAACTGAAGAGCATCAAGGAGCTGATAATGTGACAGTGAAATGTTACCAGGCCAAGATCCAGGAAAGGTAAAAAAATCCAGAGGGATGAGCGATGCAGTTGGAGTTGCCTTGATGTGGGGGTAATTTTGAGCTGGAATAAGTGGCTCAGAGGTTCCGCTGCATGTTTAGAGCCTCCTGAACGTGTAGGGACAAAAGTCAGAGTCCAGAGCCTGCTAAGGGTGGGTACCCTGCTAAATTAATTCCCTACCTCAAGAAGGGACCACAAAGGTCTGATTTTGAGAAATAAGGGTAAGTCGAAAGAAAATCGGCCCTAGCATGGAATAAAACCAGATTTTGAGTCCTTTTGGTGACTCAGAAAATCTCTACTACTGAAGATAGTTTAAGGTCATACCCTATTGCTAGAGTACCCACACATCTGACAGACAGAAATGAAAACCGTTTGTAAGGGAAGACAGCATTATTCTAAACTTCAGATTATTTCTACATATCATTTCTCAAACATAATGTCAAGCACGTAATAAAAAATAATCAGGCACCACCTCACACCCACTAGGATGGTTATCAGAAAACAGAAAATAACAAGTGTTGATGAGGACAGGATAAATTGGAACCCTTGTGCTCTGTTGGTGTGAATGTAAAATGGTATAGCCACTGTGGAAAATGTCGTGCTGGTTCCTCAAAAAATTAAATGTGGAATCTCCATGTGATCTAGCAATTCCACTTCCGGGTATATAGCCCAAAGTTGAAAGTAGCATCTCAAAGAGATATTTCTATACCCGTTTTCATAGCAGCATTATTCACAACAGCTTAAATGTAGAAATAACCTAAGTGTTCATCAGTGGATGAATGGATAAGCAAACTGTGGTCTATACACACAGGGGAATATTATTCAGCCTTAAAAAGGAAGGAAATTCTGACATACGCTACAATGTGGATGAAACGTGAGGTCATGATGCTGAGTGAAATAAGCCAGTAGCAAAAATACAAATACTAAATGGTTCCAGTTACATGAGGTACCTAGAGGAGTCAAACTCACAGAGACATGGAAAGTAAAATGGTGGTTTCAAAGGGCTAGAGGGAAGGAGAAATGGGAGAGTTATCATTTAATGATGTAGAGTTTCCATTTTGCAAGATAAAAAGTGTTCTGGAAATGGGTGGTGATGAAGGTTGCACAAGAATATGAATGTACTTATTAGCACTGAATTGTACACTTAAAAATTGTTAACATGGTAAATTTTATGTTAGGTGTATTTCACCACAATAAAAGACATTGAGAAAATATTTGAAACAAACAAAAAAATTACCAGGCATCCAAGAGACAGATAATATTAATGAGAATTTTCAAGAACAACAAGAATTGATGATCTTATTAAATTACACCCAGAAAGCAAAGATGGTAGGCATGGAGGTTGTGAAGAGACTGTTCATTCTGGAGCCTTTGATGACTGATCTGATTTCTTTTATTTATGACAATGTTAGAGGCAGTTTTCTTGTACCTTGAGTATTACACATGAAAGTGCAAAAAGCTGTCAAAAAAAAAAAAAAAGCCAGAACAGTAGAGACAAGGACTCCAGACATGGGAATTGCCAGATTATAAAACAACCATGCTCACTATGCTCAAAGAAATAAAAGCTTGAAAACTTTGGCAGGGAATCAGAAGGTGTAAACAAACAGAATCAAGTGTTTGTTAGGCATTCAGGGAAAGGGAGTGGAGGAATAAAAAGATGAAGCACTGGGATTTTTAGGACAGTGAAATTATTCTGTATGATACTGTAGTGATGGGTACATGGTGTCATGCATTTGTCAAAACGCATTGAACTGTACAACACAGTGAACCTTACAGTAAACATGGGACTTTAGTTAATAATAATGTATCAATATTGGTTCATTAATTATAATAAATGTACCACACTGATGCAAGATGTTAATAATAGGGGGGTGGGGAGGGAGGAGGTATATGGTATAGTGTCTATACTATTGGCTTAATTTTTCTGTAAACCTGAAACTATTCTAAAAAATGAAGTCTATTATTTAAAAAAAAAAAGGAGAATCACCAATATTTTAAAAACCAAACAGAAATTTTGGAAATGAAAATTACAATAACAAAAATAATTCCACAGATGGGTTTAACAGCTAATTAGAAAGATATGGAGTGAAAACTGAATGAATTGGAAGATAGGTCAGAAAAAAAAACTATCGAGAATGAAGCACAGAATGTGAAAGGGATGAAAAATACAAAAGAAGAGGATTAGTGGCATAAAGAATAGAGTGAGAGACTTCTCTGGTAGTTCAGTGGTTAAGAACCTGGCTGCCAATGCAGGGGACATGGGTTCGATCCCTGGTCCAGGAAGACCCCACAAGCCAAAGAGCAACTAAGCCCGTGCACCACAACTACTGAGCCTGCACTCTAGAGCCCACGAGCCACAACTACTGAGCCTGCATGCCGCAGCTACTGAAGCCTGCATGCCTAGAACCCATGCTCCACGACAAAAGAAGCCACCACAATGAGAAGTCCGTGCACCACAACGAAGAGTAGCCCCAGCTCACTGCAACTAGAGAAAGGCTGCGTGCAGCAATGAAGACCTGATGCAGCCAAAACAAAAAAAAGAATAGAGTAAGAAGATGTTACGTACATGCAATTGGCATCCTAGAAGGAAAGGAGAAAGAAAATGGGGCAAAAATCAACATCTAAAGAGATTAAGATAATAGCTAATAATTTTCTAATACTGATGAGAGATATTAATCCCCAAATTCAAAATCTCATAAATTCCAAATAAGGTAAATGAAAAGAAATCTATCCCTAGACACCTCATAGTAAAATTTAACCCTAAAGACAATGAGAAAAACTTAAAAGCAGCCAGAGAATTAGAAATAGATTACCTTCAAAAGTTAGACAGCTGACTTCTCAGAAGTGCAGAAGTATGGACCAGAGGGTATGTTTTCAATGTGAAAAAGCATATCTGCCAACTTAGCATCCTATAAGCATCTTCAAGAAATAAGAACATTTCCAAATGAAAACTGAGAGTCTACCAGCAGCAGAATTACACTACAGAAAATTTGAAAATACTCATTAGACAAAAGGAGAATAATGGCAAATGGGTGGTAAAGATGCAGAGGGAAAGAAGTACAATGCAAATGATAAATACACAGGCCAAGTTAAATGAATATCAACTCAAAAAGCAATGTAGATTAAAAAACACATAGAATAATTATGTATGACATCTAGGGCGTACAAGTTGGGAGGAGGACAGATGAGGTTAAATTTTCAAGGTTAAATTGTATTGTTCAGGAGGATAAACGTACCAGTTATCATTAGACTCCGATAATCATGGCTGCATGTCATAATTTCTGGAGTAACTACTGCAAGAATGACCAAAATTTGAATATCTTTCAAACTAACACTAGGAAATATGTAATGATAAAATAATAAATCAAAAGTTAGCAACGAAACAGAAAAGAGAAAGGGAGGAAAGATAAAGCAAGTACTAAGAGAGTAGATTTCAACTAAATTATATGCGTAATTACACTAAATGTAATTACACTAAATTTTAACTTTTTGAAATTAAAATTTAAATTAAATGTAAAAATTTAACATTTTAACCAAATGTTACAGTTAAAAAATAAACATTGAATTTCTTTAAAATACCCCAAGCATGTACTCTTTGCAGGAAGCGCAAGTAAAATATAAAGATGCAGGCAGGTAGAAAGTGAGTTGTAATTTACCTAGCACATCTTTTTTTATCCACCCATTTTCTCTATTGATTGATTTACCAGGAAGATAAAAGACTTTAAGATCTCTACACCTAACACCATGGCATCAAAATATATAAGAAACAATTGAAAAAGTACAGGGAGAAATAAATAAGTACACAGTGGTTGTGTGAGATCTTATGAAGAAGGAGATAGGAAGAACCTGCAGAATTCATGTTCTTTACAAGCACACATGATTTACTATGCTATCAAGTAAGTCTCATCAAATTTCAAAGGATTGAGATGACTCATAGTGTATTCTCTGACACAGTGCGATTGTACTTGAAAGAAATTACAAAAACACAGTCCCCATGTGTTTGGAATAAGAAACATATTTCTCATAAATCAAAATACAGATCATAACGTACGGTAGAAAATTATTTGAGCTATATGATAAAAAATACTACAAAAATAATAAAATTTGCTGAATGCAACTAAAGCAGTAATTAGATGGAAATTTCTAGTCTTGAATTCAAATATAAGAAAAGCCTGAATTTAGGGAGCTAAGGGTCAGTGTCAGGAAGATAAAGATAACCCTCTTAAAAAGAACAAAAAAGAAAATTATTTTGAAGTAGAAAATAAAAGATGAAAAATAGAAAAATACAATTAGAGAAGATCAACAAAGCTAAAAGTTGGTTCTTTGAAAGAGAAATAAAACTAATAAACATCTGGCAAGAGTTATTAAGAGAAAAATGAAAAGGCACAAGTAACTACTATCAGGAATGATATAGTTCTCATAGTTATAGATTATTAATAGATCTTATAAATATTAAAATGATAAGAGAATATTTTGAAGCACCTTATAATAAAAATTACTAGGAAAATTCAATTTACCAAATTGGCCCAAGGGAAAAGAAAAACTAAATAACCTATAAGTATTTTAAAGTTGGACCTATAATTAAAACTTTAAAAAATAAAGTCCAGGTTCAAGTGACTTCTAGAATGAGTTCTATTAAGCTAAAGCCAGTATTGCACGAATGTTTAGGAGAATACAAAATAAGGCAATATTCCCCAACTCAGTGTATGGCAAGCAGAACTTCATATCCCAATCCAGCAAGTATAGTACAAGAAAGGAAAAACATAGGGAATTCCCAGTGAAGAACATAGAAGAAAAAAAATCCTAAACAGAGTATCAGCAATTCAAGTTCAACAATATTACAAACTACCATATGAAAAGGATAATATATCATGACAAAGTTGAGTTTATTCCAAGAATAACAATCATAATTCGCTACATTAACCAATTTAAAGGAGAGACATCATATCATTATCTCAATAATGCAGAAAAAGTGTTTGATAAAATACAACATCAGTGCATGATAAAACAAAAAAAAAATTATCTTAGTAAGTTAGGTAAAGAAAGAAACTTGTGTAATCTGGTACGTATTATCTATTTTAAAACCACAGTAAGTATATTTAATAGCTAAAGCATTGAAATCTTTCCCTTTGAGATGGGAACAAGACAAGGATACTTGCTATCGTCTGTTTTATTCAATATGGTATTGAGGTAACAGTGATGTAAGGCAGGAAATAAACATATAAAGGCAGTAAAGGAAGAAACAAAAACTGTCATTATCCTTAATATAATTTTATCATAGAAAATACAAAATAATCTATAGAGGAGATCTTAGAATTATAAATCAAGTTTAGCAGTATTGCTGGATAGAGAGTCAGCACATAGCATATGATCCAGCAATTCCAACTTCCAGGTAAATACCCAAGAGAAATAAAAAAACACGTCCATACATTGGGAGACTGGGATTGACATATATATACTAATATGTATAAAATAGATAACTAATAAGAACCTGCTGTATAGCACAGGGAACTCCACTTCACTGTATAGTAGAAACTAACAGAACATTGTAAAACAACTATTTTTTATCAATAAAAGAAATGTCCATACAAAAACTTGCACAAGAATGTCCATAGCAGCATTATTCGTAATATCCCAAAGGTAGAAACAACCCAAATGTCCATCAAATAATGAATGGATAAATAAAACGTGATGTATCCATACAAAGGAATAGTATTCAGCAATAAAAAGGAAAGAAGTACTGATACATGCAACAACATGGACGCTCCTTGAAAACACTGAGCTAAGTGAAAGAAGCCAGATGCAGAGAACCATATATCGTATGATTCCATTCATATTTGAAATATCCAGACTGGGTAAATCCGTAGAGACAGACAGTAGATTAGTGGTTGCCTAGGGTTGGGGAGGATGGGGGAGGTGGGGGGTGACTACTAAGGGGTGCAGGTTTTCTTTTGGGAGTGATAAAAATGTTCTAAAGTTAATTGTGGTGATGGGTACAAAACTCTGTGTATACTATACTAAAAGCCATTGAATTTTATGCTTTACATTCTCTGCTGGATTGAATTTCCTGCCCGAGAGAGTGGGGGAAGTGTCCACTCAGGCTAGAATCTTTTATCTTTAACCACGTGGAGCAGCAGGAGCCCTCCTACGCTGCTGCTGGCAGTGAGAACTGCTACAACCCCTTTGAAAATAATTTAGTATATGCTGAATAAAAGCCACGAAATACATACCTTGTGACCTAGCAGTCCTACTGCTAGGCATTTCTGGTAGAACAGAAATGCTTGCACATGGGTACCTAAAGACGTTTCATAGGAACATTATTCAAGATAGTCCCAAACTGGAAGCAACCCAAATATCCATGAGGAGCAGAAAGGATAAATAAATTGTAGTATAGTCATACAACCATGTGGAATGCTATACAGCAAAGACAATGAATTGACTACAGCTGGATGCAGCCACATGGATGAATCCTAAAAACATAAGTTAAAAATGTCCTGATGCAAAAAATTAAGTGATTTCTTATATAATATTCAAAACAGGTAAATCTATATTGTTTAAGGATGCATATTACTAAGGTGGTAAGGCTGTTTATAAAAGCAAAGATGGGGCTTCCCTGGTGGCGCAGTGGTTGAGAGTCTGCCGGCCGATGCAGGGGACACAGGTTCGTGCCCCGGTCTGGGAAGATCCCATATGCCGCGGAGCGGCTGGGCCCGTGAGCCATGGCTGTTGAGCCTGCGCGTCCGGAGCCTGTGCTGCGCAATGGGAGAGGCCACAGCAGTGAGAGGCCCGCGTACCACAAAAAAAAAAAAAAAAAAAAAAAAGCAAAGATGGGATCACCATAAAAGTAAATATAGTGATTTTGTTTGTGGGAGGAATTATGATTGAGAAGGGCCAAGAAAGGCAATATTTCATTTCTTAACTTGGTTGATGGTCACAGGAATGTTTTCATATTAGTATAAATTACTATAGAGTCAGCAAACTATGACCTGTGGGCTAAATTCTGCCTGCCACATGTTCTTGTAAATAAAGTTTTGTTGGAACACAGCCTCACTCATTTGTTTACATATTATAAACATATGGCTGGTTTTGCACTATAGTGGCAGAGTTCAGTAGTTGTGACAGAGACCGCCGTATGACCACAAAGCCTAAAGTATTTACTATCTTGTCCTTTACAGAAAACATTTGCCAACTCTTGTTTCATACTAATTTGTTAAGCTGTATTTTATATTTAATGTACTTTTTGTGGGTGCAGTATATCTCACCAAAAAAGAAAAGATTAAAAAAGAATGCAGTGTGATAAGTACAATGATGGCAGTATACTCATGTGGACAGGCTTTGGGGTCACGGGGGCAGGGCTTGTAGTCTCATGAGAAGAGCTAGGAGTGTAAGGAAGTACTCTGGGGAGTTGATGCCTGAATGTGTCTTGATGGGTGAATAGCATCAGTCTTAAGAAAATGACAGAGGAACTTCTAATTTCTGAGAATACAATGGGCTAGGTTACTCGGAATAATACTCCTGCTATAAATCAATGAAAAATAATATATGAAATATTTTTAGATATATTAAAAGTACCAAAGAGCTGACAAGATAATAAGGAATTACCAAGACAAACATCTACATGGAAACCTAGACAGTCAAGTGAAGCTCTGTTGTTCCTTCCACCCTGGAAGCCTCTGCCAATCTGCTCAAAACTGAGCTTGGATTTTCTTGGCTTCATAGGACAATGGCAGAAAAATCAACACCTAGGGCATGATCAGGGTGGAGCTGGTCTTAGGGGAGACCCTCCCTCCATAAAGGTGGGACCAACAAAAGGCTATTACTTCAGTAAACATCCCATGAGAGAACAGATTATAAGGAAAATTTAACCGATACTGAGCAGAGTATAGGAAATAAAATTTTCCTTAGAGTCATAACCACAAGCCAGCCCTTGTGTGGATTTGCAGTCCATGACCATATCACCCAGTGGTCCAATAATACTCAAGCCTTGAGGTTAGTTTAAACATATCCTGCACTAGTAGTGTCCAAGACTGCTGACAAAAATAAGCAAAAAATTCTCTCTAGAAGAAAGCACTTTCAGCCTAGGGCAGATAAAACTCCAAAGATAATTTTTCAAGAACAGTGGCCACACATAGCCAAAGCAAACAAGCATGCAGAGTAACCAGACACCTTGAGTGAGAACTAGTACAGTAGTAGATTAGAGAAACTGAACTGCCAAGATTTCAGATAATCAATTGTCAGATAGAGTATATAGCAAATACTTGGTATCTTTTTAAAAAGAAAAGCTCATAAAAATCTAAAAAGTTATGTTTGCAAGAAATATGAAAGTATAAATGTGATATAGCAGATATTAATAATAACCAAGCAGAACTTCTAGAAATGAAAAATACAATAATTTAAGTAGAAACTCAGTAAATGAATTAAACAAACGAAGAAAAAAATCCATAAAGAGAAATTTAAAGACTTAGAAAATAGACTGAGAGAACCTAACATCAATTTCATCAGAGTTCCAGAAGGAGAGAAGAGAATCAGATGGAAGAAATGTTTGAGGAGATAATAGCTGAAATGTTTTCACAACTGATGGAAGACACTGATCCACAGATTCCAGAAGCACCACAAATTCCCTAGAAGGGTAAAATATAAGAAATTCACATCTAAGCCCATTGCAGTGAAGCTGAAGAACACTAAAATCAAAGAGAACTTGAAGGAAGACAGAGCAAAAAGACAAACTTCCTTCAAAGAAAGAACAGGCTTACAACTGATGATTCGCTGTCAACAACGGAAGCTAGAAGGTGGTGGAATATCTTCAACATGTTTAAGGCAGTAAACACCTATCAAGAATTCTAAAACCAGTGTAAACATCTTTCAAGAAAGTGAGCAAAATGAAGATATTAAAAACAAAATTTGAGAGAATTTTCCAAGAGCAGATCTTCAATAAAGATAATTCTAAAAGACAATCTTTAGGTAGAAGGGAAATGATGCCAGATGGGAGTAGTGTGATGAAAGAAGGAACAAAACCAACAACAAAAGAAAATGGAGAATATATTGGTAAACCAAGCAAAATTGGCTGTATAAAAAATATTAACACTGAGAAGTGGTAAAAAGATAGAATTCAAATAAATGACATCTATATATAAGTAGAAAGGTAAAAGGAATTAAGCATTTTAAAGTTTCTTTTAGGCTAAACAAATCGACTGATTTCGACTTTGAGAAGTTAAATATTTATGTTGTAATTTCCAGGGTAAGCATTAAAAAAAATAGAAGATATTACTTCCAAACTACTAAAGAATAAAATATGGAGTGATGAAAATAGTAAATCCAAGAAAGGAGAGAAAATGATTTTTAAATTTATCATGATAGATGATGCTCAACAGATAATGAAACTAGTAACACAGACATCATGATAGGAGGTCACTATTAAATGAAAGGAAAGCAGGCATTCTTTCTCAGCAATTATCAGAGGGAGGCATAAGATAAGATCACAGACAGAATCTCTGTTTCACCACCTACACAAGCATGTGGGGGACTCAACCGCACCTAGCTTCCTCTAAAACATTCGATGACTTCATGGTGTGCGTTTAAACACGTGTATTGTCCAAAGATGCTATAACTCGTATTTGTTGTCCATCCCATCCTTAAAACTAAGTGAATCCATTCTCCAGTGGGGCCCTGACAGCCCCTCGTCCCTTGACCAGCCTGTGGGTTTGCAAAGTCACTTGACCATCAACCTGTATTATGAATATTCCTCTCATTCCCAGCAAAGCTGCTTTATCCAGGAAGAAGAGTTGCCTTTCTTGGGTTTGAGGAACTCTCTTCCTTGTAAAAGACAAATCGTTTTTTCAGCTACACGAGAGCTGAGTTTGGGGGCCATTGTTTAAGCTTTCCTGTGCTGCATTTTGTGATAAATGAGACTTTTGTTTTGTTTTGTTTTGTTTCCTTGCAGAGGAAATCAAATGCAGCAGAACTCTTTATGGTGGGCTGTATCTGAGGCGGCAAAGGCAACCAACTCAGGAAGTTCAAATGATGTCTCCTAGGATGGGCCCAAACAAAAAAACACCACCCCCATCTAACAAGATAGAAAATATTATGCTGGAACAAAAGATGCAAGGAATGGTCCTTTTGAGAAACACAAAACTCATCTCTTCTTAGAGGATGTTTCTCATTAGTCATTCAACAAACATTGCCAGTATCTGTCCACCACTATGCTAGGTACTCCCTGCCTTAAGGAACTCACTTTATAGAGGAGGGACTGCCCAGCACGGGCAATGCTGGATGGGTATGGGAGGGCACTGGGAACACCCACTTAAGCCGGTTGAAGAAGAAGAGGTCTGGGAAGCCTTCCAGGACAAGGGGAGATTAAGCTGAAGTAGTCTGGACACCAGTTAGCCAGGAGAAGATGAGAAGTCCTGAGATTCCAGGCAGTGAGAGCAGCTTGTGCAAAGGCCCTGAGCCATACAAATGTGCAACTCCTCACGGAACTGCAAGTTCTGTGCTTCGGGGAGGTGGGTGAGATGAGGCTAGAGCAGCAGTTGTTCAAATCTGAATAATTTCTGTAAGAATATTTGGAACTATAGGCTTCTCTCTGTGGCGAAGAAAAGAAATCCTCAGGTGTGTGGTCATGGATTTGTCCCCATTTTTGGTAAACTGAGGATCCAGAGTACGACAGAAATGTGAACGATCAGGGCACAGATTCAGTTGCAATAAAAATTGGAACTATATGATCTTGACCTAAATGCTCCACTTCTCTAAGGCCTCAGTTGATATTACCTACAAAACAATAAACATATCTATTCCACAGATGGATGGACATGAAACTGTTTTGTGAACAAATGTGGTATAATGGTAACAATGATTGCATTAAGGGTCACTGGGTTTACCATTAGTGCTATTACGATCGCAATCTTCATAATTATCATATGACTACCATAATCATCATCACGGCAAGTTTAATGACTCACTTCCCAGCGTGATGAGTGATGGAAAGGAGGAAGCACAGAGAAGATAAAGTGAAGGGGGAAAGGAGGGGAGGTGCGGGGACTCCAGACCCCAGAGGCCCCGGGGGTGTAGGCAGAGGGAAGCCAGCATGGAGGGCTGGGAGGAAGGCTGTGGCCGTGGCGCTTGGGCCGCAGAAGGGGAAGTGGCTCATTGTGTGGCAGGCAGATAAATGAAAAAGTGAGTCTGAATCAACATTCTGTGACTCTCAGCGTATTTCTTGAGCAGTTATGACCACACTCTTTTTATCTGTTTTTAAATAAAATTTCCAGGGCAAGGAAATCCTAACCCGGTGGGTCTATTCAGGTTCCACGGGGCCTACCGGTACACAGTCAACACGTGAGTTTAAGTGCTGACTAGCGGAAAATAGGAGAAAGTCTGTTTGTATCGTAGCAGAACACAGAATGTATAAAACGTGACTCCATGTGTGTCTTCGACTCCACAGGTTACCTCTCCTTGGTTAGAGCCAACAGCTGACTTAAATCCTGCCACGGAGGCAGACTGAGCCATGTGTGATCTTGGAGGGCAGGGTGGGAGACAGGCCTTCACCCCAGTCCCCAAGGAGAGGAAATGTTTCTAGCGCTTCTGATTCACGCTGCTCCTGTGGAAGGGGTGGGTGCGATGAGCTCAAGAGGTGCCCCCCCATCCATCTCTGGGTGTGGGGTGGGTCCTGGGGAAGGAGAGATGGGAGCAGAGGTGAACACAGGAAGCAGGAGACAACGACCATTCGTTTAAACCAATCTACGCTCCTGGGACAGCCCACAAGATCTGACTTATTCTGCACCGCAGTTCATACCAGTGTTTCCCAAACTCAGTTCTGTGGAACCCCAGTACCCTTTTTTTTTTTTTTTAAACATCTTTATTGGGGTATAATTGCTTTACAACCCAGTACCCTTTAAGAGGTTCATCCACGGTATCAGTGTCACGCAAAAACAGACAGGTAAGCCAAAAAATGGGGGAGGGGTGGGATTCTATAGACAATTAAACTTGGAAACACTAAGTCAAAAGGACGGAGTGAAACAGACTTATTTCCCACAGGACCTCTCAGATCGTTTAATATGATAATACATCCGGGAATCACCAAGACAGAGATAGTATTTGGGAGTTTCAATAAAAGAACCTCGGGCTTCCCTGGTGGCGCAGTGGTTGAGAGTCCGCCTGCTGATGCAAGGTAGGCGGGTTCGTGCCCCGGTCCGGGAGGATCCCACATGCCGCGGAGAGGCTGGGCCCATGAGCCATAGCCGCTGAGCCTGCGCGTCCGGAGCCTGTGCTCCGCAACGGGAGAGACCACAACAGTGAGAGGCCCGCGTACCGGAAAAAGAAAGCACCTTGTTTTTTTTTTTCTGCAGAACATTAAACCAGAGTCCTCATAATGCCACATTGATAAAACACTAGTGCTCATTATACTGTTAAAATGTATCATATTTGAGTATCTGACGTGTTGAAGAGAGTTTTTAGGCAGATCTGAAAGTAGTGTGTGTGTATGAATGTCTTTCATGCATGATCCCCCAGAATACTGATTACATGTAATATATATATGAAATAACTGAAATCATTTTATTAATTTTTTTTTTTACTTATTTATTTTTGGCTGCTTTGGGTCTTTGTTGCTGCACATGGGCTTTCTCTAGTTGCGGTGAGCAGGGGCTACTCTTCGTTGCGGTGCGCAGGCTTCTCATTGCAGTGGCTTCTCTTGCTGTGGAGCACAGTAGTTGTGGCTCGCGGGCTCTAGAGTGTTGGCTCAGTAGTCGTGGCACACAGGCTTAGTTGCTCTGCAGCATGTGGGATCTTCCCGGACCAGGGCTCGCACCCGGGTCCCCTGCATTGGCAGGCGGATTCATAACCACTGGGCCACCAGGGAAGCCCCCTGAAATCATTTTAACAATTTCTTTTCAAGGGCAGCTGGACATAGGCAGCAGTCACAAGTTTATTGAGCACTTACTATGTGCCAGGCGCCATGCTAAAAGCTTTATCCACTTTCTTTTGGCCTCACAGCTACACTCGGTGGTAGCTACTATAGTGGCCCATTTCATAAATGAGGAAACTGCCACTTAGACCTCCCCCAAGAGTGGTTAAGCCTGTGGCCCTGTGCGTGCGGCCACTTATCCACTGTGTGGCTTTGGATATGGTTTCTATGAGCCTTCTTTTCCTCCCTGTAAAATGAGGCAAACAAGAAAATTCAACTCGAGTGGACTTACAGCCTCATGTATGAGACCCTAAGGGTGCTGTGTTCTCCTGCATGTGCAGGGTACCAGGGGAGAAATCTAAATTTTAGTGTGACCTTCTACAGTTAGCCCATGTAATGATTCATTCAGCCCTCTGAGATCACGCCTGGTCTCCTTAGGTAAACAGGATTTATCTCTCAGGTTCATTTCCTTCCCCTGCCTTTCCCCAGGATGGCCCTCAGCCACATGGGGAGGGAGGTGGCTTGTGTGTGGGAGGATCACGTTACGTACAGTTTAGGCCAGGCCACTCTTGAGAATGGCAGAGAGCTAGAAAGAGTTGCACAGGGCTGCAGGCGTAAACTGGCAGTGTTCCAGGCAAACCCACCTGACATGGATCCCCTGTCAGGCCTTGCCCTCTTCCCTGGCCGCTGGGACTCAGAGACCATGGCCTTGTCCTCTGGTGGCAGCAAGGCCAATGTCTGTGGCTGGGCATGGTTGGACCTCAGTCACCCTCCGTGGGGACTTGCTCCCTCTCCCTAGTGAGGGCCCCGGAGGTCTGCCTGTATCTCCCCAACGCTCCCTGCCAAGTCCACCCTGTGACCCTGAGCTACGTGTCCGCTCTGACAAGGTCCCTAGCTAGACCTTCAACCACTGTCTAATGTGTTCTCTTATACAGAATATTTGGGGGTAGTTCTGTTTTCATTCCTGTGGCTTTGTTAGGGGCAGTGATTGCTGTGGGTACCACCAGGGCAGGTACCATCGCAATGTGTCCTTCCTGAGGTCTCCACAACCCCGAGTATGCATAGCTCATGTAGGTGCTTGATAAATATTCGTTGAGTGATGGCTCAAACCTAGCCATCCCTCTGCTGAGCCGTGATACACCTTGAAATGCTCACCTCCAGGTTGGTGTGTGATCAACCTGCTCCTTCCAGAATCCTCCCTGAGAAGACAAAATACATGACAAGTATTAGAAACGCATCCATTTGCCATAAGGAAATCTGCTCAAAGTAGCTCAAACGTAAAGGTAGTTTGTTGGAGAACACAGGAATCCTGCGGAACTCAACTTCAGGAGGGACAGCTGAGCCACCTGGGGACTAGAAGGTTCTCACACATCTGCCCTCTCCAGCTCTCCCCACCTGCGTCCACGGCCTCTCACCTCAGCTTCCCTCGGCTCATCTGCTTCCTGGTCAAGGTTCTAAGAAATGTTGCCCTGCTGAGTGGTCTGGGTGAGAGTGGGGTTGCCGGGGGTGGGAATTATCAGAGGCAGGTGGGCGATGGATCTCCCTGGATGGCTCAACTGCACGTAGATGAGGCTGAGAGGCACTGGGCAAGCTTCTAAGCTTCTGGAACAGCGATGACACATGAAAATTATATTTGAGAATGATGATCTTGACAAACTGTTTAGGTCTGGGACTGGCTCTTTGGGGTCTTAGTGTTAGTGGTTTTTAAACCCAGGTGAAGACATGCTTCTTTTCATCAAACAGACTTTAACAATCTTTTGGCACCTATTGGGATGTTTACCTTTGTTCGGTAACAAAGCATCCAGGCAGATGTCCTTTATAAAGCAGCTCTTGCCTCTCCGTGCTGGGGAATTCCAACTGCGAATTAGCAGGAGGGGGTCACACAACCAATTGAAAGGCGTCTACTATCCTTTAGCCCCTTTCAGAAAGATAAGTCAAACATCGACTTTGTTTGGGGATGCTTTAGTGAGATTCATTTCATTTTGAGGATATCGCGAGATAATTCCATGCAGAGCAGTGGGGACCAAGCAGCTGTCAGAGTATGTTTTTACCAAAGAAATAATATAAACTGTTAGGAAAGATGAAGGTTCATCACGCCAGAAAGTCAGCTCATGCTACCATTTTTAAACTGCCTTAAAAAATTAATTCCTCCATGCTCATGAAAACCTTTAAAATGGTATTTCCAGAAGCCCAAAGTAATGACTTCATGTGCCTTTGCCCATTGTTGGGAGCCAAGAAGTTTTCGCCATTAGAAGATGGCCGACATCCTGCTTCTCTTCCTGCTTAATGAGATAAAAGCCCGCGCCTAAAACGAAAGCCCGCGCACGCAGCACCAATGATAATTTGCCAAATTCTTCCCTTATTCTGGATCCCGCCCCCCTTTCTCTGTACTGTATAAATACAGCTACTGCAGCAATAAAAGTTTGAGGCTTGATCAGGGCTTTGTCTTGCCTCCATTCTTTCGCGTCTCCTGCCCCTTCTTCTCTTTTCAACCCCTACAGGTTCCTCCTCGGACTCACAAGGGTTTGTCCTGCTGGTCGGGACTCCCGGGGACGCCCGGGGCCGAGCACAGCCCATTCTCTTGGGAAGTTATTAAATGAACCAGGGTATGACTTATTATTTTGCATACAATCACGATTTGGACAAGTGCCTTTTGAGGTTATGTGACAGCCTAAAAAGAGGACTTATTAAATTCCTACTGTTCCTTTGCAAACAAGGAAACCGCTTTCCATTTTTGTTTTCGCTTGGTTTTCTATGAGACTTCCGGAAAAAAAAAATCCCACTTTTCATGTAACAAAAGAGTTCGACCGTGTTACTCTACATTCAGTGATGAACGAAGCCTGTTCCTTCTTATTCCACACATTCTCAGAGTTCCCAGTAGATAATACTGTCCGTCACATAGCACGTGGCCCGCCTTCACGTGACCTCTGCAAAATGGGAGGAAGGAAAACCGTGGATCGGTGGAAAACAAGCTGTGCCGAAGTGATACATCCCTGCGATGCTCCAAATCATGGATTTCAGATCAGGAAATGGCAGAGATGTGCTTGATGGGAAGCTGGATTTGCCCATCACTCACATGCCTGTAAATGTCGTGTCCCCATCCATTTCAACTAGAACGTGAGCCAGACACTCGGAAGGCGAATCTAGACCAAGGAAAATTTTAACGTATGATAGTGATTTGGAATCTGTCCAATGAGATCGTTTTGCTCCGGCATAGTTTGAAAGTCTCCATGCCTTATTAGTTTAGAGCCCAGTGATCTTAAAAGGTCTCTTCGAAGCGAAAGCGGAACATACAGTTGTCTGTTCTCTATAATTCTCTGTGCATACAGATGCTAACTACATTCTACATTCTTGACTAGATGCGTTAGACTCATTAGCTGTATTTTAAAAAAGACATCTATTGCCTGGAGACACCTGGTACATCCACAGAACGTGAATAATGGCAAGGATTGAATGAAATTAAGCACCCCGGATCAGAGATGGTTTTGTGTGAGGATAAGGCACAGCTGGTGCCCTTTTAAAAGGTGAAATGAGGCTAATTGGATAATCCAGAAACCAAGTAGACTGAAGTAGGCAAAAGAAATTGATGTTCAGCTAAAAGAGATACATTCTCTGGAAGAGGGAGAAAAAGCTTTGTGTGTGCACAAAATGTGACATCAGGAATTGGAAATCTTTTGATATAAACTTTAAGATTTCTTTTCCCTTGTAATGATACAGGACCTTTTGAGTGAAGACGCTGAATGTGAGTTAGAGGGAGGCTGGACTTTTCAGGTACAAAAGAGCATATACCTGTGTCTGGCTGTCTCATGAAAATTCTTGTTATGTCAGTTGCAATGAAACATTCTTTGAAAAGAAAATGGATTTTATACCTAATTCTGCTTAGTAGTCTATGTGGCTATATGCTCAACCCAAATGAAAGCCTTAATTATGCTGCTAGTAAAAGAATCGCGTGCAGAGGTAAACGTCCAGCACATCAGGAAGGCAGAAGTTGTGAATAAATCTGAGAGTGTTACTGTGCTAGTATGTACCTACTCGGAGGCTGCATCTGTAAGAGGGCTGGTTAAACTAGGGACACCAGCTGTTACCTGCTAGGGATGAAATTAACCAGTCCTTCAGGTGGAGGGTGTGAAATTGACCCAGTGGCCTCATTTTTATAGTCCTCTAACCACCAGACCTCAAGAGCTCTGGAGCAAGGTGAGGTAATGTTTGCGTTTCATAGCATCTTATATGTGATGCAGTAAACAGCAGAGAGACCAGTGGTCAGCCAGAGGGTCCTGGTGTCCCATTGTATTTCCAGGGTCTGTCCCAGTGCCTGGTGCTGACCGGGGCTCAGTAAACATGCAAATGTTACGTAATCAGCAGTGACATAACAGGACCACAAGTTGGCCTTAAATAACGGTAAGCTCTTCTCTTGTTTATTTCCAATCCCTGTGGAAATGGGTAGGCACCTTGGGGAGTTTCTTGGGTGGCAGGGAATTGCTGCAGGACCAGCAAGAGGGATGGAACGAGCCATGCTTTCGGCTTCCACAGGCTACTGAGAAGGACGCCCACTGCTGCGGGGTGAGCACTCAGGCCAAAGCAAAGCCCATGAAGGGGCCTCACAGGGCTTCTGCCCAAGGCCCTGAGGATCCTGCCACCTCTTCTAGAAACAACCAGAGAAGGGCTGGTCTCAAGAGAGCTGCCTTGGAGGACCTGCCGTATCATTTTACCTTGTGGCCTCCTTTCTCCATCACTGCGGGTCCTCCATCACTGTGGCCTTTCTGCTTTCCCCAGCAGAGTCTCCTGGCACTGCCTGAAACTGGCTGCTGCTAACCCGTTTCTTACCCGCGCAGTCGGCGTCCCATGCTTGCCGGGTATGAAGGAGTCTCTCCAGACATCGTTACCCTCAGTTCCTGGCTTGAGAGGGGCTGACGTGGGGTCAGCTCTCCCCTACTGGATGGCTTTTTAAAGCAGCCAGCCCTAAAATATAGGACATTCAGCTGAGAAGAGAAATAGGGCAGACAGCAGCTGCCATCACTTGTGAATTACAAGTCCTTCCCAAGTATCCGCCCATCCCACCACTACCCGCCCCCAGAAAAACCTCCCCAAGTTTCAGGACCAGGGTGATCCCTGGCACAGCTCCCCAAAGGAGAGCCAGGTACCGTCTAGGGTTGGCTCCAGTGACCTGTCAAAACTCAAGCCTCAGGCCCTGCAGTGAACATCCTCTGTTGTCTCCTCTGGGACTGCTCTTGGAGCCTGACCCCCGATGCCCTGATGCTGGGGTGGACCTCTGGGGTCCTCCCTGACAACTACATCCCAGTGCTGTCACATGGAAGGCAGAAGTGGTTGTCAAATGTGCATGTGGTGTTATTGGTGGTGGCTGGATTTTTGTTTTGTTCTGAGATTTTTTTTAATTTTGGTAAAATACACATAGAACATAAAATTTGAGATTTTAACCATTTTTAAGTGTACAATTCAGTGGCATTAAGTACTTTTACATCGTGATGCAACTATTGCCACTATTAATCTCCAGAACTTTTTCATCATCCCCAACTGAAACTCTGTACCCATTAAACAACTCTCCATTCTCTCCTCCCCCCGCCCCTGGTAACCACCATTCCTTCTGCCTCTATGAGTTTGACAGTCCTGGGTACCGCATATAACGGAATCATCCTTTTGTATCTGGCTTGCTGCACTTAGCATAATGTCTTTGAGGTTGCATGTTGCAGTCTGTATCAGATTATCAGAATTTCCTTCCTTCCTAAGAGTGGATAATAATCCATTGTGTGTAGCTACCACATTTTGTCTATCCAGACATTGGCTGATGGACAAGTGGGTTGCTTTCATCTTTTGGTTATTGTGACTAATGCTGCTATGAACATGTGGGTACAAATTACAAGTATCTATTCAAGTCCCGGCTTTCAATTCTTTAGGGTACATACCCAGAAGTGGAATTGGTGGATCGTATGGTAATTCTATTTAAAATTTTTTTAGAAACTGCCTGTTTTTATAGCAGCTGCACCATTTTACCTTCCCACCAGCAATGAACACCATTCCAATTTCTTCACATCCTCATCAACACTTACTTTTTTGTTTTTCTTTCTCTTCCAACTTTATTGACCCATAATTAACGTACAGCACTGTATAACTTTGTGTCCAGCGTAATGACTTGACTTACGTACATCATGAAATGATGACCACAAATTTAGTGAGTATCCATCATCTTATACAGATAACAAAATTAAAGAAATGGAAAAAAAAACCTTTTTCCTTGTGATGAGAACTCTTTGGATTTGCTGTCTTAACTTTCATATATAACGAAGAGCAGTGTTAATTATATTAATCATGTTACATCCCTAGTACTTATTTGTCTTATAACTGGAAACTTGTACCTTTTGACCACCTTCATCCAGTCCCCACCCCTCCACCGCTGGCCTCTGGGAACCACAACTCTGATTTACGAGTTTGTTTGTTCGTTTCTGAAGTATAATTGACTTTGAAGTATAATATAATTGTTAAGTATAACATAACAGCACTATGTTAGTTCCTGGTACAAAACATAGTGATTCGATATTTCCATACGTTTCAAAATGATCACCATGATAAGCCCAACTACCATCTGTCAGCATACAAAGATATTACATAACTATCGACCACATTCCCCACACTACATTTCATACCCATAAAGTTCCAGTTATTTTGTAACTGGAACTTTGTACCTCTTAATCCCCCTCACTTATTTCTCTCCTCCCCCCAGTGCCCTTCCCTCTGGCAAGCACCCATTTGTTCTCTGTATCTATGACCGTTCCTGTTTAGTTGTGTTTGTTCATTTGTTTTTAGATTCCATATACAAGCAAAATCATACAGTATTTCTTTGTCTGACTTATGTCACTTAGCATAACACCCTTAGGTCCATCCACGTTGTCGCAAGATTTAATTTTCATGGCAGAGTAATAGTCCACTGTATAGATTCCACATCTTCTTTATCATTACTCTTTAAAAAAAAATGGCAACCTCGATGAACGTGGAATGGTATCACATTGTGGTTTTGATCTGCATTTCCCTAATGACTAATGACATTGAGCATCTTTTCATGTGCTTATTGGCCATTTGTATGTCTTCTTCAGGCGAACACCTTCATTCAAGTCCCTTGCCCAAATTTTAAGTGGGCTGTTGTTGTTCAGTTGTCGAATGTGGTGTTGTTGTTTTTTAACATCTTTATTGGAGTATAACTGCTTTACAATGGTGTGTTAGTTTCTGCTTTACAACAAAGTGAATCAGTTATACATATGTCCCCATATCTCTTCCCTCTTGCATCTCCCTCCCTCCCACCCGTGTTTTTAATCTAGATGAAGAAATCCTTGCCAGAGGCTCTCAACCAGTCAGCAGTCCAAGTAACAGTGGCCTGACTGATCTCGTGCTCACGCCACTTGCCCTATGTTTACTAGCTGCCTAATACGTAGAACAATCACACATACCCCGCCAGAGAAGGGAGGTTAGGAGAGAATAAGCAGCTCAGTCTCACAGCAACGTATTAACTAAATAGCTCTTGAAGGCAAGGACCACCAAGGCCGGGCTGCAGACCTGGGGACTCATCTAGGGCAGGAGCTCTCACCCCGGCTCAGCCTCTCAGAAGTCCTGACCCAGCCACGCTGAAACTCCCAAGACCAGTGGGTCTCACCACCGGGCGCACGTTAGCATCACTAACCTCCAGGGCAGCTTATAAACACGGGGTTTGGGACTTCCCTGGTGGTTCAGTGGTTAGGCCTCCGTGCTCCCAATTTAGGCGGCCCGGGTTGGATCCCTGGTAGGGGAACTAGATCCCGCATGCCGCAACTGAGACCCAGTGCAGCCAAATAAATAAATAATTTTTTTTAAAAAGCAGGTTTGTATAGGCCAAACCCCTCAGACCTCAGACCCTCTAGGGGTGGCGCTGGGGCAGTGATGTTTTTGAAAGGTGCCCAAGTGATTCCAAAGGGCAGTCAGGTTGACGACCACCGCTCACCAAACACCGTGACCTGACTTAAAATGTGTGCGCCCATTGGTTTTTCTTTGTTGTTTCCCTGTTGGATTGCTTGTAAGAGCGGCACTTGTGTTTCTGTCCTATGAGCTTTTGATCCTGTAAGAGAGGACGCCGCCTCCCAAACCCGCACAGCAGGTGCAGGGCGTGGCCCGACGCCATCCCCGAGGCCCGCGTGGCCCCGAGGCTGCCCCGCACGCGCCCTAGCTCCGCCCCCAAACGAGCTCTCCCGCCCTCCTCCGACCC